>NC_084835.1:45103268-45408857 GCF_033115175.1 Lepus europaeus
CCAGATGTGGATGTGGATATAAGTAAAGAAAACTCGTCTGTTCTGAGAGAGGAAAAACTGTTGACATTTCTTTGAAGTGTAATCTCTTTTGTTTATTTGGTTTTTAATAGCTTCCAGCAGTTAGCCACATATTTTTTAAGTGATGTTGCTCACATACTCTTTTTTTTTTTAAGTCCTGAGTGGCATTAACTTACTCCCATAAATTTAGAAGTTTAACCTGTAAAGGGAGGAGACCGCGATCGAGATGGGTAATTGAGTAATTGCCGGAAAGTGCAAGGCACCACTGTCCTTAGCAACCACTCTAAAATGGAAACTATGGGAGGGTAGAGGTCAGGGAGTTGAATTGCTATTGTTTTTATCTTTAATATTTATTTCTAAAGGCACATCTTGAGATGTTGCATATTTAAGTAGCAGAAACAGTTTATTCTTTCTCTCTGATTGTTTGACCATTAAATTTGAATCCAAGAGAAGGAAGAATTTTTCAGATTTTGTGCATATTACCTGTGTTACATGGCCTGACATGAGCATGCATGTGTGTAAACACACACAAATGTACTGCAAGTGAGGGGAAAAACTCAGACTGATAAAAAAAATCATTAAAATTGACTGAGTGGCTGAAAAGTCTGTGACACTGAAAAATGGAAACTATTTGGAAAGTAAGTGAAAAGTTAAAAAAATATGTATAATCTTTTGGCATTTCATAGTGATTTATATAACAGGCTGCATGAGAATTAATTTGGTATCAGATGTAATACTAGCTGCAACCAACTGCACAAAGCAGAGTACATGCAAGATTGAGGAAAATTTTTATATATAAATTAAGTTTAGGAACATTTCTCATTCTGTCCAAGCAGTGCTTTTAAAATATTACTTATAATAATGTGATCCTCCAAAGCTTAATAATGGTGACCTTTGTATATGAGAGTGTGTTCAGAAAGGTGTATGTCCCATTCCTATCTGCAGAAATTCTAATGTGCATCTGTACATACGCTATATTTAGATATTGCATTTCTTTTTGATTGGAACTGATTTTTAAATATCTAAACTGAAACAAAAGTCTTGAAATTTTAATAAAATACTACTGCAGTGAAACCATTGTTTTTACTATAAATAAATAGAATTTATGTCCTAAAATTCTGAAGAAAATCCTAAGCAAAATCAACTTGTTTCATGTTTTTAGTGCGGTTCTAAGCAATGTGCTGTACACACTGGTAATAAAATTATTTTAAGGGATGCTCCTTGACCAGGACTCAAGCTACATATTAAGATTTGCTCTGTTTTTCATGTGTTTTCCATCAAGGAAGTCTGTGGTTACCTTCCTGATTCTGCTGGACTGGAAAAACATAGCTAATATGGTGTGATCTGGAGAAAGCTTTGATGCAGGGACTTTGCAAATAAACCTCCAGATGCCATATGGTTTACATTCATCTCTCAATTTATTTCCTATAAATGTCTATTGAATATTCCATTGAACCAACACATGTGAAACTAGAGCTGAAAAAGAGAACAGTAGATAGAATACTTTGTGGCAGCAAGTGATTATCATATTTCTTTCCCAATATTGCTACCAGCCTTAAATGCATGGTAAATTAGTCAAATGCCAAAGTCCTCAGACTTAAAGCAAAAATAAAGAAAAAATATTTTAGGTTATCAAAACAAACAGTCCATTTTTATGTTTGGGGTGAAGTATGGCACATTTTGGAGCAGGAGTTACTTGGGGAAGCACTGACTTTCAAATGTGTAAGTTGTTGCCACTTAAAGAACAAAATTCACTATGCCTGTGATGCAGAAATAAATGCTAATATTAAGATGCTGCAATGAAAAATAACAGTGGAAGAAGAGTTTTCCATGAATATATTTTGGGATTGACTTGTTTTATACCATTTTCTTTGGTTCTGTATTCTGGAATCCAAGCACCACATTTGGAAATCCCATGTTTCTATATCGAGGAGACCAGCCAGAGTAATTCTCTAAAAGCTGAGTTTGCTTAATGCCACACCTTTCCAACACAGTCCTTCCTCATCCCAGTTTAAAGCCATGATTTCCTAAGATTGTTCTCACAGATAACTAGAGAAGACTATCCTGCAATCTTAGAGAATCTTTCTCCCCCTAAATTTTCCTACTGATTTTGTCTTCCAATAGGAAATCCATTTTCCCCCTTATCAATATCCCTATGGAAATAGAAATATAGCACCTGTCAGTGACCAAATACATGCTCAACCAGCTTCTTCACACTTATGCTGTCCCAATGTCTACACTGCTTGGCATTTAAATATGGACGCCAACATGGAAAATATAAGGACAAAACAAAGGTGGGGAAAAGGGAAGGAGAATTTGTTAAAATGCAGGATTTTGTTGCTTTAAAGAATTCAGTTTTCCATGTCTTTCATTTAGTGCTTTAATATTAAGGGTCAGAAAATTTAATAAAGCAAATCAGAAAAGCACAGCAAATCAAAGTGTTACTAAGTTAAGTCTACATGCCAAGAAATGCCTGAGTCCTTAGGAAAAGAAAAGAAAATAGTATTTTTGTGTGTGCCCTGTGATGAGAAAACTTTGAGCATCTTCTGCCACTCACTGCTCTGCACTAGCAGCACACAATTAGTTTATTTCCTTACCAACTAATGTCCATTAAATGAAAATCATCATTCCTTAGCCAATATTTTATATATGATAGACCAAAATTACATTATGTTTATATTACAAGTTGCATTAAATAGCTAGCAAAATATTGATTAAAATAAATTTAGAAGAGAGAAATCACTTAAAGTAGCTGAAAATTTTTACTTTATTGAGTAATTATTTTCTTATATTTAAAAATAGAATGTTTAGGCTAAACACAAGTATCTCATTCCAATTTTTTTAATGCATGAAGAGCAAGGGGGAAATCTCTTGTTTATTTGTAACCATAGAAGATGCCTAAAATTTTTATGTGTGCTTTCCCATTTATTTTTATTATCGTTATTATAAAATACACACTGCCAGATACTCTTAACTTTAAAGACTTTATTTCTTTTTTTATAAGAATTATTTTATTTATTTGAAAGTTGGAGTTACACAGAGAGAGGAGAGGCAGAGAGAAAGAGAGAGAGGTCTTCCATTCCGCTGGTTCACTCCCCAAATGACCGCAACGGTCAGAGCTGAGCTGATCCTAAGCCAGGAGCCAGGAGCTTCCTCTAGGTCTCCCACACAGGTGCAGGGGCCCAAGGAGTTGGGCCATCTTCTACTGCTATCCCAGGCCGTAGCAGAGAGCTGGATCAGAAGAGGAGCAGCCAGGACTCGAAGCAGAGCCCATATGGGATGCTGGAGCTGCAGGCTGGGGCTTTAACCCACTGCGCCACAGCGCCGGCCCCTGAAGACTTTATTTCTAAAGTTTTATCTTTTTTTTTTTAAATTAAACTTTTATTTAATGAATATAAATTTCCAAAGTACAGCTTATGGGTTACAATGGCTTCCCCCTCCCAAAACTTCCCTCCCACCCACAACCCTCCCCTTTCCTGCTCCCTCTCCCCTTCCAATCACATCATGATTCATTTTCAATTCTCTTTATATACAGAAGATCAGTTTAGTATATATTAGGTAACGATTTCAACAGTTTGCCCCCATATAGCAACACAAAGTGAAAAAAAAAAATACTGTTGGAGTACTAGTTATAGCATTAAATAAGAGTGTACAGCACATTAAAGACAGAGATCCTACATAATATTTTTTAAAAAAAATAATTAATTTTCTATGCCATTTCCAATTTAACACCAGGTTTTTTTTTCATTTCCAATTATCTTTATATACAGAAGATCGATTCAGTATATAATTAGTAAAGATCTCATCAGTTTGTACCCACGCAGAAACACAAAGTGTAAAAATACTGTTTCAGTACTAGTTATAGCATCACTGCACATTAGATAACACATTAAGGACAGATCCCACATGGGATGTAAGTACACAGTGACTCCTGTTGCTGACTTAACAATTTGACACTCCTGTTCATGGCGTCAGTAATCTCCCTAGGCTCTAGTCAGGGGTTGCCAGGGCTATGGAAGCCTTTAGAGTTCGCTGACTTTGATCTTATCCCGATAGGGTCATAGTCAAAGTGAAAGTTCTCTCCTCCCTTCAGAGAAAGGTACCTCCTTCTTTGATGGCCCTGTTCTTTCCACTGGGATCTCACTCGCAGAGATCTTTCATTTAGGTCTTCTTTTTTTTTCTTTTCCATGGTATCTTGGCTTTCCATGCCTACAATACTCTCATGGGCTCTTCAGCCAGATCCGAATGCCTTGAGGGCTGATTCTGAGGCCAGAGTGTTGTTTAGGACATCTGCCATTCTTTGAGTCTGCTGTGTATCCCACTTCCCATGTTGGATCTTTCTCTCCCTTTTTTATTCTATCAGTTAGTATTAGTAGACACTTGTCTTGTTTATGTGATCCCTTTGATTCTTAGACCTATCAGAGCTATCAATTGTGAACTGAAATTGATCACTTGGACTAGTGAGATGGCATTGGTACATGCCACCTTGATGGGATTGTATTGATGTACAATGTAATACTTTATCCTTTTTAGTATTTGTTGTTGTTTTATCTTTTAAAAATATCTTCAAATAATAGAATAAGTGAATGGCATGGGGAGAGAGGTTCTAATCTTTTCAATCTTTTCATGGGAATAATTCATTTCTAAATAAAGTACATTTGTAATCATAAAATAAAATCCTTTGATGATTAAAGAATCTCATTAGTTACCAAGAAGAAAAGTCTAGTATGTCCATTTCACACTTTTGTAATATACAATTAAGGTGTTTACTGTTTTCTAATGTGTGGATTAAATTTTCCTCTCTCTTTAAAGTGCTATCAGGTTAAAATTCCTTAATGATCAATTATATTCCATAGTTACTTTATTCTTTTCTAAGTTGGTATTTCTTTTGTTTATCAAAGTACAGATGCTTCCAAAATGAAGTTAACTCTTTCAAGATAGAATGCATTTATATTGGGGCCATAATATAAGGAGAAAACAAGATTTGAGAAATTCAAATGCAGATTTTTCCTGAGAAAATTCTCTTACCTTTTTCTTGAATTAAGAATTTTCCAAAGACAAATTATGGGCATTTTCCTTTGAAATAAATTTGCCTCATTTAATTCTATCCTAGAAGACCAGTTATGAGTAGTAAATCACATTATAAAAATTGTGATATGTGAGGCCAGTATTGTGGCATATAGGTAAACCAGCCATCTGCAACACCAGCATCCCATATGGGCTCTGGTTCATGTCCCAGCTACTCTGCTTCAATCTAGCTTCTAGCTGATGGCCTGGGAAAAGCAGTGGAGGATGGCCCAACTGTTTGGGCCCCTGCTATTTGGGAGACTGGATGAAGCTCCTGGCTTTGGCTTGTCCCAGCACTGGCCTTTGCGGCCATTTGGGGAGTGAACTAGCAGATGGATGATTCTCTCTCTCTCTCTCTCTCTCTCTCTCTCTCTCTTATCTATCTATCTCTATCTCTATCTCTGTCATCTCCTTCTTTCTCTGTAACTCGGACTTTCAAATGGATCTTTTAAAAATGTGTTTTTGAGGGTGGGCATTACAGGGGTTAAGATGCCACTTGAGGGGCTGGCGCGGTGGCTCATTTGGTTAATCCTCCGCCTGTGACGCTGGCATCCTATATGGGCACCGGGTTCTAGTCCCGGTTGCTCCTCTTCCAGTCCCACTCTCTGCTGTGGCCTGGGAGGGCAGTGGAGGATGGCCCAAGTATTTGGGATCCTGCACTCGTTTGGGAGACCAGAAGGGGGCACCGGGCTCCTGGCTTCGGATTAGGCATAGCTCCAGCCGTAGCAGCTATTTTGGGGGTGAACCAATGGAAGGAAGACCTTTCTCTCTGTTTCTCTCACTGTCTAATTCTATCTGTCAAATAAAAAAAAAATACCACTTGAGACACCTGCATTCCATATCAGAGTGCCTGGTTCTTCCACTTCTGACCCAGCTTCCTGCTAATGTGCAGCCTGGGAGGCAACAGGTGATGGCTCAAGTTCTTGAGCCTACACTGGAGACCTGGATAGAGTTCTGGGCTTCTAGTTCCAGCCGATCTGGCAATGGCTGTTGCAAGCATTTAGGGAGTGAATCAGCAGATAGATTTCTCTTCCCTCTCTCCCTTTGTGTACATCTCTAATTCATTCTCTCTTTCTCTCTCCCTCTCTGCCTCTCAAATACATTTTTTTTTTTTTGTTATTTCTGATTATTTTATCCCTGATTCTTGACTGGGTAAAGCAAACATTTTAATTTTTAAAAATTTATTTATTTTAATTTTTTAATATTTATTTCCCTCTGCTTGAAAGGCCAAGGTTTGGCTGGGCCAGAGCCAGCATCCCAGAACTCAACCTCTGTCTCCACATAGGTGGCAAGGACCCATTTACTTGAGCCATCATTTGGGGCTTCCCAGGGTGCACACTAGCGAAAAGCTGGATCAAAAGCAGGGTAGCTAAGATTTGAACAAGGTACTCAGATATGAGCTGCAGATATCATAAGTAGTGACTAAAATGCTAACATCAACCACCTACTCCAAGCAAATATTTTGAGTGAATAAAATTAAGGGTTTCTAGGTATTCATTCATTCCTCTGGTTTCATAGATCACAATTTGATTTACTAATTCAGGGAAAACCTTTTTTGTCTCTTTTATTCCCTGTGCTGCCAAGGACACCAGAGTCTATTAAATAGTGTTAATGGTTTAAAAAAAAAAAGTCACTTGCTCACTTCTCTGGTCCCTAGCCCAACAGAAGAGTCAAATTCTGTTCTTTTGGGGGAATGTGCCTTCAATTCTTCAATTAATTATCACAATGCTTACCCCATATATCCCTGAATCCCTACCCTTGCTAAGTGGTACTCTTCTGCCGGAGCCCTCCATCTTGACCCATCAAATTGGTACTGTGGTTAACCGACCTGAAAATCCCAGTGCTAGCCTAGATAATAGAACTCTGGAAGCAAAAAAAAAAAAAAAAAAAAAAAAAAAATCTACACTAAAAATAGTAAGTTCCAGGGTTGGCTTCTCAACAACAAATATATAAATTTCAAGTTACTATGTTCTAGAACTGTTATATCTACCTGAGAAAGGTGGGGAAAGTCTCATAAACTGAGTAATCACTCCCTGATCACCAATCATGACAACTTTGATTTTATCTCAGTAGTCTGGCAAACAGTGGTATTGGCTTCTGGCTTCTGGAAGACCTGGAAAGACATCCTAAGACTGAAAATTTCTCTTAATTGGCTTTTTTTTTTTCAAATAATGGATACAGATATGCATACATATTTCCAGGGGAAATTTGTAATTTTTACAAAAATTGAAGCAATTGTTGAATCGCCCAATAAAATTAGTTTTCTCTTGGAATCTGTATGTTCTGGGTGAGAGGAGTTTCTAGATATAAAACTAAAGAGAAAGAATTCAAAAGTTTTAAAATAACAGTAGTTTCTCCTACTGGTTATGTAGATCAGAGCCTTCAGTGGAAAAAGGTCTCTAAGATGACTTGGATATTTCTGGTTTTCTTTAGATGTCTTCATGACCTGTTTTAATTAAACAAACAAACAAAAAGATGTTCTCTTCTCTTTAAAACACTTTTCCTTGGAAAACATCTTGGTCACTTCTGTAAAATAGATATGATTCCCACTTTTCTGACTGTAGAAATTTGTGTCAAAACATCAAATCACATGATGGTTGGAGATGTGACACAAAATACATTTGTAGCACACGTGGGTCCCAGAAGAGGTACAATACATGTAACTTTTTTCTTAATAGTGATGATGATGTAAGTCTGTGAACAAGTTAACTATTTAATTGAGTAAATCAGAACAGTCTTCCTTATATGGAACACATCCCTCTCAATCCTTTTTATCCCTGTGTGTATGGGTAGAAATGAAATGACAGCTCTTCCCTAGAACTGTTCATAACCTCTACCAATCTTTTTTCTCGGAAATGACAGATGCATGAAGGCCATTCACTCAACAGTAATTCACTGCTAGGTTAATGATTTTGCTTTTTTTCTTGTTGGGCTTTGTTTCTTCCTTGACTCGTTCCTTCTAACTCTTAACCTGCCAAGAGGAAAGATCAGATTGGCCAAGCATGAATCATGTGTCACCAGTTCACCAAAAGAGGGCAGAGTACTATGGCCACCACCAAGATCATGTAAATGGGGGAGAAATCATTCAACAAAGACACTGGACAGGAGTGGAGGGATGGTACTAAGGAGTAAAGCCAAAAACTAACAAATGTCTACTTCATCATCTATCCCATGGGTAATGACAGAAAGATTGAAGAGAAACCTGGACAAGTGGACTTGGACCATTGTTCAAGTAAGCAAATAGAAGTACGCCTCCTTTCAGGTGAAATACAAGAACAGGTGGTAAACATACACTGCAAGTATGTTGTGGTTCAGCCTTATATAGCTGAGATTTGGGATACACCCTCTTAGGGTGTACACACACACACACACACACACAAAACCACACATTTATATGTGTGTATATAAAATATGTCTAATATTTTACATTAATACTACTAGAATAAAAGATTATGTACACATCATATGTTCCCATCCATGTCTTTCCACAGGATTTGATATGTGGCAGGTACTTACACATTCATTATTCAGCAATGACTGAAGTAAGTGTCATTACACAAAGATTGCTATTGGTGTCTCTGAAGTCAGAACCACAATACAATTTGCAAAATTCCAAAAGACCTAATTTTCTATTTTTAAAAGATTTTATTTATTTATTTGAGAAGTAGAGTCAGAGAGAGAGAGAGAGAAAGACAGAGAGTAAGGAGAGAGAGAGAGAGAGAGAGAGAGAGAGAGAGAGAGAAATACAGAGACAGAGAGAAAGGTCTTCCATCCCCAAATGGTTGCAACAGCCAGAGCTGGGCCAATCTTAAGCCAAGAGCCAGGAGCTTCTTCCATGTCTCCCATGTGGGTTCAGGGGCCCAAGCACTTGGGCCATCTCCCACTGCCTCCCCAGGCCATAAGCAGAGAGCTGGATCTGAAGAGGAGCAGCCGGGACACAAATTGGTGCCCATATGGGTTGCTGGCACCTCAGGCTGGCACAACACTAGCCCCAAGACCTAACTTTCTGATCAGATTTCCTGTTGGTAGCAATGATTATTACCAATAGGGTAAGGATAAAGCAGGCCTGAATGTTCTCTGCTATGGCCTGAGAAAGCAGTAGAAGATGGCCCAAGTCCTTGGGCCCCTGCCCCCGTGTGGGAGACTCGGAAGAAACCCCTGGCTTCTGGCTTGGGATCGGCCCAACTCCGGCTGTTGTGGCCAATTGGGGAATGAACCAGCAGATGGAAGACCTGTGTGTGTGTGTGTGTGTGTAACTCAGACTTTCAAATATATAAATAAAATCTTTTTAAAAAAGGATCATTTAACTATTCCAAACAGTCTTATTCGTTGATGGGTTCCAAGGTGCTTTGTTTCTTACACATTAAAATAGTTTCAAAATAACTTATTTTCATTAACTGAGAATACTGAGGCCAAGTGTATATATGGGCTACATCTTTTGGCAGGCCAAGTTTAACTCAGTTGGAAAAAAAATGTTCCAATTATCACATAACTCAAAATACACATCTTTATGTTTCTATATCCTGCCCCTATGTTTCTTAGTGCGAACTCTGGAAGGTTCTGATTACCAGAACATACAAAACAAAACAAAAACCACGTTCTTGTACAAACTTTTCTTTTCTCCAGTTTTCCTCCCCAGTGCCTAGTGGTGGATGCCATTTTCCTTTGTCATCTCAAGTAATATATGGGAGATTACATGATCATAATTTACTAGGCAAGTGAATGAAAAATGCTTTCATTTACATGATTAACATTTAATTAACATTGTTAATTAACATTGATTTTTTAAAAACTTTTTCAACTGAAGTGTAACACTTAAAAATTGACCTTAACTTTAAAAATAAAATCTAGGTGTTAGAAAAGCCCAGGGAAGTTGATGATTGATAGCATGTATTATGATCTACCTCTCTGTGATCTGGGTGAAGCTATGAAGTAATGTGCATTGTACCATATAAAATCCTAATGATGGTTAATGTTAGCTAATTAAGATGAACACTGAATGGCGCTACCTAGCCCATAGAGGTATTAACATCCTATTAGAGTTTAACAAAATATTATTTTAGTCAAAATCATATATAGTGAATCATTTTAGATTCTCACTAAGAAATATATTTGGAATCAAATTAGACATTAAAACCATATTGTAATCATTGTTGCCTACAGAGATAATATTAAACATCTTCATGAATTTAATGTTATACCATGTGGTTTTTTTGTTTCATTTTGTTTTAATAAACCCTAAACATGGGAGTATTCCATAGTTACATATTATCACCTAAGTGGTAATGGATATTTGCCAATCCTAGTTTCTTTTTTAGTTTTTATTTATTTGAGAGGCAGAAAGAGAGACAGGGAGACAGAGTTCCTGTCCACTGTTCACTCCCTAAATGTCCTGGAGGACTAGGGTGGGCCAAAACAAGGAGCCAGGAAAGTATCCACGTCACCCAAGTGGTACCAGGACCCAACTACTTGAGTCATCACTGTTCCTCTCAGTACCTGCATTAACAGAGAGTATGGAGTCAGGAACTGGAGGTGGCTATCAAACCCAAGCATTAAGATAGAGGGTAAAAGGGTATTAACCAGCTTCTTAACTACTAGGCTAAATGCCCACCCTTCCTCCAGTTATTTGAAATGTCAGCTATAAATTTAAGTGCATTGAGGTAATTCAAAACAGCCTTACCTTTTGGATACTACAATTATCAGACTCCTATATTGAGGATAATGTTTGTTAATTTCCTTTTTCCCATTTAAACTAACACCTGTGTGATTTGAGCAAGTCATTCGCCTCTCTGAAGCATAACATCCTTGGCCTTTCAATGAAAGGGTGGTACCAGAGGTTCAAGATATCTCTAGATCCTAAAATGCTTCATTTCTAATAGATTTAGGTCAATTATCAATATTCAAGTGTCTAAACATGGTGATCAGCAATGGGAATGCATACTTGAAGGAAGGTACTGTCTCATGAGAGAGACAGAAATATCTTAATGAACGCAGTTTAGTTGAGAGATGCCATCTTGGAGAGATGCCTCAAGTGGAGCAATGCTCTGTGTCTGTCGTGAACGTCTGTGCTCTCTAAAGGAAGAGGTTGAGAGTTGGCAGGCCTGGAGCTGAGAATTGGAATGCCCCAAGAAGAAAGAGTGGCACATGGACCCACAATAAACAACAGCTATTCCGTGCAAGTTTCAGAAGCTAGGAATAATTATCTATGTTCTCAGGCAAGGTGTCCCAGGCAGTTAAATCATTTGAGCAATATATTAAAATGCTGTCATATTAGAAGTAATCAAAGATACATAATAGACTCCAGTATATACACAGAAAGTTCAAATAATAGATGCTACTTTGCTGAGGTCGTCTCATGGCTTCAGTCTGTGACCCTGTTGACTAGTAATCCATTCCCACCATCCATACCCACCATACCAACTGTGGCACACTGGCATGTATACATGCACACATTCTTATACATGTTGTGTCTTCACTGCTCTGTACTCAGTGTGGAGAGCAGTGTTTCTCTACATTAGAAACCCAAATATTTGTAGGATGAATAAATAAATATACCCACTTTTATGTATGAGGTAATTGGTAGTCCCGTTTTTTTAGAATATAATACACAAAAATGTTTATTAAATTGAAATAAAATGCTCTTCATGATGTCATTGATATATATGTATGCTATTATGTGTGTATATATATATATATATATATATATGTTGCTAAAAAGCCTCTTCATGGTAAATGCCCTAACATTTCTTGACCAACGCCCAGAAAGAAGACACCATAAGCATTTCTCATTTTATATTGCTATTTCTTAAAAAGTTGTGATGGAGAAAAGAAATAAAATTAATATGCACTAAGTAAAACCAACTAGCTTCCATGGAAGTATAAATTCTGTATTGTAAGACTGGTTGTGGTGAGTATGTACAGGGGAGTGACAGGCCAGGACAGGCTATTCATTTGAGACTGGAGTTGACAAATGTTAGTCCCTAAGCCAAATCCACTAAGGATATATTTTCTTTGGTAAACACAGTATTGGAGTTTTAATTTAAATTAGTTGCTATTATTTAAAAATGGGAAGATTCCTAAAAACACATTTTGTTGACTGATAATCTGTAGAATAGATAACAGTGATCCTGCATTCTTGTTGGGCTCCAGCAGGGGCTGTCTCAACAAGGCAGGGTACCCACTGCCCTTGCCATAGCCCCAGTCTGAAATTCTGTCATAAGTTAAACATCTCTCTTATGTCTTTAGGCATTTAAGTTCTGAAATCTGCTTTAGATGATTCTGTACTACTTGAGGTCTTATTTTTAATTTTTTAAGGAAGACTTCTTTACTATTTATAACTCATATAACCATAGAATTTTGAAGGTAGAGAAAAAACTGAAGAATTATTTCTGAATCAAGTGACAAAACAATCTGCACTGTATAATTCTATTTTTTCAGATATTCATATAGTCATACATTTTTTCTATATATGTATGTGTATATATGTATATATGTATACATATATACATATATATATATATATATATATATAAAGACTGGAAGGATATATTCCAGAATATTAACAGTAGTCATATAGTGATTGTCTCCAAGTGATGAAATTTCTGATGACTTATTTTTTATTTTGTTTTGTTTTCCTCATTTCCTTTTTTTGCTTCTATGCCTCTTCTACATCATATTTATTATTTATTTTGACAGGAAAGGAAATTTTCAGTTGGAATATTCCAGTTGGATAGTGACATACCAGAGGTTCTGCTTAGTTTCCACTGCTTTTTAAAAAAATTTTATTTAAGTTATACAAATTTCATATATTTCATGTATATAGATTTAGAAACATAATGGCACTTCCCCAACCCTACCCTCCCATCCCACCCATGTTCCAACCCTTCTTCCCCCTCGCTTTCACATTCCCACTCTTAATTTTTACAAGGTCTATTTCCAGTTTACTTAATGATCACACCATACTCTAAGTAAAAGAGTACAGCAAATAGTATGAAGAGAAAAAAAAATAGTTTTCCTCAACAGAAGAGACAAGGGCTATAAACAATCACCAAATCTCAAAATGTCTATTTCACTCCAGTACATTACATGTCAGGTACTCTGTTACCTCAGATTAGGGAAAACACATGATATCTTTGGGACTGGCTTATTTCACTAAGTATAATGGTTTCCAGTTGTGTCCATCTTTTTGCAAAAGACAGGATTTCATTTTTTTTTACAGCTGAGTAGTACTCCATAGTGTATATATACCATAATTTCTTTATCTCATCAACTATTGATGGACATCTGTGTTGATTCCATATCTTAGCTATTGTGGATTGTGCTGCAAAGAACATGGGAATACAGATAATTTACTCAAGCCAAAAGAAATCAGTATATGAAAGAGTTATCTGTTCCACCACTTTGCTTTGTGAGAATTCTGGCTCACATCTCTCTGTACGATCTGCCATCAGCGTGTTTACCTGCCAGCAGCACCCAGCTTTGTGTGTTTGTTTTTCTCCTCTGTGTACACACTGGTCTCTCCACTGCTCACATCCTGAGTGGTTCACGTTAGAGTGACTGACAGTGAATCAAAATTAAAAACACCAGTTGGCATTAAAGGTCACTGCTTTATTAGAATTATTCACTCAAATACAATTAACTTACCCCTGCTCTAGGGGAAAAGGAAGAGTTTACACCAGGGAGAAGCGGAGATCTAAAGGGTTCTCCATTTACAGCCTTTCTTCCATTTGAATTTTTTTTCTCCCCAACAACTTCATTGACATGACAAGCCCCTTGAAACAAAGAAAGGGCAAAGAGTGGGAAGGTGTTTCCTTTGATAGACATGAGGCAGTGTTAACTTCCTTATTTTGAACACAGAATGAGGTTTGGGACAAATGGGTTCTTCGACAATTTGGCTCACATAGTGATCCACAGTGTGCAGCGTTTGTCTGTATCTTTTTTATCCCATCGAGATAGAAGTGCCTTGAAGGACTGTGACTCAACAGTCCCACACACTGCTGCGAGGCTCTCATTGTTGGGTCAAGACTGCCTTTGAAATTCTGATGAAATTGATGGACATTGCCACAGGAATGTATATATTAAGCAACTGACACATGACAAATTCATGAGGTATGTATTAGAATCCTGTCTAAAATTAAAAAATCCTGTGTTAGGTTAAGAACTTCCATCATTATTATGCATTCAATCACGAGATGACCCTAGGTAGGTTACTTAACTTCATTAAGGCAATCACCTGATCTCTGAAGGGGGCTAAAAGTAGTGCCTATCCATTGTTTTTTGTTTTTTGCTTTTTTTTTTTTTTTTGCATTCTTTATGTGTTGCACTTTTGGATTAGAAAATCTTTAAAAATTCATTTATTTTCATTTTATTTGAAAGGCAGAGAGGCACAATGAGAGGTCCTCCATCTGCTGGTTCATTCCCCAAATGCCTACAACAACCAGGGCTGAGCCAGGATGAAACCAGGAGCCAGGAACTCAATCCAGGTCTCCCACATGAATGCCAGGGACCCAAATATTTGGGTTATTATCTGCTGCTCCCAAGGGGTGTGTTAGCAGGAAGCTGGATCAGAAGCAGAGTTGTGACTTTAATCAGGCACTCCTGGAGTAGAGTGGGTGTCCCAAGCAAAGTCTTAACCACTGTGCAAACTGCCTATCCCTCAGAGGTTGTTTTAAGGATTAAATTAGAGGGAACTTGTGACATTTAATATTCAGATAATGGAAATTTTTACAAGTGTTACATACTAATATTTGTTATCTGTGTTCTGGTAGTTGTGCTGAGTCAGAAAGGAAGGGTAAAAAGTAGATCATGATCTATACCTTCAAGGAATTTACAGTTTTCTCAAGGGAAACCCCAAAGGAAGCAATGTCAGAAGGTTTGATACTGAGAAAATAGATTAATAATAATATGGGACTGGCAGTAGATGAGAATGGGGAATAACTGTAAGTAGGCAAAAAGGTTCTTTTTGGTGTGATAGAAATAGTCTAAAATTGGATTATGATGATGACTGCACAACTCTGTAAATTTACTAAACATCATTGACTTGCATATTTTACTTTTTAAATTTGTAATTTGTTTATTTGAGAGACAGAAAAGAAGTGCTCCCATCCAATGGTTCAGTCCCCAAAAGCCCACAACAGCTGAAGCTAGGCTGGGGTCAGAGCCAGGACAAGGGACTCAATGTAGGTCTCCATTGTGGGTGGCAGGGATCCAAGTACTTGAGCTATTACCTGCTGCCTCCCAGGGTCTATATTAGCAGGAAGCTAATACCGAGTTGGAGAGGAGTGGTAACCTACTTTTTCAAGAGTGACATAGTCTTCAAACTCAAGAGATAGCATTTTTGCATAGAAATCTTAGCTCATGGAAACCAGGTTCTAGCTAGGCTAATTGACTTCTTTGTAGGTTACAAGTATTGTAACTTACATGAGAAAGAAATGACTATTGAATTTGCATACCGTTTGACCAAAAATTTCAAAGTATCAACTCAGAAGTGTTCTGGATTCCATCTTGCCAATCACTGACTAAAAAAGCCAGGTAGCTAAAAACAGTCACCCCATATGTAAATAGCACAACTTGAGTTAGGACAGCCTTGTGCATCCCATGCCAGGCCTTTCAACCCTGCACTTGAAAACTAGTTTATCTACTAACATACAAACATAGCTGTCCCAAGTCACCAAAGTTAGTAGGAGACAAATCCTCACACGTATTGGTAGGAATTGCTATTAGCAGTGAGTCTGATCAAAAAGAATGTGAGAAGTTTAAGAAGTAGGCCAGTTGTGGGGTGTGTGTGTGTGTGTGTGTGTGAGAGAGAGAGAGAGAGAGAGAAAGAAAGAGAGTGAGAGAGACAGAGGCAGACAGCTGTCCATCTGCTTTAACAAAGCCTAATCTTTGTGTTTTAGGTTTATGATGTGTTTAAGAAACTCACTTTTCAAGGTATTATTTCTATGTATATAATTTCATTCTTTGAACCAGAAGACTCCCAAAAGATGAAATTCTCACAGCTAAATACATCCTTGATGTTCCTGAAAACTCCTAAATGAGTGGTCAATATTGGTTCTATACTTGGCTTGCCTTGGAAATACTGCTTTATCATATGCATCCCACTTTTCTTGGGAGTTTGGGATATTTTTTCCTCCACTTTTTTTTTTCTAAGCTTTTCCTATTTCTTTCTGCTTCCAAGAACATAGCAAAGTTTGCCAGGGAAATAGACTTCCTATGTAATTATAAATAATCAGAAAGCAGCATGTGTTTTACTTTCTATTAGACTGAAACACTACAGTCAGGTCAAAAGTGGTGTCAAATAAACAACTTTACTGTTTTGAATTTTCTAAAGTCTGAGGCTCCAGATAAAACAACTGCCTCTTGGCACACAATATTCCCTGTGATCACATGTCATGATTGATGACAAGTCAAAACACACTTTGTTTACTCAGCTTTAATGTGAATGTGGTGGTCAGGATCTTGTGTGGGTCTGAATGTTATTAGATAAATAAGGTCCATAAACATGGTTTAGGTAGAGGTCTGTTTTCCAAACAATGGAGTGTTTCCTTTCCATACCTTTTGGGGTCACTTTTAAATGGGGAATTCATGACCAGTTTTCCCACTCAAAGGCTCGAGTTTCTTCATTTTAAGACTTTTTAAAGTAATTCCTAATGTATACTTGATCCGTGTTTTGTGGTCTAGGGCAGGGTTTCTCAGCCTGGGCATTATTAACATTTGGCGAGGGGCAAAGGTGGAGGGTGGCTGTGCAGCTCCAGCTGAGTAGTTTTTCCTTGTAATATACTGTCCAATTAATAGTAGGATGTTCAGTAGCACCCCTTACCTCTATCATACACCAATGGAACCCTCTAAGTCATGACAACCAAGAGCATCTACAGACATTGCCTATTGTCCTCTGGGAAACAAAATCACCCTGAGTTATGAACCACTGGCATACCATTTTGAATAGAAGAGAAAGTTTTCAGTGGTAACTAAAAACAATTCACAGTATTGGTCTGGAGTAAGGGGTGTACTGTTTTCCAAAGTGAAATTCATATTTTTTCCCTTTTTATGCATAGTTCTGTGATATACTGAAAGGAACAATTGTCTTCAATTTTTCTTTCAGGAAATACTGCACCAATTCAATGGGAATATACTAGTGAAGTCATTTTTTTCTTGCTGACTAAAACATTCCCCTGAGAAATTTCAGTCATTTCCTTATACTACTATAGTTTATCCTTGGCCTTTCCTTAAGCATATTTTAAGAAATTCTTTGCATATTCATCTTCATCGGCGCTTCTGGTGTTATAATGAGGCATTTGTTATAAACATTAGTGACCATAATCAGATTTTAGTTTGAAACCTTATATCAGCAAACCTATGTAGGAAAGAGTAGAAGTAAGACAATGTTACTAAAGAAGCAGTTAATACAATTTAAATAAAAAGGTTTATGGCTAATTTCAACTCATTTAGTGAATTGTAATTATATGATTACCTATAGAACCTCCATCATATGGTATTTGAAAGATCAAAGTTAGTGAAAAGTCAGCATGTAATTAGTTTCTTGCTTTGGAGCATTAGGTAGAATTACTGCAAAGAGGCAAAACTATCATTTTATAGAGACCCTTAGGAGATTTATAATGATGGTAGACAAATATATGCATACAATATCAGTTGGTGTGCTAAAATTTAATTTTCATGAGGAAATGTGGTTGAAGATGATCACAATACATGGGGATGTTCTTATTTTAATATTGGTGGATGTTATTATTAGAGAATCATATCAAAAGATATGTCACCAGGGAGAAAATATCATTTATAAATCGCTAATGAGTAGCAAACAATGTTTAGCTTGGAGGTATGAGGCGTCTCTTCACAATGTGCATTTATGATCAAACACAAAAGATCAAGTGCTGAAAGAATAGTAGATCTATATTTTATCTCATTCTACTAAAGAATATTTTTCTGTAGTTAGAGTTCCAATGCCTATATTGCATTTCCTGCTCACCAGAAAATATCTTGCAATTAGAAAAAAAATTTGGTATGTCTAATTTGGAACTGAGGTATGAAGACAATGCATGATTGTACTTATTACATATTGTATAGATTTTATTTATGTCCTTAGAGTAAGACATAGTTGTGCAGCCAGTTTATCTTGGAGAACACATCAGGAAATGTCTGGACTGACAACAGACATTCTCTGGAGACTGTTGAGATTTTTTGCCTTTACATGGAAGGTGAATTCAAATAGTTGTAAAGCACTAAAGTGTAGATTTTTGGGCCTTCTCATGCTCATTTTCCTTTGTGTTAAAGTAAATATAAAATCATTTCCTAGGGAAAATCTTGGTCGTGGTCCCAGATAAATTCCAGCTCCTGATCTTATTTGAGTAGCAACTGAATTGTCTTCAGAAAAATTAGGAGACCCTCTAAAGGTCCTCATTCTTTAGTGAGAGGACATTAATCCATTTTCCATCAACTTGGTGCACTATTAGAACTCTAACCCTAGCTGAACACCTAGACAACAGTTCTCCAGGCCATAAGCAGTGTTGAACCACTTTTTAAATAATGGTTGTGTGGTTCTTCATTTTTTCATGGAACATCTCATATTTGCATCTGAACATTGTAGAGCTGTGACCCTAAAGTATACTGAAGACAGTGAGTGATAAGCTAGACTCCAGAGAAATGCTTTGTTAACACCTGCAGTGTAGACCATGTTGTTCATATTATGAAACATCTTTTTTATGAGACTCCTTGGAGACTTTTTTTTCTTGCCTTAGTATCAAAAATACTGCCTCTCCTAAAGAACTGGTTTGCTTTTATCTTATGAAGAATACCCATTTTGTAACTTTTCATGTTTCCCTATTGATGTTAGCTTCCAAGAATTTTAGAGTGTACAAGGTACTTAATGTTAAACATTTGTGGTTCAGATCCTTTCCCCACTTCCTTTAACATCACTTCACATGATACTTGTTTTGCAGGGCTTTCCTACTTATTTTACCTTGCCTTTTTCTTGCAGTATGGCACATCTTTGTAAGTTATTTTAGATCTTGCAAGGAATCAATTAGTTACCATAAAATAAATCCACTATAGACTGTACATCCTAGTTTTTTTTTTTACATTAACTAATAAGCCAGGCAGATCTTCAGGGAAGTCAGATAGGCGGACTCTCATTTTTCTCAAGTTTATCTGTGAAATTCTTGTACTTTCTTTTTGAGGTTTCACATCATCAATTCAATTTACTCTTGGCTGTGATAGGTTAGCTCAATAGAAAAAAGAATAAAGGGAGAACTGGAAATATCAAGAAAATAAGGATTCAAAGAGCAGAAAAGGGTGTTCATAGGAGAGTCACTGAAGCCTGCAGGCATGGAGCCAAGACAATACAATAGTCACAATAAGAATTACAGAAAGGAAGCTGTAGAGAGCAGCATCTTATTTATTACCCCCGGGGTTGCCTCCTTTACTGTGGTGAATGGCTGAGTATCCTTAAGGACATGCCTATTGCTAGTCACTCTGGAAGATACTGAATAGAGTTCCCTATGTGGAAGGCTTCCTGATCCCAGTTCAGCACCTGCAGTCTAGAGCATGTTCCTTCTGACTTTTGACTTAGGTTACTCAAATCCCGTTTATCTTCTTGACCAACAACACCTTATTGCATATGTACCTATCTCCCTGACAAGCAATGGCTTTTGTTCTGCTTCAGTTTAAAGTAGTCTGGAGTGTGGCTGACCATTTATTCCTTTGTATTTCCCTGCGGTATTCCCGATAGAATGATTTCCATTTACTCTGTAGTT
The DNA here is from genome assembly GCF_033115175.1 of Lepus europaeus. Taxonomy (NCBI): domain Eukaryota; kingdom Metazoa; phylum Chordata; class Mammalia; order Lagomorpha; family Leporidae; genus Lepus; species Lepus europaeus. The sequence goes on from NC_084835.1 coordinate 45,123,119, forward strand.
CTACAGTTTGAATTAGAAATCATCTCAAATATTTCAGCAAACTTGGGGAAAAACTATTTTGTATTTTCTACATTTTCCAATTTGAATAAGACAAAAATGATTAGCCACAATAGACTGATTCAAATAAAATGAGCAGTGTAGGACATCATCACAAATGTCCTTGTTAAGAAAGTGGAAGTTGCTTACTGAAGCTGTTTGGCAAAAAGGCAAGTGATGGGTAGGAAGGTGTCCATATTGAAATTTTGTACATAGAACCAAGGTCTTTAATCTGTAAAGCAAAGCAATGAATTTTTTGAGGGCACACCACCTTGAATATATTCCAAAATTTACCAGCTGTTGTAAAAATCGATCTATACTGTTAAGAGTCAGAATAGAAACTCTTGCCTTGGTGTGAGGAATAATGGCTGGAGCTGGAAGGAGAGCTTCTGGGATCATAATAATATTCTGTTTCTTAATTTGGACACTTATTAGATGATGTATTAAGTCTGTGAAAATTTGCTGTACTTTTGTATATATACATGGAAAGCCAGGAGAGATAGGCAAGCTCACATACTGCTGGTGAGATTGTCTGTTCACATAACCCCTTTGGAAGCAATTTGGCAATATTTATCAAAATTTTAAATGCATATATCCTTCAATCCAGTAACTTTCTTTTTAAGAATTTCTTCTACAGATAGTTACACACATGAAAAATGATACATGAATAAGAATTTTCATTTCAGTATTGTTTGTAATAACAAAAAATTAGTGGTAAGCCAAATGACTACCAGGAAGACAGTTAAATTTAAAAATGATTAAATGTTTAAATTAAAAAATAAAATAATAAACTTCCCATGTATTGATTTAGAAAGATCCCAATGTGGCCGGCACCGTGGCTCAACAGGCTAATTCTCCGCCTTGCGGTGCCAGCACACCAAGTTCTAGTCCCGATTGGGGCGCCGGATTCTATCCCGGTTGCCCCTCTTCCAGGCCAGCTCTCTGCTGTGGCCCGGGAAGGCAGTGGAGGATGGCCCAAGTCCTTGGACCCTGAACCCGCATGGGAGACCAGGAGAAGCACCTGGCTCCTGCCTTCGGATCAAACGATGCGCCAGCCGCAGCGGCCATTGGATTGTGAACCAACGGCAAAAAGGAAGACCTTTCTCTCTGTCTCTCTCACTATCCACTCTGCCTGTCAAAAGAAAAAAGAAAAAAAAAGAAAGATCCCAATGCATATTGAATGAAAAATAGGGGGTGGCTTTAAAGTGGGGGAGAGGCAGTCATTTACACATATGCCTTTTGGGATACCTGCATCATACATCAGAATGCCTAGGTTTGAGTCCTGGCTCCACTCCTGACTCCAGGTTCCTGCCATGAGCACTCTGGAGGTAGTGGGTAACGACTCAAGCAATTGAGTCCCTGCTGTCCACACAGGAAAACCAGGTTGAATTGCTAGCTCCTAGCTTCAGCCTGCCCTACCTATCCCTGGCTATTGTGGGTGTTTAGGGCATGAATTACTAAATGGGGGATCTTCTCTTCTCTTCTCTTCTCTCTCTGCAAAAGAGCTAAAAAAAAAAAAAGTCATTATCTGTAGCTTAACGTTCAACAAGGTGAGCCATGAGTCAGAATTCTCTGAAATTTATCAAATCTCTTTTAGAATTATCTAGATTCTGTTGCAGATTATGTTGTCAGGGAAGAGATGTTGGTTCCTCATTCCTCATTACAAAAGGGCCTAACTTCCTTGTTGCAGGAATGTGTTGGAAGGGCTAACTTCTTGTATCTTTTCCCTTCTCCGAGTTCTCCCTTTTCTCTTTAATTCCTATGACTTTTGGTGAATGAAAAAATATTGTTATTCTTATTTATGTGATGGAGAACATGATACTTTTCCACACTGTCATTCTGGGGATGAAACAGGCAGATCCAGAAAGAGCCCAAGAAGAAACCTCAGTAAGCATATAGCCATTCCCCTCATAAATGGGAAAAAAACAAGGTCCCATTTGTGAGGTAATTTGCCCAAGGTCACACAAGTGCCATCTCATCCAGAACATGAACCCAGGTTTCCTTACTCAAAGTGCATCATAGTGTATGCAGAAATCCTAGTTCTTTTAGTTAGAAACTGATATGCTAGAGGTATAGCTTCATGCGCTAACCTCAGAAACTCTTTCAGTGTTGTTCTAACTCATGATGGTATTCTGTTCCCTTCTGGATCAGTGGTCTACCAGAAGTTTCATGGATTTGTATCACATATACTACTAGAGAGAGGATAAAGAATTACAAATGGGATTCTAAGCCAGCTGGTGAAGGCTTTGTATAAAATTGGGAGAAAAGAAAGAGAATGAGATCAACATCAGTAAGAAAATGAACAAAATATTTTTACAACAGCTTAGAAAAATGAAATTGGGCCCAAAGTTAGAAATAGGTTTCATCTCTAATAATACTATTAATTGCTTGGTTCTGGTAAGTAAAAGTCATTGTGTTTTTGGAGCTACATCCAGCTACAGGCTGCCATGATAGGTAATGACGTCTTCCATGTGCATAGTCTCAGGGTGTTGCTGCACACATACCAGATACATCAAAATCCACCTTTATTTATTTCATCAACTTTTAGTATGTGTTATTCCTTAAGCACTGATGACATATTGTCGTTTAAGATATCTTACCATCTTGTAGGGAAGGCAGACGCTCAAAAAGAGTCTAAGAAATTCTAAATAGATCCTAAATTAGATCTTCTGCAACTTATTTATGATCTCTCACTTTTTCTTTGAGATCAAAAGCACGAGCCACTTCCAACATCAGTTCAATTCAAACATATGTTTATTAAAGAAAATTAGGGAGCACTGCATGCTAAACATCCATTTATCAGTTGTTTCAAAGTCTATGAAAACTCCTTTCTGGGATGAAATGCGTCCCTGTTCTTTGTCTCCAATGTCTCTCTCTTCTTCTCGTTTTCCTCACAGTGCAAATCTCAGGCTCTACATCACAGAACAAGTTTTATCAGAAACTCCACATTTAAGGATTGAGGCATGTGGTTCCCTAAAATAGAAAGCTTTGTGACCTTTTTCAAAATCCTCCCCATTCCATATATCCTTCCCAGACACACAGCCCATTCTTTCTGTGGAAGGGAACAGTGTAAAGAATGCACAGCCAGCAAGAGGCTTTGCAGCTCAGCAGGGTCCTGGTGGATGCATGCATATACATGGGATCAGGGGCGAACCGGATGGACCATCTCTCCCAGTGAGTGAAAGTCTTAAACCAAGATTAACCTTGAAGCTCAAATTAGATAAAAACAAATAGAAATTTCTCCACAGGAATAAGAGCTTAATATAAAGGAAAAGTATTTCGTAGCCTACATAACTTTAATTAAGATGAAAGGGTTTCCGGGTAGCTGCTTCCTCAACAATCTTATGTTTAAAGATGTGTGTTGAGCTCAGCGTGAAGGAACAAGTCTATGCAGCTCATTATTCACTTTTACGGGGGTCTACTTTGGGGGCTTTTTGTAAAACTGTGACATTCTCTTCCAATTCTCTCCCCAAGAAGGCCTTCTTCTAGACCTTTGTTGTATTCTCAGGGAATATTTCCGACATCTTCATTGCAAGATGGACACACCCTGTCGCTGTGACAGTCCCTTCCTGTTGAAGGAAGACATCAACAAGGACAGGGACACCTACTATCTCCCAGTGGCTGCAGTCATGTGGTACAGAGCAGGTGTGGCCAGCTGGTTGTAGGATTTCTTATTTGGAATTCATTAAGAAAGTGTTTTTTTGTTTTTGTTTTTAAAAAAGGGAAAATACAGGAGGCAGAAGTGAGCAATCAAAAAATAACACAAACACATTGAAAGACTAGGAAAAGCTTCAATGAAGCTGTTAAAAGATGGACTGGAGTTTTTTAGTTCATCTTGGTGATATAATTCTGATGCTTTAGGTAAGCATCCTTTTATATTCTCTGTACTTTAAACCCTGGCTACGTTCAGTATTTCTCATGGGACTTTTTTAGGAACAGAAACTCACAACATATCTCTGGAGCAGCTGGAATAGCAGTTAAGTGCATGGATGGCCACACCCCAAGTGTACACAGAGTTGGCCCAATGACTTATTTTGTGATGGTGCATCAGTTATACCTGCCTTCCCTTGACCTTAATTTCTAATCTCTATAAAGGAGAATTATAGTAGCACTCATTTCATAGTAGAATGATTGAATTAGATAATATGTGTAAAATCCATATGTGTCTGGTTTGTAATAAGCATTAAATAAATTGTAACTGTTTCTTTATATCATTCAAGAGAAGAGATGTATAAAACACACATATGAATATTTTCTGGTGGTTTAACTTTATTCCTTTCATGTGTGGTCTTGGGCAAATTATTTACTATCTCAAAGTGTCATCTGTAAAATGTATAATGTTTACCTGTCTTGCAGAATTGTTGTAAAGATTAGAAGAGATAACATATAGAGAGAGAGCCTGGTAGACTATCTGGCAGTATTAAAATCTTATTGAATGTAGGGATAGTAGCAATTATTATTTAAAGTTTGTCTAACATGTTTTATATAAATCCTCTCCTTGGGAATTGGGGATATGAATAATATCTTTGTATTGTTATCTTCATGGATCCAGAGTTGATCTGCAAAATGTAGGGAGTGTGTTCCACGCAGAGAATGAAACAAAAACCACAGTACATGCCCAACTGATCTTTTGTAATTTTTTTTAAGTTATTTAAAAGACAGAGTTACAGAGAGAGGTAGAGACAGAGAGAGAGAGAGAGAGAGAGAGAGAGAGAGAGAGAGAGATCTTCCACCTGCTGGTTCACTCCCCAGATGGCCACAACGGCCGGAGCTGTGCCAATCCGAAGCCAGGAGCCAGGAGCTTCCTCCGGGGCTGCCACATGGGTGCAGGGGCCCAAGGACTTGGGCCATCTTCCACTGCTTTCCCAGGCTACTGCAGAGAGCTGGATAAGAAGTGAAGCAACTGGGACTTGAACCAGCACCCATATGGGATGTTGGCACTGCAGGCGGCGGCTTTAGCTGCTACGCCACAATGCCAGCCCCTGCTCCACTTCTGATACAGCTCTCTGTTGATGGCCTGGGAAAGCAGTGAAGGATGGTCCACATCCTTGCACCCACATATGAGACCCAGAAGAAGCTCCAGGCTCCTGGCTTTGGATTGGCCCAACTCTAGCCATTGCATCCATTTGGGGAGTGAACCAGTGGATGGAAGATCTCTCTATGTGCCTCGGCCCCTCTGTAACTCTGCTTTTCAAACCAATAAATAAATGTGTTTTTAAAAATTCACAAAAAATTGAATTAAAGATAATTTATTTTGGTGCAAAAAAACTGAAATCTGTGCAATTTTTTCATAGTAAGCATTTTCATAAGCTATCTGAAGACCCTTATATGCATGGATTTCAAAATCTTTTTGAACCAAAATAAACATTTTCTGATTCCATTTTCCACAAATTATCTGAAGTACACTTGTACATACACAGAAGAAAAATGATTACCTACATTTTGATTTCCAAAGAGAATATAGTATCGGAAATCTAAAATTCAAATGAAGAATAAGTATCTAGCTATTTTTATTATATTTCATTATTTTCCCCAACTTACTCCATACCCATTAAAATCCTACTCCAATTCCTTCCATTGTTTTTGTTTTGTTTAGTTTCATTTGAGAAGCAGAAAGACAAAGATAGAGAGAGACAGAACTCCCATACTCTGGTTCACTTCTGAAATGCCCACAATGACTGGAACTAGGCAGGCTAAAGCCAGGAGCTGGGAACTCAATTCAGGTCTCCAGTATGTCTGGCAGTAACTCAATCACTTGAGCCACCACGAGTTTCTCCCAGGGTCTACATTAACAGGAAGCTGGAATCAGAAGTGAATTGAGCTGAAGTATTCTTTTTTTTTTTTTTAAATGATTTATGTATTTATTTGAAAGGCAGAGTTACAGAGAGGCAGAGGCAGAGAGAGAGAAAGTGAGTGAGGGAAAGGTCTTCCAGCTGCTGGTTCACCCCTCAAATGGCTACAATGGTGGGAGCTGAGCCAATCTGAAGCCAAGAGCCAGGAGCTTCCTCTGGGTCTCCCAGGTGGGTGCAGGGGTCCAAGCACATGGGCCATCTTCTACTGCTTTCCCACACCATAGCAGAGAGCTGGATTGGAAGAAAAACAGCCAAAACTCAAACCAGCGCCTATATGAGATGCTGGTACTGCAGGCAGTGGCTTAGCCTACTACACCACAGTCCCCCCCCACCCCACCCCCCCGCCAAGTATTCTTATATGAGATGCAAGCATCTTACCTGCTAGCCTGAACGTCCACTCTCAGTTCCTTCCATCGTTAATGAATGAAAGAAGATTTGAAATTGTCAAGTAATAACCTTTAAAAATAACTGGTGTTGGGGCCGGCGCCGCGGCTCACTAGGCTAATCCTCCACCTGCAGCGCCGGCACACGGGGTTCTAGTCCCGGTCGGGGCGCCGGATTCTGTCCTGGTTGCCCCTCTTCCAGGCCAGCTCTCTGCTGTGGCCCGGGAGTGTAGTGGAGGATGGCCCAAGTGCTTGGGCCCTGCACCCCATGGGAGACCAGGAGAAGCCCCTGGCTCCTGCCTTCAGATCAGAGCGGTGCGCTGGCCTCACGGTGCGCCAGCTGCGGCTGCAGCAGCCATTGGAGGGTGAACCAACGGAAAAGGAAGACCTTTCTCTGTGTCTCTCTCTCTCACTATCCACTCTGCCTGTCAAAAAAATAAAAAAATAACTGGTGTTGGGGCCAGTGTAGTGGCCTAGCGGGTAAAAACCACTTCCTGCAACACTGGCATACCATATGGGTGCCACTTGTGTACCAGCCGCTCTGTTTCCCTACATTCTCCATTGCTGTGCCTGAGATAAATTAATAAATAAACCTGCAACTTTATTTGTTCCTCAAGATAGTTATCAGTTCAAATATTGCATGTTTTCAAAATTCATAGAGATCTTTGGACCAAAGTTATTCTCTAAGTGTGACGTAGTGTTATTTATAACAACCAGCCTGAGAAATGGTGTTGCAATCAAAAGAATGTTCCTGTAGAGCAAAGAGCAGAATGAACTTTTTATTCATTTTGTGTAAAAAGCCAAAATTAACATCTTTTTGCTTTTGCATTCAGTGTAGACTATTTAATTCAGCCCTGAGTTGGGAGTTTTTTAGGCTTTTTAAAAATCATTTGTTGAACTAAGGGCTTCACTGCTCCCGTGAAGTCCATCATTTCCTGGTATTAGATACAGCTTTTCATTTAATTAATTTTAATACAGTAATTTATTTTTATATTTTCCTCTAATCTTGTCAACCCAATGTGGATTTTGCTTTTAATAAAGTACAGGGTAAGCTACTTAAAGTGGACTAATTGGGCAAAGCCTGACTTGTCCATCTGATCAGAACGGACATTTGAAAGAAGATGGGGAGGGGGAGTGGAGAACAGACAGCAGAGGAGAAAAGAACTGTGCTCAGTCTCCATGGGGCAGAGGCAGTCAATGGATAGAACTTCCCAGGCACACAGAAGGCATAGTTGGAACCTGTGTAGGACCCCAAGAGAGATTTCAGAAAAATAGTTTCCTTTATGGCTTAAGCAGCAGCCTTAGCAATTATGAGACAGAAAAAAAATGAGTTTTTATAAGTGAATTGTGATCCATTCTGCAGATCTATGCACACTTCTATCTGTGGTCAAACCCTTGACAAGACTGCTGATGTGAGCAAGAGTGTTTTCTCACTGTTATCTAGGTTTTCTGCTCTAGAGCTTTATTTTCTATCTTATAGGCAAGCACAGTTCTCTTTTCAAAGAATCCTACCTTCTATTTCAGTTTAGTGTCCATCTTGACTGCATAGTCATGAACCAAACACATGCTTACCACTACGGCTCAAAGAATGAAAGGTAGGCCTTGCTCTGCAGATAATTACATTCCTTCAAACAAGAGCCTGGAGAAATCCTCCAGCCCTTGGTCAGCTGGACCCAAACCAATCACTCCAAAAACAAGAAAGTTTTCTTTTTACATTGAGACTAGTGAGATGTTATAAGAGGGGCATCAATTCTAGAAGTAGACTGCTTGAGTTGAATTCTGAATCTGCCATCAACTTGGGATCATATAGTTTCCCCATGTATAAAATGAAGATATGATTGCATCAGCTTCATAGTATGCTTAGAGGATTATATGAGTTAGTATGTAAAGACTTAGCGTGACTCATACATGGTAAGCACTGTGTGTTAACTAATATTGAGTATTTGTCGGATTATTCTCACGGCAAATGACAGAAACCCAACCCAAACTATCTTAAGCAATAGGGGGTTCCTTGATTCACTTGATATAAAAGCTCAAAGAGAAAACTGGGTTCAGGTGTGAAAACAATTTCTCGAGATCTTCCTAGTCCTCTATCCCCTCTCCTCTCTCTCTCTGTCTTTCCTTTTCTCCCCATCTCTCTGTTGGCTTCTGTCTAGGCAAGTGATCTCTCTGTGCTCCCTCCACAGTGATCATAGGCTCCCAGCTTCCAGCATTATTTACAGTGGAAAAGAGAGATTCTCTTTTCTCCTGGCCCTGACAAAACCCCCAGGACCATGTTTCACTGGACAGGCTTGACACATGGGACCACCCCTGTAGTCTTCCCTGTGAGGGTTATGGTACTCAAGGCAGGCATGATCGTGTGTCACTTCACCTAAGGAGGTAAAGTCTCCTTGGACTGACAACAGAGGAATGGTGATTGCCTAACTGTGAAGTGTGGGTCTGTTATCAAATGAAGAGGGACAGAATGCTGGGTTGACAAACCATGACTATCTGCCACACATGCTAAAATCATTTCCCTGAATGTGCTGGAGTGTCCCACTCCAGTGGTTTCTGGTGTAATAAGCAGTAATGAGGGGCAGTCACCACAGGGGCAAGCTCTGGTTTTCCCAAGTGCTTTTTATTATGGAATACATGATTGACTTGTTTAAATGGCTTTTATTAAAATATACATAAACTTCTCTAAAACTCACATAGTGTCCACCTCTCCCCTTCTACTGTTTTAAAGCAGTTTGACCTGAATCCCACATCCTGACCAGTGCTCCAGGGACATGACTACCTCTTTTCTCCCATAGTTCCTAAGGGAGCTGTCTCCCATTCTAATCTTCCTCAACCCAGCCTTCTACTTGTCTGGTAAGGATTCTCCTTCTTTTCTCTCTTTATCTGCTCAGCAGCATTGCCAAAATCTCCTACCCACTGCTCCAGATATGTAATTTAGTATGCATTCTAACAAATAAAACTTGCTTCCAAGGAAGACCTTCAATTTTATCTATATGTACACTGCTTTGCTTGCTAAACTCATAGAAAAAAATAGAGGAGAGTCATATAGGTGAAGGGGAGACAAAGCTTGGGGTTGTCAGAAATGGGAGTGTCAGACCTGGGACAACCCTATGAAGAGAAAATGGAACAGAGTGGGAAACATGGTAGAGGGTTATGAGGAGGTTAAGTCAATAGGGGCCGCATAGGCAATCACCTTTGTCTTCTGCTCCATTAATTATCCTTCTATCCTAGAAGGAAAGATTGGAGGTTTGTATCATCAGCAACATTCTGATGTTGCATTTAGATGACTCAGCAGAAAGCTCTGAGACTTTGCCAGGTCTCCCAAACTACCCCATGGGCAGATCACATTTGCAGCAGTCCAAGAAGCTCATAACTTTGTTTTGTACTTGAGGGGCGCTGGGAAATGGTAAGATCCACACCTATAACATGAGTGTGCATTTCTAGCAAATTGAAGATATGTCCTGCTTTTTAAAAACATTTTATTTATTTATTTATTTATTTACTTGAAAGGTAGAGTTGCAGACAGAGAGAGGGAGCGACAGAAAGGTCTTCCATCCCCTGGTTCACTCTCCAAATGGCCACAATGGCTGGAACTGAGCCGATCCAAAGCAAGGAGCCAGGAGTTTCTTCTAGGTCTCCCTTGTGGGTGCAGGGGCCCAAGCACTTGGGCCAGCTTCTACTGCTTTCCCAGGCCATAGCAGAGAGCTGGGTCAGAAGAGAAGCAACCGGGACATGAACCTATGCCCATATGGGATGCTGGTGCCACAGGCAGAGGCTTCGCCTACTATGCAACAACGCTGGTTCCAATATGTCCTTTTTTAATATTTCAATCTGTTGATATGAGCCCTCTTTGAGTTCATAACCCTTGGACATTTATTGATACCTATCAAACTTCCTGTGTTCATCATTTGACATGCACAGTTCTGATATGAGCATTTGTTCTTAAAACACAGCTCCATGAAAAGTGTAGGCAAGCATGGAATTCCTTTGTGGCTTTAATGCTCTCATTAAAAAAGGGATACTCCTGGGGCCAGTGTTGTGTATCACACTAAGTCACCTCCTGCAGTGCTGGCGTTGCATATCGATGCTAGTTCAAGTCCCAGCTGCTGCACTTCAATCCAGCTCCCTGCTAATGCACCTGGGAAAGCAGCAAGGGATGTCCCAAGTGCTTGTCCCTACACCCACATGAGAGACCCAGAAGAAGCTTCTGGCTCCTGGCTTCAACCTGGTCTAGCCCCAACCATTGCAGCCATTGGGAAATGAACTAGTGTTTGGAAGACCTCTCTCTCTCTCTCTCTCTCTCTCTCTCTCTCTCTCTCTCTCTCTTTCTCTCCCTCTCTCTGTAACTCTTTCTTTCACATAAATAAAATACTTTTTTAAGATTTATTTTATTTATTTGAAAGACAGAGTTGCAGACATAGGTGGAGACAGAGAGACAGGTCTTCCATCCACTGGTTCACTCCCCAGATGGCCGCAACGGCTGGAGCTGCACCGATCGAAAGCCAGGAGCCAGGAGCCAGGAGCCAGGATCCTCCTCCAAGTCTCCCACATGGGTGCAGGGACCCAAGGAGTTGCTATCCCAGGCCACAGCAGAGAGCTGGATTGGAAGAGGAGCAGCCAGGACTGGAACCAGTGCCCATATGGGATGCTGGCACTTCAGGCCAGGGCATTAACCCGCTGTGCCACAGCGCCGGCCACAACAGAATACTTTTTTTTTTTTTTAAAGATATTCCTTTAGTGCCTAGGAAACATGGATTGAATATAATAGATTAAGATCTTGTAGATGTTTGTTCAGTTAAAATGAAACATAGAAAAGTACATTTATAAACAGTAATAGAAACATCAAGCAAGGGAAAGATTTGTCAGTGGAATAGACACCCTTTTAAATGAAAGAGTAACACAGTTTAAGATTTGCAACCCTACATTGATTTGAGCCACTTGTCTAAAAGCTAGATCATGACTAAGTTAAATAAATCATGATGGCTTCAGTCTACTGAAAATAATAGTATTGTATTTTATCCTCTTGTTTAGCTTTCTTCTGGTTTCTAAATTGACAGAACACCTCTGAGGGGTCTTTGATCTATAATGGGAAAGGATTCTGCATTAGATGCTGATATTAATACATAAATTGTATAATACCTTCCAGATAATACACTAGCTCTGTTCTATATCTTCTTGAAGTAAATGTGGGCCTGATATATGCCAAGGAATGTTATAGATCCTTGGAATTCAGAGGTGAATATGAATGAGTAAGGCTGGGGAATATATAAAAAATAAGTAAAGAAGAAAATATTAGATGGTGATGAGAACTATGGAAACAGCGCAAATGATGGTGGGTAACTGGTTGGCTGTTTCATGTTGTATTGTTAGGAAAGAACTATTGAAGTCATTGAGCTCTGAATGAACAGAAGGAACCATCATGTGTTGGTAAGCAAAGAATATTCCAGATAAAAGGCACAGTTAGTTGAAAGGCTCTAAAAAGGAGTGAGCATCCATTCATTCATGGGTCCATTCTGCAAATACTTACTGAGTCTTATTATGTGCTGGGCCCTGTTTTAGGTGATAGAATTCAACAGTGAATGAACAGAAATCTCTGCTTCACAATCAATTCTACATTCTACAGGTAGCGCGGGATGATAAGCAATGAGCAAAACAAGTAAGTTATAAGTCATGATTGAGATTGATAACTGCTATAACACACAAATAGTGCATCTGGGAGTTGGAGAGGTTGAGAGAGTCAGGGACCAGACATGTTAGAAGGGCCAGGGGCATATTCCAATGGTAAGTAGGGTAGTGAAGGTAGACCCCATTGAGAAGTTGTGAACAAATGGAGGGAAGATAGCTGATCAGTCTCCTAGGAGAATTGAGAAACAGATGAAGAAAAGCCCATGCAAAAAGCCATCTGGCAGGAGTAGGCATAGTATGTCTCAGAGACAAGTAAGAAAATCGGTGTGGCTAGAGAAGAGTGAACAGGGGGAAAAGTCCCAGAAAATTAATGGGGGGTTCAGATTATATAGGGCTGGTAGCCACAGTAAAAACTCAGTGTTACTTGGAGTGAAATGTAGGGCAGATTTTGAACCTTGGGATAGCATGACCTGACCAACATTCCTAAAGAATCACTCTACCTGTTGTATTGAAAGGGCACTGTAAGGGCCACGCAGGAAGAACAGGCTTCTGTAAGACTATTTTCCTGCTTTTTATTTTTATTTGTTGTACTCTTTATTTAGCAGAGTCATTAGACCTTTGACTATAATGTAAATTAAAAATATAATATCTCAAAAATAAATTTAAGTTTAAAATTTTTAAGTAAAAATTTCAAAAAAGAAGGCTTCTGCGAGAATTAAGATAAGACATGATGGCAGCTTGGACCACTACTAGAGAGGTGGCAAAGGTGATGGGACACAGTCCAGTTCTGTGTGTATTTTTCAGGTTAAGCTAGCAGGATTTCCTATTGAGTAGGATATTGGGTGCACAAGAAAGAAATTAGTGATGACTGGCTAGCAGATACAAGAATAGTATTACTGTGAATTGAGAGATCGGAAGGTAGAACAGCTCTGGTGATAGAGGGAAGGGTTGGATTTGGAGTTCAGTTTTGGTTATGTTGATGTTGAGATATTATTAGACATCCAAATGGAAATGGAAATAGGCTACTAGATGTAAAAGTCCAAAGTTCAGAAGTGGTGTCTGATACTTCATATAATAGGAGGTAGATGATATGGAAATGAAAGAGCCATGAGCTAAGCTTGGGACATTCTAGCATTAAGAGATTGTGGAGAAAGAGAGGAAAACTAAAAGCATCTAAGAAAAAGAAACCAGTGGAGTGAAAGAAAAATAAAAGATCATGTTCCAGAGGCCAAATTGAGAAGTGTAGCAAGGCGGAGTCAATGATCAAATATATCAAAAACTGCTGATGGATTCAGTAGCATGAACACTACTGAATGACCATATGACTTAGTAGTGTATCTTTGAGCAATTTTGGTGTGGTAGCACACAGGAAGCTGGGTAAGTTTTTAAAAGTTTAAACTGAAGTTAGTTTAAAAGAGAGTAAGAAGAGGGGAATCCAAAAGAGCATTATAGCAACTCTAAAAGAGTTGCTGTCTAGAGAGCAAAGATAAAGGACAGTAGTCAGCAGGGTAGTAAATGTGGTCAAGAGAAAGATAGGTGAGATAAAGAATTACATAGCAAGTGTTTATCTGTGGATGAGACTGATCCAGTAGAAAGTGAAAATTGGTGACGTAGAAGAAAGAAGGCAATATTGATGGAGCAATGCCTTTAAGTGGGTGAGAAGTGATGGGAGCTAGAGTACTAGTGAAAAGGTAGCTTTAGGTAAGAATGAAATAGATTTAACTGTGTAATAGGCAAACAGGCAAAGTATGTGGGTGTAGAGGCTGATAGAAGACTCTTTGAGTTAGTGGGGACTCATTCATTTGTCTCCTTGGTGATTCCAATTTCTGAGCGGGAAGCAAGAGCAAGGAAGGGGATAGGGTGAAGGACTGATATTTGGCTGAGTATACACACGGGTGTTCAGTGTGCCTCCTGACGCAGGAAGGGCCCACCTGAGGCTTGTGGTTTGCTTTGTTGGAGGCCAGTGTGCCTGGAACAGAGCCATTCATGGGGAGAGAGCAATATGGGCTGCTGGCAGGGAAATTAGAGGGGCCAGGGAAGGTAGGATGGTAAACCTGAGCAAAAAGTTTGGATTTTATTCCAAATGAACCCTGGGGAAAATTATTGAAACTCTGCACCTCTGAATTTCACTTCTGACAAAATAAGTTAAGAATACATAGCTTTCACTTCTAAAATTCTTGACCTTGCAAGAAAGTGAGGATTAATTTTTCAGTAGTTGTTAAACTAACTGCTCAGATCTCCTGATTTTTAAGCATTTGTTGAAAAATAAAATTTCTCACTCATGCGTTTTGCCTTTTATTCTTTCAGTATCTTTCAGCATTGCTCCGATATCATGACCTTCCAATTGCCCTCTGTTTCTGGAGCTTGTTTTATGGATTCAACTCTAAAACTCTAAAGCAAATAGGGGTCAGTCATGCAGCATGCATTTCTTGAGCAGACATAGTGATCCTAGCACTGGGAACTTATTTTCAGCATTGCTGAATACTTTGAAAAAATATGAAGGTTAAACAATTAAATGTGAATTCACTGAAATTTTATAGGCACATCTGAAACCAGAAATAAATATTCCTTGGGCTTCTTGATGGATATCGAGACTGAAATTTCTCTTCTGCAGGGTATTTCTTTTTTCTCTTCTTATTTCATAGTATTTTCAGTGAAAACCTCTTTTTTTCTCTTGTGATGATGCTAATCACAGAATCATTATAATAGAAAAAATCACAAGCATCCTACACATAAAAATCTTGAAATCATAAAATAAATGATCCATGTGTTGGAAAATGCAAACCGTTTTAAAATTCTCATTTTTTAAACTAGTGACATAGAGGTAACATTTATGGTATAAGTGAAGACTATACTGGAATAAAATGTTCAGTAATCTCAAATTTCAGATAAACATACTGATAGACATTTAGGGACAAAATATAGGCCATGAAGCAAGTCTCATGTCTTTATAAAATGATGAATGCCTCTCTCATTTATTTCTTTGTGAAACTTATTAAACATTATTTTAACAAATATCTGAAGGCCTGTTATTTATTTGACAAACAGTTATATAATAACACTGTGGCTAGCACTGTTTCTAGTGCTTTATATGTAAATCATTTTAATTCTGATAACATCTTTAATAACATAGATAGTATCTCTGTTTTATCAATGAGAAAGAAAGTGAGACCTAGGTTACACAGTTTACCTGAGCTCCCACAGCTGAGCAGATGGCAAGGTTGAGATTCAAACCCTGTAGTCAGCCTCCAGAGTCCAGGTTCTCCCCCACACTTTGTTGCCAGGTGCTGCACTAGGCTCTGGGTTTCATTTCTCACTAAGCAGAATGTACCAAGTCCCTTTCTTTAAGGAACATACAATCTCTAGGGAAGACAGGCATCAGACTAATAAACACAAAAAATAAATTGGTATCTACAAAACCTTACAAAATGCTACAAGCTTGGGAAGGCAATGTGTGTGTGTGTGTGTGCCTGTGTACCTGTGAACATTAAAAGTCCTTGCATTTTAGTAAACTGTAGGATACCTCACCAGGCCCATTTCTTTTCTTCATGACCATCCTACAACATGAAAGAGCAACTTTTTGGAGCCCATGCAATAGAGGGGCAAAAGGAAAATCTCAGCCCTTCAATGCTTCTTCCATACAGAACAAAGCCAGTGATACACTCCCTGCTTTCAGTGGAGGGTCAATGTGGGTCAGCCCATGCACAAGCCTAAGAACTGATTACTGCCTTAAACAGTCAGGAAGAAACATTTGAGCAGCAGCTTTATCTCCCCACTGGTTGCTCCAAAGTAGTGTCTTAGGGTTCCTGAGTATAGTGCTTTCTGAGGCTTAGTGGATTTCTTACTCAGGAATCCAGGGGCCATCTCTGTATCCTTATTGTGTGTTCTTTATTTTTTTCTTTCTTTCTTTTCATGTGCTTGGTTGTTTGGTTTTGCTTAAACCAAGCTTGTCTGCTGTTACTTTAAGAGTCTTAACTAATATGGTGTTTTTCATAATTCACTGAGAATATTCACCACCTCCTTTAGAACCAACTGTATCAGATATGGTACCCACGTGCCTTGTTACAGATGTGCATGTGGATCACCTGTCATATTGAAGTAGCAAAGATTTCAAATCAGAAAAAGAAAAAACGCTAAGAGGTTTCAGTTTGAGAAAAAGTAGCAGGCATTTCCTAGAAATAGCTCTGACCCAAACCCAGCCAGAGCAGATTCAACCGGAGGGATATAAACAGAAATCACACCCTGACTGCTATAATTAAACTAAACTAGATTTTAGAGGAAATTCTTCTTTGTGAAAAGCAAAGAGTCTCTAGAGTGGCTCAGTCTTCCTAAGCTCTTAGGAAAACAATTATCGAATTTGTGGTTTGCAGGCTGAAATCTTTTTCAAAACAAGCCAATCAATGTAAAAATAAAAGTAAGATATCCTTTCTATCAATGGTGAAATAATGCTATGCAGAGGTTATAGGGGTTCAACAGTATTGGACATTTCCCATAGACTGGAGTCTCTACCCAACATGTCTTAAATGATCATCAAGTTCAGTACAGCCTTTATCATTATGCTTTTGTCTTAATACTCATGTATGTTAATCGAGTCTTTATCCATATTTTATCTTCCTACTTTTCTGATTGTACTATCTAGGGATGTGAGTCCCTGATAACTTTAAGAGGATTAATATGGAGGAAATGGGCTTTATTAGTTTGGATTTGTTTTATTAGCATTCTCCAGTTTGATTAGAATGAGAAAGTCGCGAGAGTCTTGTTTGCCAAGCAGAGGTAAAAACAACATAAAATAAAATAAACTGAACCTCAATGTATTATTGATAGAACACAAAGACATTTTCCACAGCATTATTGTAAGTACAAAGGTCCTTGTATGAGACAATAGAGGAGAACAAAGACACTTTCAGTTTATTTTTCCAGACTGCTTTTAGTTCCTTTGCAGATATCTTTAGTTAAGTGAAGGACATATTTTTTTAAAAGAGAATTTAGAGAGGAAGATACCAAAACATACCAGACAACTATATTGAAATATTTACCATTTGTTGATTTGGGACATAGAGTGAATGACAGATTTCAGCATAATATTTGCAGAGGGAAAAAGAGAATTTTCCATGAGCATCTAGAATGTTGTTTTGCTTGAGTTTATGCAAAAAAATACATCTGAAGAAAAATGAAAATTAATCTTGGAGAGGAGGAGAATTCCTCTGAGAATAGAACCATATAATGTCAACAGAACTTTTTAAGTGATTAGCAGTAAGGAAATATGATTGTTGATGGATTTTTCTTTTCCAATCTAACTTTTGTAAAATGAAATAAACACTTTTGTAGAATGGCTAAATGACAAAATGGGTGTGGTCCTGGTTACTTCATACAGTGTATACCCTTTTAGGTACATCTGCTTCTCTTCTCAGCTTCTCCTCTGACCCCCATATTTGATAAATTGAGTCACGAGGTACAGAATCAGGACAGTTCTTTGAAGAAGCCTTTTTGAATAAGGGTGTATGGCTAGCTACAATTTTGGGCAGGCCAAAGAACAATAAGGGAGAAAGAAACCAACTAGAAATTTTCATTTTTTCTTTTTCTTTCTTCCTTATTTCTTTCCTTCCTTCCTTTTTCCTTTCTTATTTCCTTTTCTTTAATTTAGAATTTGAGAATTCTAGCAGATGAAACAAGGTACCTATCCATTGCTGAATGGAAAATGTAACATAGCCAGCCAACCAATACTGAAGTTATTCAACTTGCTTAGTAAGAGAAGTTCTCCCATACAAAAAAACTATTTCAAAGATGGAGGAGTGAAATCATATCCAACGTGTCTTAAAACTGTGTTTTGGATTTATTTATTTATTTTTTTTTGATGGAATGAGTTCAGGTAACTTGATACCCAGACACCCTTGCAAGGAGACAGGACTGGGCAATCTGGAAATACAAATATACTTATTTATTCACAATGCTCTAGTGGTCATTTGGAATAATGAAGGAGCATCCTTTTGTAATCAACTAGCCCATGTCTGAATGCTGGCTCAGAGAGTTCTCAATTTTCTCATCTGCATGATGGACATTAAAATATTACTTACAAATTTAAAATGTAATTGACCTAGTGCTCTGCCTAGCATGTGAGTAGTAACTGAAAAGAAATTGTACTATTTCTGAACTTTGTATCACATGCCAGAACTGCAGCTTTGTCACTGTGTCATTCTCAAGTGTCCTTTTTTTACTGAGTTAGATTTTCTTCCTCTTTTTTTTTTGGACTAATTCAGCCCAAGTTTCATCTTGCTTATTTCTTTCTTTCAGTTTTATTGTAGTATAATTGATAAATAAAATTTTATGGGTATGTATACATTGTGAAATGATTATCACCATCAAGGTCATTAGCACATCTATCATTTCATATAGCTACCATTTATGTGTATGATGAGAACACTTAAGAAGTACCCTCTCAGCAAATTTCAAGTACACAATATAGCATTATTAATTAGAGTTTCTCTGCTGTGCCTTAGATCCTAAGAACTTATTCATGAGTCATATCATATTTGGTCACCTCCAAGTCTCAATTTACATGTCACACCCTCCCTCTCTCTGCTCTCTAGGCTATATGCCCAGAACTCTGGGTCAAACTATTAAAATCAATTTGGGAATACTTGCAAATTATTGGCCTACCCTATTCTCCAAGCACAGGAAGAATTTCTATAAATTAACACCTGTGAGCAGGATAGGCAGAAAATTTTCACATTCAATATTAAAATCCTAGTTTAAATGGGTTTTTAACTTTCAAAAATTAATAATGTATTTGAAAATATTTTAAATATACAAAAAGTACTCTCATATACAATTTATAATTTTCTTCTATAAAATCTCAATAATTTGCTAATTTTTTTCAATTTTTTAAAAGATTTATTTCATATAAAGAAAGAAAGAGAGAGACAAAGAGAAAGAGAGCTTGTGTCTACTGGTTCAGTCCCCAGATAGCCGCTGCAGCCGGGGCTGGGCCAGTCCAAAGCCAGAATCCCAGGACTCCATCCGAGTTCCCCAAGTGAGTGGCAGAAACCTAGGTACTTGGGCCATCTTCTGCTTTCCCAGCAGCTGGCACTCTGATATGGGATTCTGGTGTCACAAGCAGAAGCTTAACCTACTGCGCCACAATGCAGGAGGAAATAGAACATGATAGATTTATTTGAAGCCTAACCCCAGCATCCTCCAGAGTAACCACTATTCTGGGTTGTATGTTTATCATTTCTAAGCAGATACTTTCACCATCACCACATAGATAAGTCCTGTGGTTTGAGTGCATGTGTTCCCCTAAAATTATGATCTAAGACCCAAAGTGTTAGCAGTAAGACATAGGTCCTTTAGGAGCTGAGTAAGGAATGGGGACCCTGCACTGAAAAGTGAGGTTAGAACCTTCATAAAAGGACTCGAGGGAGTTAGGTAGGCCATTTTGTTTCCAGAAGACACTGTCCCGTGCACCCTTCCATCATATGAGGACAGCAAAAAGTTGCCAACCTAGAAGCAGAGAGAATATATCAATACCTTGACCTTGGACTGGCCATTCTCCAGAACTGTGGGGAACAAATTTCTATTCTTTTTATAAATTACCCAGTCTGTGGTGGTATGTTAGAGCAATAGGAATAAATGACAGTAAGTGTACATAGATTTAATGTATGATTACTTTTAAGTTTTCAAATGTTATTTCAAGTAATATTTTACATCATATGATAGCTATAAATTACTGTTGTTGTTCAACATTTTCAGGTTTACCCATATTGATATGTGTAATATTCATTTTCATCACATAATCATCTTTTATATTATGTGAAATTTTAAAACCCATTCTTGTGTTAATGGGTATTTAATTTGTTCCCATTTTTCATTACATCAATATTGATAGGAACATTACTGTACGTATCTATTTTTACACATGCATGAAAGTTTCTTTAGTATGTATTTCTAGAAGTAGAATTGCTTTGTGAGAGGAACACAATGCACATCTTAATTGCTTCTAGGCCTTTAGGTTAAGACCAAGTGTAAACAATGCATGCCTTCAACTTTGCTGAATACTGCAAAATTGATAATTTACATGTCCATCAGCAATGTATGGAAATTCCTAATTCTCCCTATCTGTCCTAACATTTGATATCATCAGATTTCTTAATTTTTTGAAAATCTGGAAGGTATAGGATGAATTCTTAGTTTGCATTATCCTCCTTACCTGTGAAAACAGCTCTCTTTAATATGCTTACTGGCCATTCACATTTTTCTTCTGAGAACTGTGCAGTCCTCTCCATGCTGTTGTTTCTATGTACAGGAGTCCCTTGTATCTGCAGAGGATATGCTCTAAGGCCCCCATGGCTCTTGAAACCTTGGGTAAGGCCAAACCCTATGTTCTCTCGTACAACATGTTGCCATCAGTCAGAACTCACTTTTTCTTCGTGTCTGCCACCAATAAATGTAATGCCTTTCCATCTTAGCCATGCTCCTTCATTGTGGTTCCTATAATCTCTGCAATTTGAGGGACTACAGCAACACTAACAGGAATTTATGTTTCCTCTTTTGCAATTTCATGGGTGGAAGACTCATTCTTACTATAGATCTTAGCAACTTCAGCGTATGTTATTTTTTTTCTTTTCAAGTCAAGAACTTCCCCTTTTCATTTGAAGATAGCATTTAATGCTTCTGTTTGGCATATCTGAAATGCTAGCATCATTACTTTTATACTTTGGACCCAGTAAGTACAATAAAGATTTCTTGAACACAAGTCCTGCAGTATTTTTTTTTTTTTTTTTTTTTGGACAGGCAGAGTGGACAGTGAGAGAGAAACGGACAGGGAGAAAGGTCTTCCTTTGCCGTTGGTTCACCCTCCAATGGCCAACGCGGCCGGCGCACTGCGCTGATCTGAAGGCAGGAGCCAGGTGCTTATCCTGGTCTCCCATGGGGTGCAGGGCCCAAGCACTTGGGCCATCCTCCACTGCACTCCCAGGCCACAGCAGAGAGCTGGCCTGGAAGAGGGGCAACTGGGACAGGATCCAGCGCCCCGACCGGGACTAGAACCCGGTGTGTCTGCGCTGCAAGGCAGAGGATTAGCCTGTTGAGCCATGGCGCCGGCCTAGTACTGCAGTATTATAATGGTTGATCTGATAATCAAGAAGGTTAGTAGGTGACTAATGAGTTGGTAAGGTACACATTGTATATACACTGGACGCAGGGACAATTCACGTCCCAGGTGGGGTAGAGTACAACAGCAAGAGATTTCATCATGCGACTCAGAATGGCACATGAATTAAAATTTTTGAATAGCAGGCCGCCGCTGCGGCTCAACAGGCTAATCTTCCTCCTGCGGTGCTGGCACACTGGGTTCTAGTCCCGGTCGGGGCGCTGGATTCTGTCCCGGTTGCCCCTCTTCCAGTCCAGCTCTCTGCTGTGGCCCGGGAAGGCAGTGGAGGATGGCCCAAGTGCTTGGGCCCTGCACCCGCATGGGAGACCAGGAGGAAGCACTTGGCTCTTGGCTTCGGATTGGCGCAGCGCACCGGCCATAGCAGCCATTTTGGGGGGTGAACCAACAGAAAGGAAGACCTTTCTCTCTGTCTCTCTCTCTCACTGTCTAACTCTGCCTGTCAAAAAAAAAAAAATACTTCAGCTATCACCTGTTGCCTCCCAGAGTGTGTGTATTAACAGGAAGCTAGAATGGAGAGTGGATCCAGGACTCAAATTCAGGTGCTCCAAAGCAGGACGTCTTAACTACTTGCTCCAAGCACCCACCCTTCTATTTAATATTTTTGAATCATGGTTGGCATCAAGTAACTGAAACCATGGATATCTGCAACGATGGAAAGCAAAACCACAGATACAGTGGAACAATGTATGTTTATTTTCACATTGACTAGAAATCTTCATGTGTTCTGAATGATAATATTTTGCTATATATTTTCATATATCTTTTCTTGCCAGTCTGTATTCTAACAAAAATCATGGAGTCTTTTGTTTTTAAAATTAGGCATTTTCTTTTCATGTTTTATTTTAAAATCCTCTTCATGGGACCAGCATTGTGGTGTAGCAGATAAAGCTGCCGTCTGCAGTGCCAGAATCTCATATGGGCACTCATGGGTAACCATTTGTACCAGTGTAGTCTTAGAAATATACCTTTTCCCCTCACACCAATAAAGATGTCTTCTACTGATTTCCATTGTTTTATACCTGGACTGTACAAAAACAATGTTTACTAATGCTGTATTATTATAGCTTCATAATCATTATAGCTACTTCAGATGGTATATTCCCATTTTATTATTGTCAACAAAATTACATAGAAGGTCATATTCTTATATAACTTTCCTTTTTAAAGATTTATTCCTTTATTTGAGAGATAAAGTTACAGAGAAAGAGTGACACACACACAGAGAGAGAGAAAGAGAGAGAGATCTTCCATCTGCTGATTCACTCCCCAAAATGGCCACAATGGCTGGGGCTGTGTCAACAGAAAGTCTAAAACAATAGCAGCTTAAATAAGAGAGCTTATTTCTCTGTCACATAATGAGGTCTGGAGGTAGGGACTACAAGGAGAATGTGACAGTGCCACTGCCTCATAAATCCAGGTTTCACCCAGCTTTCTGCTCCACAATCATTGAACATGCATTTGTCTTCAAACTCTGGTAATTAACCATTATGACTCCAAGAATTCCAACTGTCTCCTGTACATTCAGTCAGAAAGGTGGGAAGGCAAAATAGCTTGGTCTGAGTGTCATTCCTTTAAAGAAACCTTCCCATAAGGCCTACCCAATAACTTACCCAATATGTTACTAACCAGAATGTAGGCTCATGGCTCATGTCCCTTCTTAGATACAAGGGAGTTTGGAAAATGTGGTGTTTTACTAGAACCATTGTGGTCCCCAGTAATGTAGGCCGCGTATAAATAACATAAATAGGCTTTGTCACATAATGTCACATAATGCTCCCAAACACTCTTTATAACATTCATGGATTTATTCTTTATACTTTTGTTGCTGTTATGATTTTTTCCATTTATGCTTCGTAATTGATATGACACATGTAAGACTACTTCTCCTTTTTGTATGTTAATCTTTGAACTAGCAATATTGGAGAACTGTTATTTGCCCTAATAATTTGCAAGTGGTTTGTGTTTGCATAATTATGCTAAAGGCTGAATTATGTGTCCCCAAAATCCACAAATTGAAGTCCTAACCCCCAGTAACTCAGAATGTGAAACAAGTTTATTTGGAGGAATTTATTTGATATAGTCTAAGACATAGAATATATTTTAAGAGATTATTAAGTTAAAATGAGGTCACTAGGGCAAACCGTTATCCAATATGCCTGGAATCTTCTTAAGAAGAAAAGATTAAGCCACAGATACACACCGTGGGAAGACCATGTAATGACACAAAGAGAAAACAGTCAACAATCAGCCTAGGGAGAGCCCTTGAACAAACTAACCCAGGGTGTCAACCCAGCTACATTTTTTAAAAAAATTTTTGACAGGCAGAATGGACAGAGAGAGAGACAGAGAGAAAGGTCTTCTTTTTTGCCGTTGGTTCACCCTCCAATGGCCGCCGCGGTAGGCGCGCTGCGGCCGGCGCACGGTGCTGATCCAATGGCAGGAGCCAGGTGCTTCTCCTGGTCTCCCATGGGGTGCAGGGCCCAAGCACTTGGGCCATCCTCCACTGCACTCCCAGGCCACAGCAGAGAGCTGGCCTGGAAGAGGGGCAACCGGGACAGGATCGGTGCCCCGACCGGGACTAGAACCTGGTGTGCCGGCGCCACTAGGCCCCAGCTACATTTTGATCTCAAACTTGTAGCCTGTAGAATTATGAGAGAGTAAATTTCTGTTGTTGAGCCATCTGGTTTGTACAGCCTTAGAAAACTAATACAACAATCATATCTGTCATAAAAGGAGTCATCTCTGACTGCAGTTCTAGAGGTCTCATATCTGTATTTAATCCCCTAACAGGAAGTAGAATCCACAATCACTTCACCAGGAAATCTAACGTGTTACTATTAACCATAATGTTTATTGTAGACTTTCATAGATATAAAAATTACTAAACCCAGTTTGCTAAGTAATTTTAGTATAGGTATTGTATTTTATTGAATGTTTGCTGTGTATCTAGTGAACTGATGATTCACTGAAAAGATACTAATTTTTTTTAGATTTATTTATTTGTTTGAAAGTCAGAGTTACACAAAGAGAGAGAAGGAGAGGCAGAGGGAGAGAGAGGTCTTCCATCTGCTGGTTCACACCCCAATTGGCCGCAATGGCTAGAGCTACGCCAATCTGAAGCCAGGAGCAAGGAGATTCCTCCAGGTCTCCCACGTGGATGCAGGGGCCCAAGGACTTGGGCCATCTTCTACTGCTTTCCCAGGCCATAGCAGAGAGCTGCATCAGAAGTGGAACAGCTGGGACTTGAACTGACACCAATATGGGATGCTGGCACTGCAGATGGCTGCTTTACCTGCTACGCCAAAGCACTGGCCCAGTATATTTTTTTAAGAAAGACTTACTTATTTATTTGAAAGGCAAAGTGGCAGAGAAAGGGGCGGGGAGAGAGGGAGAGAGAGAAGCTCTTCCATGCACTGGTTTACTTCCCAAATGCCCACAATAGGCATCACTGGGCCAGGCCAAAGCCAGGAGCCCAGAACTCCATAAGGATCTCTGATGTAGGTGGCAGGGATTCAACCTGGGACATTATCTGCTGTTTCCCAAGTGTATTAACAGGAAACTGGATCAGAAGCAGAGTAGCCAGAACTCTAACCAGGCACTCTGATACCGGATACAAGTGTCCCAATGGGAAGCTAAACCTACTGTGCCACAAACCCCTGTCTTTGATCATTTGGATTTTGTCCTTTGATCTTTATCATATCGGTAGAATCTCCTGATTTTTGTATTCCAGGGCTAAGTCCCATGTTTTCATGATGGAGATACAGATACAAATTTAAATTTTCAGCATTTTATTTAGAGTGTGTGCCTTTTGCCCTTAAGAGAAATTAGTCTTAAATATTTTCTCAAGTTTTTTATTTTCTTCTGTTATAAAAATTATACCAGGAATAGGCATTGGGCAAAGAAGTTAAGAGGCCGCTTGGGATATCTGCATCCACTTTTGAGTGTTCAGTTTGAGTCCTGGCTCTTATTCCAATTTCAGCTTCCTGCTAATGTATGCCTTGTGAGACAACAAGTAATGGCTTGAGAATCTGGATTCTTGCCACCCACATGGGAAACTTAAATTAGGTTCTGGGCTGGCCCAGCCCTGGCTATTGCTGGCATTTGGGGCATGAACCAGTTGTTTGAAGATCTCTCTCTCTCTCTCTCTCTCTCTCTCTCCCTCTTTCTTTCTCTCTCTCTCCTCTCTCATCTCCCCTCTCTCTTCTCTCTATTTATCTCTATCCCCCATCCTGTGTAACTCTTTAAAATAAATCTCTTTTTTAAAAGATTTATTTCATTCACTTGAAAGGCGGAGTTACGGAGAGAGGAGAAGAGACAGAGGAAGGGAGATCTTCCATCCACTGGTTCACTCCCCAAAAGGCTGCAAAAACCAGGGGCCGAGGAAGACTAAAATCAGGAGCCAGGAGCTTCTTGGCTTCTACATGGGTGCAGAGGCCCAAGAGCTTGGGACATCTGCTGCTTTCCCAGGTGCATTAGCAGGGAGTGCTATTGGAAATGGAGGAGGCGGGACTCAAGCTGGCGCCCGTATAGGATGCTGGCAATGGTTTTACCCACTATGCCACAATGCTGGCCCCACAAATAATCCTTTTTTTAAAAAATAAAATTTCCACATTCTGAAACAACTTGTATAAATTATAGATTATCTTTAATTTGAAATTTTATTAAAATTTGCCTATGGCTAACCTGTTATCCTTTTTCTTGAAACCTTGTTGCACATATTTTAAATCTTCTAGTTCTTAAAAAATGCAGCTGTAAAGCTATACATTTACCTGTAAGTACCACTTGCCCTGCATATCAAGTCTTAGTAAATAGTGTTTTAAATTTGGTCCTTGGGATTTTCTCCTTTGTATTCTAAATTATCTATAAATTCATTTGTCTTACAAACACACTACTTGCTGAGGGCTTTTCTTGTTGCAAATAGATAATTTAATTTCATCATGTCAAATAGTAGGATCCATGTAATACCAATTTTCAGAAATTAACAATTTTGAAATTTGAAATGGAAGCACTGTTAATTTTTTTTTTATTTTATTTTGATCATTATCCTGTGGGCATATTTAATGTTCACACTTGGAATAGTTGGATAATTTTTTTTTTACTTTTTGGTATATCTGAAATTATTTCATAGTTAAAGTTTATTTTTTTAAGATTTATTCTGTAATTCAGAGTTACAAACAGAGAGAGAGAGAGAGAGAGAGAGAGAGAAAGAGAAATCTTCCATCTGCTTGTTCACTCCCCAGATGTCCAAAGCCAGGAGCCCAGAGCTTCATCCAGGTCTCCCACATGGATGGCAGTGGCCCAAATACTTGGGCCATCTTCTGCTGCCTTTCCCAGGCCATTAGCAGGGAGCATCCAGGACATAAACCTGCACCCACATGGGATACCGGCATTGCAGGCAGCTTTACCTGCTACGTCACAACGGCAAACCCCTCATAGTGAAAGTTTAAAAGAAAAAACAGTGGCTCCCTGTTAATGTGCCTGGGAAATACTTGGGCCCTTCCACCTATGGAGGAGACCCAGAAGAAGCTCCTAACTCCTAGCTTTGGCCTGGCTCAGTCGTGGTCTTTGCAGCCATCTGGGGAGTGAACAAGTAGATGGAAGAAATCTTTTTCTCTCTGTCTCTCCATCTCTGTCTGTAACTCAGTCTTTCAAATAAATAAATCTTTTTTAAAAAAAAAAAGTTAGAATATTTCCTTTACTAACTCAAAATATGACTTAAAAGTTATGAACTGAAGTATGCATTTGAACCTTGTGGAAGTTCAGAGTGTCTGTCCCTGTGATGGGTGAGGGCACATGCTCAGGACTCGCCTGGGTATGGTTTGCACCTCTTTTGAATATATCCTTGTGTTGGCCATTTAATTTTTTCTCTCAGTAAAATGCAGGTAACAAGGATACTTTCTTCATAGAGTTATGAGGATATAATGAGATGAGCTTGTTAAGTAATCATAAATATGATTGCCATTTTATGTTCACAATAATTTAAACTAGAAGATAGGACAAGGAGAAGTGATTTGGCCAATGCCACACAGTCCTAGAGTCTAGCTTCCCAGAGGTTTATCTGTTACTGTGAAATTTGTCACACCCAAGTATATAATTTAAGTGAAATTAAAGATGATAATATTAATCATAAGTAACTTCTATTATTGAATTTTGTAAATGCTAATGATAAATGTTTTCTTATAGATTACTGTTTGCTTATAGATTACTATTTGCTTCCAATTAACTTGGTTAATGGTCAGAAGAGTTTATCTATTGTGTTTCACTAAGATTTTGTTTAATTCATATTTTTAATATCAATCGTCACCATTCATCAGACTATTCTACCTAGGTGGCTTGTTACACAGGGAAACTTTAAAAAGCTCATGAAAAATGGAACTGAGTGAAGTTTGTTTTTGGTGCAAAAATATTTTTGAAATCCATGCATATGAGGAATCTTCAAAAAATTCATGGAAAATGGATTTTATGGAAAAACTATGCCAGAATTTCATATTTTTGCACCAACATAAACTTTAAATTCCATTTTAACCCCCTTTTTAAGTCCCCTTGCATGTTAAGAAACTTTGAACAAATGAATTTGTTTTTATCCAAGTATACCTCTGATTCTTTTTCAAGTTGACTTTAATTTTAAGTATTCTTCTATTTTCCATGACCCTTTGCCAAAAAGTTGGTGTGATAGCATAAGCCATTTTTTTTTAAGTTTTCTGGCTTTATTGCATAGGAACTAACCCTTTTATTTTCATCTGCAATGTAAATTATCTCCCCAAATAAAATAATATTGGGTTCCCTCTCATCCTAAAATGAGTAGCACATTGCAACGTAGTAGCCCAAGAGTTTACTTTTTATTTATCATTTTGTTCTACCTTTGGCCATGGTAGGCTATAATGAGTGAGAAAGAGACAGAAACATCAATATTAAGCTAAATAAGCAAATGTCTGGAAACTCTATTTGATGCCTCAAGAAAGCTGTGATCAGCAGGTGCAGTAACTGATCTCCAAGGGATTTGCATTCATTGGCAGCAAATATGTGGCAGCCACTGGCATGAACTGTTTGCTAAAACTCTGGGAGCAGAAGTGATCCATGAGAAAATTATTGTATCCCCATCATTTCATAAATATTTGACATCGTCCTTTTAGATTATAGAAGTCAGAAGATCACTCACAATGAGTAGAAAATCATCATCACTTCTTTGTGTCTTACCATTTGGTTGACCATCAATGCCACCTTTAAAGAGATGATTTTTTTAAAGGAATTTATTTGGTGTTCTAAAAAGACAGAGTGCAGGCCATGCCGTGGCTCACTTGGCTAATCCTCCGCCTGCGGCGCTGGTACCCCAGGGTTCTAGTCCAGGTTGGGGCACCGGATTCTGTCCCAGTTGCTCCTCTTCCAGTCCAGCATTCTGCTGTGGCCCGGGAAGGCAGTGGAGGATGGCCCAAGTGCATGGGCCCTGCACCT
Organism: Lepus europaeus; assembly: GCF_033115175.1. NCBI lineage: Eukaryota > Metazoa > Chordata > Mammalia > Lagomorpha > Leporidae > Lepus > Lepus europaeus. The sequence continues at coordinate 45,151,633 of NC_084835.1, forward strand.
GCATGAGAGACCAGGAGAAGCACCTGGCTCCTGGCTTCGGATCAGCGTGGTGCGCCGGCCGTAACGCACCAGCTGTGGCAGCCATAGGGGAGTGAACCAATGGAAAAAGAACACCTTTCTCTGTCTCTCCCTCTCACTGTCTAACTCTGCCTGTCAAAAAAAAAAAAAAAAACAGGGTGCATCAGTCCCTTATTTTCTTCTCCAGTTGGATGCTAACTTTATTCTAAAGACTCACTGTTAAGGTTTGGATAAATAGTTTGGGTATCCCCAAAGGCCCATGTATTAAGGGTTCGATCTTCAGTCTTATGTTAATGGATTAAAGTTGGAACTTAATCCAATTATGGTATCCAGAGATGGGCCTTGGAGAGTGATTCAATTGGATTAGGTTATTAAGGTAGAACCCCTATGATTGAATCATGTTACTTTTACCAAGAAACACCACATAGAAGGGAGTCTGGGGTGCTCCTTATCTCTCACCATGTGGTTGTACCTCTGTGTGTATTTCCCCAGCCGCAGTCCTCATCAGATGCCCAACCAACAGAGCCATCCCATCTTGCACTGTGATCCTCCAAAACAATGAACTCGAATAAACCTTCCTTGATCAATAACTCCTCTCAGGTATTTGTTATGACACAAAGCTAATATATTCCCATACTCACCCATCTACTCAGTCATACATTAAACAAGGACATCTGAGCATCTACCATGTGCCAAACACAGTGCTACATGTTGCTGATGCAACTTTGTACAAAACAGACGTGGTCTGGGCCCTGTGCTCATGGAATTCATAATTCTGTGTTTTTTTAAAAATTTTGCAGAATTCACATTGAATTAAAACATCAAGAGTTGTGTTGCCCCATAGAGACTCAAGTAGCTACTTGAATTTAAACTAAGTAAAATAAAATGGCCAAATCTTCAGTCATACAAGCATTTTTATGTTCAAAATCTTCATGTCGGTGAAGGTTATATATTGAGTCACGAAGCCATAGAACCTGTCTATCATTATGAGGTGTCTTGGAAAATGTTGTTCTAGATTTGCGATGCCAGGCAGCTAGGTGAGAAAGGTCAATCACAGAAGCCTCTCCAGAAAGCTGCTTGAACAACAGAAAATCAGAGTCAGGGGAAGACTGAGTGCTTGTCCGGAGGAAACAGAGCAATACTTGGCTGAAGGCTGAAGGGGGCCACTGGTGTCTTTCTCAGTCGTTGGATGAGAAAGTTTCTTTGCCATTCCGCGGCAGACGAGGGAGCTCCAGGAAGTTTCCAAAAAGGAAGGATTTGGCCGGGAACATCTCCAACAGAGAAAAGTTCAATAATTGTGTGAAATCACTTGATGCTGACTTGGCCAAATTTCTGTGGTAATTTTGATCCTCACAAAATGTCAGTTATTTCACACACATACAAATATTTGTAATGCATAATTTGAGCTACTCTGAACAATTTGCCAGCATTTCCCGTATTTTACCTTTGAATTTCAGAAAATTTCAAGATATTTTATGATGACATCCAAAATTTGGGTTTTATTTTCTTTGTTTCTTTAAAAAGACCATAAACTCTCTTGAACTGGTAGTCTTCCACTCATTTCTCAACACTGACAAACCACATCCAGTAACTATCCTATCAGACAAATATGTGGCCTGAATGTAATTGCAAATTATTAAAAATTAGAATGTCCCATTTGTGTTTGAATTTAAAAACAGTTGGAACAGTGTGTGTGTGTTGTTGGGAAGAAGTAGACAATTGGGAAATAAAATAAACTTCACAATGAATCAGCATCAGAGAGGATCAAAATAAGAGTCCTAAAAACACAAGAAATCTCCCAAACTTTAGTAATATGAGATTTCACTAGGAGAGATTTGGTCATTATCAACAAGTAATAAATGTGACTACCCCCTAAGTCACCAACATGTTCAACATTTAAAATTCTTGCCATACATACAGAGGGAAAGAAACAAAACCCTGAACATCCATAATGATGATCCCTCAACAGAAACTATTGCTAACATGTTATTTTGCCCTAAGTGATCTAAAATTTGGACATTTTGTTAGTTAAAAATATCAGTTCTATCCATTCCAATTCAAAAACAAAAACAAAGTGAACCAACATCTGTTCCATCTAAACCATGGTAAATCCAAAGCAGGATATGTAAGATTGAGAAGTAAATTTAAACATGTACTTCATGTAGGAACAGAAATAAATTTAATTCAAGTTTTTCTGATCCCTCATCCTTGTACTTGCCTCATTCTGTAGACAAGAAGAACTTGTCATATAGAAAACTTAATCATGGATATATTGGGAAATATCTTCATGACAATAATTGAAGGCAGATGTGGGCATTAGGTCTATCTTTTAAGATGCCTGGGTTTGATACAGGCCTATAGCTCCTGACTCCAGTGTCCTGCTAAAATGCAGACCATGGGAGGTAGCAGTGATGGCCCAAGTAGCTGAGTTCCTACCACTAATGTAGGAGACCTGGATTGAGTTTCCAGCTCCTGATTTCAGCCTCCTGGCTATTGTGGTCATTTGGGAAGTACACTAGCAGATGGGAGGACATTTCTTTCCTTTTCTCTTCTCTTCTTTTCTTTTCTTTTTCTTCCTTCCTTCCTTCCTTCCTTCTTTCCTTCCTTCTTTCCTTCCTTCCTTCCTTCCTTCCTTCCTTCCTTCCTTCCTTTCATTCTCTCTTTCTCTCTCCTCTCTCATTCTTTCTTGTGTCTCTCTCTCTCTTTTAAAATAAAATAAATAAAAATTTAGAAAAAAATCCACAGTTTCAAATAATAATAATACAAAAAAGAATATGAGAATCAGCAAAAGGCTGTTTTTTTAAAAAAAAAATTTATTTGAAAGTCAGAGAGGGAGAGAGAGAGAGAGCGCAAGCTAGTGACAGTGAGAGGAGACAGACAGAGATCTTCTGTCCCCTGGTGATTCACTTCCCAAATGCCCTCAAAAACTGGTGTTTGACCAGGCCTAAGCCAGGAGCCCAAAACCTGGTCTGGGTCTCCTAACTGGATGACAGAGACCCAAATATTCAAGTTGTCACTTACTACCTCCCAGGATGTACAAAAGTAGGTAGAGGAGCTGGGACCCAAACCCAGGCACTTCAAATGGTCTCTTAACTGTTGGGCCAACACATACCACCACAAAGGCGTTATTTTTACTACTTCTACTGAAGATAAAGATACATTTGGGTTTACAGAAATAGGGCAATTTGAGATCATAAAAATACACAACTATGAATAGAAAAAATATTCAAATTTGCAATAAGCATTTGTTGAAATTCCAAAGGCGAGTTCCAAGGGAAAAATTCAGTATAGATCCATTTGCAGTTTGCCCTGGGATGCAAAGATGCATCCAATTCCACAGCATATTTGGCACTTCCTTGATAGGAAAACAAGTCAGTATAATTTTGTTGATCACATTCTCATTCAAATTCTTTAGACAATCGGTGAAATGTTGCTTCTGTCAACTTCAGAATTCTGAACTACAGAAGGTCTTTAGAAGAAATACTCTTTCTAGGACAGGGTGCTTTTTAGAAACCTATTGTGGTTGTTGGGAGGGTGATAGTTCCCTAGCCCTTGTTCTCATTGAGTCTGACAGTGAATAAATGGTGAAGGCCTGATTTATGCCTTCTGGTGACAGGTCTTTGGGCCTCTCAAAATTCTGAGTCCCAAGGAGCTGGAGTGCCAAATGTGTAAGAGGCTTTGCTTTGGACAGTGAGTAACTCCTGGTTAAGTTCCTGAATAAATAACCTGAGCATTGAAGTGCCTTTGTACCACAGAGAATGATCTCTTGCCTTTGTTTTCTGTGGGTGAATAATCCTGATTACCTAAAGTAAACTTCTTTGGTTTGAAAACATGTCCATTCCCACCCTTTACTATTTATTAAGTGAAGTCTTGCTTTTCAATCTTCAGATCCAGTTGTTTTCGGAAACATACCTCTGAAAAAATAAATATAAATACTGGGGTAATTTTTAATTAGGTTACTGAATTGTCAAAACTGAAAAGTATACTACACAAATGTATTTAATTTTTTTATTTTCATTTTATTTGAAAGGTAGACACACACAGAGAGAGCGAGAGAGGTTAAACAAGAATTGCCAAAATTTTTTGAAAAGTTTCAGATAAGAATATTTTAGAGTTTATGGTCTGAGTTCCAACTATTCAACTCTGTAGAGTAAAAGTAGCCAGAGATAATACAGCAACAAATGGATATGATAGGATTCTAGTAAAACTATGTATAGATACTGAAATTTGAGTTTCATATAATTTAATATATCATGAAATATTATACTTTTGATATTTTCATCCAAGCTATTCTTAGATTATGTGCTAGCAATACAGCAGGCTGAATTCAGCCCATAGGCTACAGTTTGTCCACCCAAGCTTCACAAGTTTTTCTTGAACAGTTTTAGGATCTTTCTTGAAATATCTTTCACAACATCATTAATTTCCTTGGCAAATATTTTTAAGGAAGAATGAAAAATTGTTTCAAGCTGAGTAGAAGGATCAGCTTGAAAAAGAGCATCTTATTATAGACTGGCATATCCAGGAGGTGGAGGTCAATGTCTCAGTGGCAGGAAATAGACTCTCTTCCCCTATCTTTCTTTCTTCTCCCTGAGCACACCCTTCCAAACCTCCCTTGTAGTTAGTTTTGAGTTGCTTGACTAGTTGTGGCCAATAGAGTGTGCTCAGGAATTATGTTCACCACTTTTATCTCCTGTAAAACCCTTAACTTGCTGTATGTTCACCTGTCAACTAACTAGATGCAAGTGAGCTACTGGGATCCTTGCAGGGTGCAAGGATAGGATGCAACCAATAGATGGGATTAGCTCGGAAAGGACTTCGTATGCCATATCCAACTGTACTATGACATAAACAAGAGATAAACGTTCATGTTTTTAATCCACTGACAAGAGCAAATTTGTTATTACAGCACAGCTTAGCCTAGTCTGACTAATGCAATCTTTTTTTTTTTTAACTTGAATACTACATGGAGTGTGTAGTACATAGTAGCTGATAATTAGCAGTTCGTTAATTCCTGGTAATAGCTATCTTGGTAATATCATGTTGCATATTATTAATATGGGAATCAGTGTGGGTGGTGTGAATACTCAAATGAATAAACCATTTTCTCACTCTTCCTGAGTTACAATATATTGAAGCAGAGGGACAAAGGGCATTACTAGACCAGAGACATGAACCTAAAGCTCTGTAAATGTAGGATGAAGAACAAATGATATTCGCTGAGAGATCATGGTAGACTCCAAAGAAAAAGAATTTGAGCTGAGTCTTTGAAAGGTTCAGATGTAACTGGGCAATACGGGGAAGGCAAGTATTTCTGTGTACCTAGAGGAAGCATATGGGACATGGAACATGATATGATAGGATGGGCTCTTGGGCATCAAATAATACCAGCAATGGGGCAGGTGTTGTGGTACAACAGTTAAGCTGCCACTTGGGGCACCCACATCCTATATCAAAGTGCTTAGGATGGAGTCCTGCCTCTGTTTCTCATCCACCTTCCTGCTAACATACATCCTGGAAAACAGCAGATGATGGCTCAAGTGCTTGGTTTCCTGCTACCTATGTGGGAGGACTGGATGGAGTTTCTGGTTCTGACTTCAGCCTGGCCCAGGCCCAGCTGGCATTTGGGAAATAAAACAGTGTGTGGAAGATCTCTCTCTCTCTCTCTCTCACTCTGTGTGTGTGTATGTGTGTGGGTATATCTTTCTCTCTGTTTCTTTCCCGTTCATATAAATAAAAATAAATAAATATTTAAAATACAGGCAAGAGAAGAGTAAAATTCAAATATAGCAGATTGTGTATGCCTTGGTTGTCACACTAATAAGCTTAGAGTTTTCCCATTGATGCTATGGAACCCTTAATAATTACAGAAAGAAGGAATTAAACTAACCATTTAGTATATTTTAGAAAATTAGGTGAAAGAAATTTCAGACACTGAATGTACTACTGAAAATGCCACAAGAGTGTTGCACAATACTGTATACCTTTTTACAATGTCATGTTATATATGATTAAAATGCATGTATGCTTCATCACCTAGAATATGGAATGGGGTTAGAAATTATTTTAGAAGGAAGACATGGAAAATTCCTTTAAGGAGCTGATATTGAGCTGAAACACAAAAGAGGCTGGTCCGGTGAGGCCAAGAACAGAGAACAAGTGCAAGGACCCTAAGCCAGGTTGGAGGTGGGCATGTTGGAGACACAGAAAGGCAGCCAATGTGACTAGATCCCAGTAAGAGAAGGTGAGAATGGTAAAGCACAGGGTAAGAGAGTTTAGTATGGCCCATTAACTGCTGTGACTTAAGTGTTGAATGTTCCACAAAGGCCCATTTGTTAAAGATTTGATTTCCAAGATGGTGCTGTTGGGATGCAGGGATACTTGAAGGAAGTAAAGTCCTTAAATCAGTGAGGGGATGCCTTTGGAAGTTAGTTCTCATAAAATGTTTTATAAAAGCCTGAATTTGTGCCCAATCCCTTTCTTTGCTTCTTGGCTCAGATCTTTACATTGTATGCACTCTGCCATCTGCCGTGTGCCCTTCACTAGGGTAGAAATCAGTTTGGACTTTGAATCTCTAAAACTGTGAGCTAAATAAACCTTTTCTCTTTACAAGTTAGCTGCCTCAGCTATTTCTTTCCAGAATTAAAAAACTGCTAATACATTGAAGTCTTTTACATCTTGGTATGCAGTATGGATTTCTCTTTTAAATTTAGTGGGAAGCCTTTTGAGGGTTTTTTGAATATAGCACCAACAACTGCATGCAGAAGAATTGCAAATAGGGTAGTTGCTAGCAGAGCAATTGTTAGGGAAACTCTAGAATTGAGAGTATTTGTAGAGGAGTTGGAAGGAACTAGATTCCATTGGGATGTTATTGGAGGAGAAGCTAGAGGACTTGATTGTTGATTGGGAGGGCTGAGATTAAAGGAGGAATCAAACATCATTCAGTGGCTTTCACTCACCAAGTACTGGGAAGATGCCACTTACTAACAGGGGGAAAAACCAGAGGAGGAAGAGATTCACGAAGGGAAACAGAGTTTTTTAGGGCCTATGTTATGGCACAGCAGGTTAAGCCACCACTTGGCAATTCTTACATCCCATATGCATGCCAGGTCAAGTCCCATCTACTCCAATTCCATGCCAACTTACTACTAATGCATCTGGGATAGCAGTGGAAGATAATTAAAGTGCTTGGGCCCCTGCACCCACATGTGAGTGCTTGGGCCCCTGCATCCACATGCAAAACCCAGATGGATTTCCAGGCTCCTGTCTTATGCCTGGCCCAGCTCCAACCATTGTGGCCATTTGGGGAGTGAAGCAGTAGATGGAAGATCTCTTTTTGTCTCTACCTCTCGCTCTCTCTAATTTTGACTTTCAAATAAATAAATAAATCTTTTAAAAAGAGAGTGAGCCCTGCTTCCCTTTGCTGTGTATGAGATTCCTACTTTCTAGCAAGAAGTGTGGACAAGACAATCAATTTCAGTGTATAGAGGAGTCAGGGCCAGAGACATGTTTGACGCTCATTAAATATATTCATTGTAATTAATGCCTTGACATTTTATGAGATCACAGAGGAGGAAGTGAAGATGGAGTTGAATCCTAGGACTGAGCCATGGAGCAATGAAAAAATTAGAGGCTAAGGAAATTAAAGCAGAGAAATAGAAGAAAGCCTGACAAGAAGTGGATGTGGTATATAGAAAATCAGGATAGAGTAGCTTAAAAAAAAAGGTGAGGATGTGAGAGTGAATGCTTCCAGGAGGAAGAATCCACTCTGTCAAGTGCTGTTTAAGTCAGAAATCTGGCTACTGAATCTTTCCACGTAAAGATCACAGTCACCTTGGCAAAAGCCCAATAAATATGGATTAGTAAAAAACTGGGGGGAGGACAAAAGAAAGGGTGACTATAAGCAACTCCTGAAAAATTTTCATTTAAAGGAAGTAGAGCGGGAGAATTAGAGAAGGGAAATTTGGAGATGAGGAATGTAAATTAAGAAGGCTGACACTGGAGCATATTTCTTTGTTGATGGGAATAAACTAAAAACAAAGGAAAGGGACAGATTAATGAGACAGCTAAAAACAAACACTACCATCAGTGAGAGGATATGGGATCCAGAAAGGTAAGGGGTTGATGTGCAGAAATGTTAAACAAGACCCTACCTTACACCTTACACAAAAATCCACTCAAAATGGATGAGGGACCTAAATTTATGACGCGATGCCATCAAACTACTGGAGAACATTGGGGAAACCCTACAAGACATTGGAATAGGCAAAGGTTTCTTGGAAAAGACACCAGACGCACAGGCAATCAAAATCCAAATTGACAAATGGGGTTACTTCTGCACGTGGAGATCCAGTTTCCTCAGTAACATTTATTGAAGAGCCTGTCCTTATTCCAGGGAATGATTTTAGCTCCTTTGTCGAAGATAAATTGGTTGTAGATGTGTAGGTTGATTTCTGGAGTTTCTATTTTATTCCATTGGTCTACATGTCTGTTTTTTTGCCAGTACCAGGAGGTTTCAATTTTAACTGCCCTGTAGTATGTCTTGAAATCTGGTGTGGTGATGCCTTCTGCTTGGTTTTTGTTGTTTAAGATTGCTTTAGGGGCTGGTGCTGTTGTGTAGCAGGTAAAGCCACCACCTGTAATGCTAACATCCCATGTGGGCATCAGTTGGAGTCCTGGCTGCCCCACATCTGGTCCAGTTCCCTGCCAATGTATCAGGAAAAGCAATGGAGGGTGGCCCAAATACTTGAGCCCCTGCACCCATGTGGGAGACCTGGAACAATCTCCTGGCTCCTGGCTTCTGCCTGGCCCAGCCCTAGCCACTGTGCATTTCTGGGGTATGAACCAGTGGATGGATGATCTCTCATTCTCTTCTCTCTCTCTCTCTCTCTCTCTCTCTCTCTCTGTGTGTGTGTGTGTGTGTGTTTGTTTGTGTGTGTGTTTGTACTTCTCTTTCTGTAAATCTTCCAAATAAATAAAATAATCATTTTTTTAAAAAAAGTTTGCATTGGCTATTCAGGGTCTCTTATGTTTCCATATGAGTTTTAGCATCATTTTTTGGGTCCGGTGCTATGGTGTAGCAGGTAAAGCCACTGCCTGCAGTGCCAGCTTCCCATATGAGCACGATTTGAGTCCCAGCTGCTCCACTTCCTATCCAGATCTCTACTATGGCCTGGGAAAGCAGTAGAAGAGACCAAGTGCTTGGGCCCCTGCACTTGCATGGGAGACCTGGAAGAAGCTCCTGGCTCCTGGCTTCTGATTGGCATAGCTCCGGCCATTGTTTTCAACTCGGGAGTGAACCAGTGGATGGAAGACCTCTCTCTGCCTCTCCTTCTCTCTCTATGTAACTCTAACTTTCAAATAAATAATAAGTCTTTTGAAAAACATCATTTTTTCTAGATCCAAGAAAAATGTCCTTGGTGTTTTGATGGGGATCACATTGAATCTGTAAATTCCTTTTGATAATATGGACATTTTGATGATATTGATTCTTCCAATCCATGAACATGGAAGATTTTTCCATTTTTTTGTGTTTTCTTCTATTTCATTAGCATTTTGTAAATTTCATCTTAGAGATCTTTGACATCTTTGGTTAAATTTTTTCCAAGGTTTTTAATTTTATATAGCCATTGCTTTTTTGTTTGTTTGTTTGTTTGTTTGTTTTTGACAGGCAGAGTGGACAGTGAGAGAGAGAGACAGAGAGCAAGGTCTTCCTTTGCCGTTGGTTCACCCTCCAATGGCTGCCGCGGCCGGCGCACTGCGCTGATCCGAAGGCAGGAGCCAGGTGCTTCTCCTGGTCTCCCATGCGGGTGCAGGGCCCAAGCACTTGGGCCATCCTCCACTGCACCCTCGGAACATAGCAAAGAGCTGGCCTGGAAGAGGGGCAACCAGGACAGAATCCAGCGCCCTACTGGGACTAGAACCCGGTGTGCCAGCACCACAAGGTGGAGGATTAGCCTGTTGAGCTGCGGCGCCAGCTATATAGCCATTGTTAATGAGACTGATCTTAGAAGTTCTTTCTCAGCCATGGAATTGTTTGTATGTACAAAGACTATTGATTTTTGTGTGTTAATTTTATATCCTGCCACTTTACAAACTCTTTTATGAGTTCAAATAGTCTCTTAGTGGAGTCTTTTGGTTTCCCCCAAATAGAACCATGTCATCTGCAAATAGGGATAGTTTGACTTCCTCCTTCCTAACTTGTATTCTTTTGATTTCTTTTTCTTGCCTAATGGCTCTGGTTAAAGCTTCTAAGGCTATATTAAGCCAGCGCCGCGGCTCACTAGGCTAATCCTCCGCCTGTGGCACTGGCACCCTGGGTTCTAGTCCCAGTCGGGGTGCCGGACTCTGTCCCAGTTGCTCCTCTTCCAGGCCAGCTCTCTGCTGTGGCTCAGGAAGGCAGTGGAGGATGGCCCAAGTGCTTGGGTCCTGCACTGCATGGGAGACCAGGAGGAAGCACCTGGCTCCTGGCTTCGGATCTGCGCAGTGCGCCGGCCGTAACAGCCATTGGAGGGTGAACCAACGGAAGGAAGACCTTTCTCTCTGTCTCTCTCTCTAACTCTGCCTGTCAAAAAAAATTAAAAATTAAAAAAAAGACTATATTGAATAGCATTGGTGAGAGTAGGTATCCTTGTCTGGTTCTGGATCTTAGTAGAAATTCTTCCAATTTGTCCCCATTCAGTAAGATGCTGGCTGTGGGTTTGTCATAGATTGCTTTGATTATGTTTAGGAGTGTTCCTTCTGTACTCAGTTTGCTTACGGTTTTCATCATGTAAAGATGTTGTATTTTATAAATGCTTCATATGCATCTATTGAAATAATCAGATGGTCTTTGTTCTTCAGTTTGTTAGTGTAATGTATCACATATATTGATTTGCAAATGTCGAGCCATCCCTGCATATCAGAGATAAATCTCACTTGGTATGGGTGAGTAATCTTTCTGATGTGTTGTTGGATTTGATTAGCTAGTATTTTGTTGAGAATTTTTGCATCTATGTTCATCAGGGATGTTGGTGTGTAGTTCTCTTTCTCTGTTGTATCTTTTTCTGGTTTAGGAATTAAGGTGATGCTGGCTTCACAGAGGAGTTTGGGAAGATTCCCTCCCTTTCAGTTGTTTTGAATAGCTTGCAAAGAATTAAAATTAGTTCTTCTTTAAACATCTGGTAGAATTCAGCAATGAAGCCTTCCAGTCCTGGGCTTTTCTTTTTTGGGAAGGTCTTTATTACTGATTCAATCTCTGTCTTGGTTATTGGTCTTTTTAGGTTTTCTGTGTCTTTAATGACTCAATTTTGGTAGATTGTATGTGTCCAGGAATCTGTCCATTTCTCCTAGGTTTACCAGTTTGTTCGAAAACAGCTCTCTGGTGTTTCTGTAGTATCTATTGTTATATTTCCTTTTTCATCTCTGATTTTATTGATTTGGGTCTTCTCTCTCTTTTTTGGTTAGTTGGGCCAATAGTGTATCAATTTTGTTTATTTTTTCAATAAACCAGCTCTTCATTTCACTGACCTTTTGTATTGTGTTTTGGGTTTCAATTTTGTTTATTTGTTTTTTTCTTCTCTAATTTTAATTATTTCTATCCTCCTACTGATTTGGGGTTTAGTTTATTGTTTTTCTAGCACCTTGAGATGCATTGATAAATTATTTATTTGGTGCCTTTTCAATTTTTTGATGTAGGTACCAATTGCTATAAACTTTCCTCTAAACATTTCTTTTGCTATATCCCATAAGTTTGATATGTTGTATTGTCATCTACATTCATTTCCAGGATTTTTTATATCTCTTTTGATTTCTTCTATGTTTATTCAGGAGTATGTTTTTCAGTCTCCATGTGTTTGCATATGTTCTAAAGATTCTTGAGTTGTTGATTTCCAGCTTTATTCCATTGTGGTCAGAGAAGGTGCATGATGTGATTTCAATATTTTTGAATTTGCTGAGATTTGCTTTGTTGCCTAGCATATGATATATCCTAGAGAAAGTTCCATGCACTGAAGAAAGAATGTGTATTCTGCAACTCTGGGATGAAAGTTTCTGTAGATATCAGTTAGGTCCTTTTGGTCTATAATGTAAATTAGCTCTGTTGCTCCTTTGTTGAGTTTCTGTCTAGTTGATCTGTCCATTGGTGAAAGTGGAGTCCCCCATTGCTATTGTATTAGAGTCTGTATCTGGCAGAAGATCCATCAACATGTGTTTTAAATAGCCAGGTTGCCTGGCATTGGGTGCAGCACATTTTTTATAGTCACATCTTCTGTTCAGTTGATCCCTTAATCATTACATAATTCCCTTCTTTGTCTCTTTTAACATTCTTTGTGTTAAAGTCTATTTTGTCTGATATTGGATGGCTACAACTGCTCTTTTTTTGGTTTCTGTTAGCATGGGATATCTTTTTCCATCCTTTCACTTTCAGTCTGCATGTGTCTTTGTTGGTAAGTGTGTCTTATAGGCAGCAAATAGACGGGTCTTGTTTTTTAATCCATTCAGCCAGTCTATCTTTTAATTGGAGAATTTAGGTCATTTACATTCAAGGTTACTATTGATAAGTAATGACTTAGCCCTGCCATTTTTCAGTAAATATTCCTATGGTTTGTTTTGTATTTCCTTTGTACTTTTACTCAAGATTTTCTGTCTTCACATTTTCTTGTAATGGTGAGTATGTTTCTGTTTTCCTATGTGTAGCACATCCTTAAGCATCATTTGTAAGACTGGACAAGTGGTGACAAATTCTTTCAACTTCTGTTTGTTATGGAAAGTCTGTATTTCACCTTCATTCATAAATGAGAGTTTTGCAGGGTACAGTATTCTGAGTTGGCAGTTTTTTTTTTTTCTTTGAAGACTTCAACTACAAAAAAGACAAATACCATATGTTCTCTCTGATCTGTGGTAACTAGTAGAGTACCTAAAAGGTAATCTGTAGAAGTCAAATTGATATTTTGAGATGCAATGATTTTGAACAGCTGTTGACTATTGAACAATTTTTCTATGCTATTTGATGAACTCTTTTGTTAGTTTAGTTCTAATCTTATGTGTATAAAATTAATTTGTAAAGAAAATAGATCTTAGTAAAAAATAAGAATGAGAATAGAAGAGATAGGAAGAAAAAGGGTGGGAGTGTGGGTGGGAGGAAGCATAGGGTAGGAAGAATCATTAATTAATTAATGATTAATCATTAATTAATCATTAATTAATTAATCTTATGGAATATCCAAGACTTGAATCTGAACTCTAATATGGGATGTAGGCATCCCAAGTGGCAACTTAACCTGCGATGTCACAGCCTGTCCCCTAGGTTAATTTTTTTTTAAAAAGCAGAGAAATACACTGTATATTATCATTATCTGTAGTCACCCTACTTTGCAGTAGAACCCAGATTAGTATGCCTAATTAGTTGTAACCTAATACCTGTTAATCAATCGTTCCTCATTCCTCCCTCCCTACTTCTGTCCCTAGCCTCTGTTAACCACCATCTTATTTTAAACTTCTTTGACATCACTATTTTTTAGACTCCACATACAAGTGAAACTGTCATATTTGTCTTCCTATGCTTGGCTTATTTCACTTAACATAATGACCTCCAATTCCAACCATCATGCAAATGATAAGATTTCATCCTGTTTATGGGTGAGTCGCATCTCATTGTGTATATGTATCACATTTCTTTATTCATTCATTGGTGGATGGCCACTGAGGTTATTTCCATTTACTGGCTATTGTGAAAGGTGCTACAATAAATATAGAAATGCAGATGTCTCTAGGACAAAGTGGATTTTTATTTCACTTAGATATATACCCAGGAGTGGGATTGCTAGATCATATGGTTGCTCTGTTTAGTATTTTGAAAAGTATTCATGCTGTTTTCTGCAATGTCTATACTTGTTTACATTCCCACCAGCAGTCTGCAAGGGTTCCCTTTTATCCACATCCTCATGAACACTTCTTATCTTTTGTCCTTTTTATAATAGCTGTCATACTGGAGTGAAGTAATGTCTCATTGTGGTTTTCATTTGCATTTCCCTAATGATTAGTGATGTTGAGCATTTTTCATGTACCTACTGTCCATCTGTGTGTCTTTGAGAAATGTCTGTTTAGATCTGCTATCATTTTTAATTTGATTATTTGTGTTTTGTTGATATTCAGTTGTTTGAGTTCTTTATATATTGTGAATGTTAACCTCCTGTCAGTCATATAGCTTGCAAATCTTTTCTCCCATTCTATATGTTGTCTCTTAACCCTGTTGACTGTTTCATTGGCTGAGCCAAAGGTCTTTAGTTTAATGAAATCCCATTTGCCTACTTTTGCTGTTATTTCCTGTGATTTTGGGGTCTGATCTAGAAAATCTTTGCCCACATTCTAATGTCCTGAAATGTTTTCATCTAATATTTTCAAAGTTTCAGGTCTCATATTTGGGTCTTTCATCCATTTTTAGTTGATTTTCTATACATCATAAGAGATATAGGTCTAGTTTCATTCTTGTGCACGTGGATATCCAGTTTTTCCAGCACCATTTTATTAAAGATTATCCTTTCTCCAATGCATGTTCTTACCACCTTTGTCAAAGATTACTTTGTGTAGATGTGTGGGTTCGCTTCTAGGATGTATTTTCTTTTTCATTGGTCTATGGATCTGTTCTTAATGTCCATACCATGCTGTTTTAATTACTGTAGCTTTGTACTATATATTAAAGTCAGATAGTATGATGCCTCCTGCTTTGTTCTTTTTACTCAAAATGGCTTCAGCTAATCATGGTCTTTTATGAATCTATACAGATTTTTGTAGGGTTTTTTCTAGTTATGTGAAATATGTCATTGGGATTTTAATAGGGATTGCATTGAATCTGTAAATGGCTTTAAGTAATTTGCACATTTTGTTAATTTTGAGTCTTGCACTCCATGAACACAGGGTGTATTTCCATGTCTTTGTGTCCTCTTCAGATTCTTTCAACACTTATTTATAATTTTCATTGTAGAGATCTTTTACCTCCTTGGTTAAATTTATTCTGAGGTATTTTATTTTTTCTTAGCTACTGGAAACTGGATTTCTTTCTTGAATTCCTTTTCAGGTGATTCACTATCTGTGTATAATAATGCTACTTACTGACTCTCGTACATTGACTTTATATCCTACAGCATTGCTGATTTCCTTTATTAGTTATAACTAATATATAAGATCATGTTATCTGTAGACAATGACAGATTGACTTTCTCTTTTGTCATTTGGATGCCTTTTATTTTTTCCCTTGCCCAAACACTGTAGCTAGGACAGGAGTTCTTTAAAAACATGTAAATTCACAAAAAATTATTTGGAGTCTGTTTATTATAGGCTACATAAAATTGTAGATTTTTCAAGCCAGTGTTAGCTTAAGTAACCTTTATTTTATGCTTAATTTATTGGAGTGGAGATTATATAAACAAATTTATTTATTTATTTGAAGGGCAGAGTTTCAGAGAGAGAGAGAAAAAGAGGAGACAGAAAGAGTGCAAGATCTTCCATCTGCTGGTTTACTCCCCAAATGGCTGCAATGGCCAGAGCTGGGCTGAACTGAAGCCAGGAGCCAGGAGCTTCTTCTGGGTCCACCACATGGGTGCAGGGATCCAAGCACTTGAGCCATCTTCCACTACTTTCCCTGGACACGTTAGCAGGGAGCTGGATTGGAAGTGGAGCAGCTGGGACTTGAACTAATTCCCATCTGGGATGCTGGCACCACAGGCAGTGGCTTTACCCACTATGCCACAATGCCAGCCCCAAAATACTATATTTTTTCTTTATTTATTTGAAAGGCACACACACACACAGGGAGGGGCTCCCAATGGCTTCTTCATGCCCCAAATGCCCAGGACAGATAAGGAGGCCAAATCTGGGAGCTGGAAACTCAACTTGGGTCTCTAGTTAGGTGGCAGGGACCTGATTATCTGAGCCATCTTCACTGCTCCGAAGGTCTACGTTAGCGGGAAGCTGAAGTCAGGGGTCAGAGCCTGGACTTGACGGCAGTTTCTCTGATGTGGGATGCTGACATCTTAACTGCTAGGCTAAGTGGCTAATCCCACTGACTATCTTATTCACAAGTTAAGTAGCCTCATGTCTTCTCAGTGATCTCTAGTCTGTTAAGTCTCAGGAGAAGAAATGTTTGACCTACTTTTTCTTTGAATAAATATTTTGCTAAACAGTAAACTTGACATTTTTAGTAATATTAACATCAACTTTATTCTACTGTCTTCAGCCTATTTGGTATCTCCTTTAGGGACATCAGGATAAGTCTGCTTCTCTCCTCCATTCTACTGTGTTCTCTATTAGGAATATATTTTTTTCTTTTATTTATCAAATCTACAGAGTGCTTTAAAAATGATAGCTCCAAAACAGAGTTCTTTTATGGTCATGTTATTTATTTTAAACTTCTCCCTCTTGTTTTTCTGTTTGTTAATATTTATGAAATCAGGTTTACCTCTGAGAAAATACTACTCATCATTCCTAATGCAATATAAGTAAGGTATATTAAATCAAATATTGATAAGATGTCTGAATAACCCACCATTCTCCTCTCTCAAAACTGCTAATTTTGAAATATGTTTGGCTTCTCCTTCCAAAGCCCCAGCTGGGCTTCCCATTATTTTGTGGGTCAGATTTAATTATTTCTTTCATTGCATCCTCTATTCCAGACCAGTGCGATGTGGAATCACTTTCTCTTTTCACAGGAGTATCAAGTCAGTACCACATAGTTTAGGTTTTTGATAATTCGGTACTTAATTCCAGGACTAATTTCTGCATTGGTCATTCTTGTCTAGATTGTGGTGTGGCAACAAACAAACCTTGAAATCTCAGTGGCTTAACACAACAAAAATTTCTGTCTTGCTTAAGAAAAGTCCACTGTGGGTTGGGCAGCTCTCCAGGGCATCTGTCTCCTAAGCAGTGATTCATGAAATCCAGCAGATTCCATCGCATGACACAACTTGAAAATATGACACAAAAGTTGCTGCACAGGGGAAGGGGCTGGCAAGTTGCACATTAACCCTTAAATGCTCCAAAATACAAATGACACATATCACTGCTTCTCATAGCTCATAGGCCAGAACTCTGTATATACACTCACATAACTGCACATGAGCTGGGGAATATGGAAGAATAGATGAATATTTGCTGAGAAAATGTGAATTTTGCCAAGCTTCTTGCAACTTCTCCATCAGAGTTCATTAAGGCAACCCTTAATGCAGTCCTGATTTCTGTAATTTTTGTAATGACATGATTTCAATAAATGAAATTATATGATATATAACCCCTGATATTGAGTTTTCTTATCCAGCAGTTTTTTGAAGCTTCATCCAGGTTGTTGGATTTATCAAGAGTTCATTCTTCCTTATTGCTGAGTAATATTCCATGGTGTGGATAGACCACAGGTTGTTTAAATTCATTGCAGGCCACATGAGTTTTTTCAGATTTTTTTTTAAAGATTTATTTACTTGAGAGGCAGAGTTACAGAGAGAGGGAGAGACAGAAAGGGCTTCCATCTGCTGGTTCACTTCCAAAATAGCCACAACAACCGGAGCTAGGCTGATCCAAAGCCAGGAGCCAGGAGCTTCTTCCAAGTCTCCCACACGGGGACAGGAGCCCAAACACTTGAGCCATCTTCCACTGCTTTCCCAGGCCATTAGCAGGGAGCTGGATCAGAAGTGGAGCAGCTGGGGCTCAATCAGGCAGCTGTAATGGGATGCCAGCATCACTGGCGGATGCTCAACCCACTGCACCACAACACCAGCCCCTGTTTCCAGATTTTGCCAACGGCGAATAAAACTGTAAACATCAGTATAGGTTTTGTATGAACATATGTCCTCACTTCTCTGAAAAAAAAACCTAGGAGTACAATTTCTAGTTCATATGGTAGCTATATATTTAATTTTTTAAGAAAATTGACGGGGCTGGCGCTGTGGTGGAGCAGGTTTAGCCACCACCTGCAGTGCCAGCATCACATATGGGGACCAGTTCGAGTCCCAGCTGTTCCACTTCCGATCCAGCTCTCTGCTATGGCCTGGGAGAGCAGTGGAAGATGGCCCAAGTCTTTGGGCCCTGTACCTTCATGGGATACCCAGAGGAAGCTCCTGGCTCCTGGCTTTGAATTTGCCCAGCTCCAGCCATTGTGGCCATTTGGGGAGTGAACCAGCAAATGGAAGACCTCTCTCTCACCCTCTCTGCCTCTGCCTCTCTGCAACTCTGCCTTTCAAATAAATAAATAAATCTTAAAAAAGAAGAAGAAAACTGACAAGTTTTTTAGAGTGACTTTACCATTTTATATTCTTCCCAGCAATATATGAGTGATCCAGTTTCTTCAGATCATTGTTAGCATATGCTTTATTTTTGCCATTCTGATAGATACAAGTTGATTTTTTTTTGTAGTTTTAGTTTATATTTTCCCAATGGCTAACAGTGTTGGATGTTTCTTCAGGTGTATCTACTGCACCACAGTGCCGGCCCCTCTTAGATTTTAAACAAGGGGGCTTCAAAAAGACCATGGAAAAGTGATTAAAAGATAAGTTAATTTTGGTGCAAAAATTTTTGAAATCCATGTGTAGTTTTTCCATGAACTTTTTAGAAAAGATTTTTAATACATTTATTTCAGAGGTAGTGTTACAGAGAGTGACAAAGGTCTTCCATCTGCTTATTCACTCTTCAAATGGCCCCAGATTGGAGTTGAGCCAATCTGAAACTAGGAGCCAAGAGTTTCTTTCAGGTCTCCCATGTGGGTACAGGGGCCCAAGCACTTGTGCCGTCTTCTGCTGCTTGCCCAGGCCATAGCAGAGAGCAGGATCAGAAGAGGAGCAACTGGGACATGAACCGGCACCCATATGGTTGCTTGTGCTGCAAGCAGAGTCTTAGCCTACTATACCACAGCACCAGCCTCCACAAACTTTTTGATGGACCCTCATATATACAATATTAAAATTTTTTCACACCGCAGTGAACTTTTCATTCCATCTTCCATGAACTTTTTTAAGGTACCCTCATATGTATTATCTGATTTGTTAGTCAGAACTAGTTCATCCAGAATGTGTCAGCTGCCTCCAAACTGCATCAAAAGTCAATTTGAAAACTCAGTAGCTTTATCAAGTTTTAACTCTTCAGCACCTCGCTATTTACAGATAGGATTCAAATAATGATTCTGGCTTAAAATTCTCTTCTGAGCTCCCCAGCTAAATATCCTATTGGCCACCTGTCTCTTCAAACTCATTACCTCCCATCCTAATCCAGTACAGTGTTTTTGCTATCCCCACCCAACAAGCCCAGGCTTTGTCTAATGTCCCTGAGCTAGGGAGTAAGTAACACCATTCAGGCTGCTGAAACAAAACAGGAACTGACATCAGTTTGACAGTTCCTCTCTCTTGATCCATATAAAGAGAATGGCAATTCACTATTTAAGAACAGATTTTCTAACAAAAAAAATGTATTTAAATTTTAGAGTAGATGTATTGACATTATATATATATATATATATATATATCACAGTTTAGAAATGATAATAAAATATACAAAAGCCTTCAATGTAAATTTCAGATAGCCAATCATTTCTCACAGAATCCTTTCATGGTTTTTAGCAGAACTGTTGAATCTATAACCAACTTCAAGTTTGAACTAATGAATGGGCCATGCATTTCTGCCATGTATGTTGGCTGATAGTTTCCTTTATGGTAAAGAGTAAGACATAAGTGAAGCAACAAAAATGCATGTAGGAATTTCATTATTTTGTCAATGATGTGAGTGATTTTTTTGCTGAATTGAATAATTGTTCTCACATACTGGAAGAATATTTCCTCCATTTTGTGTGACATTAACAATAAAGATGTGAGACTTTTTTAAAAAGTTTTATCTGAATGATTTACATTTTCTCCATCATTATGTTAAGTCCAAAAAATTGACAATTTAATAAATCAAGCCCTTATTTGTAGCATTTGATAATTATCAAGGAATAAATACCCCACTATGGCAGATTTCAAGCTACCAATGTGAAATAACTGTGGACTGGAAATATTTGCACATCATCATATAATATTTCACCATAGATAGAAACACAGGAGACATAAACAACCAGAGCACAGATAATAGAGAAATTTAGTCAATAATTAAGAAGTAATGACTTTTAAATATGTATTAGCTTTATTCTCATATAATTTATTTGTTTATATAATTTAATTTTTAATAATATCTATGTTTAACGATGAACTGTTAAAAGTTTTCCCAAAAACTTAAAAGTCACCTCTTGCAAACCAGTGAAAGCCATTACTGTAAGTATCCAGTCTAAGGCCTCGTGCATCTACATAAATAATGTTCTAAGACAGTTCACATTTCCTCACTTCTGTTTCAGCTCTATATTTTCTATATTTTTATTGAGTCTGTATCTTCAATGATTCTTGTTATACTCTCAAAATAACCTCTTATTTTTCTACATCTACACTTAACTCTTTCCAGATTATTCTTCAAGCTTCAACCAGTATAGTTGTCTTAAATTGCCAATATGAGTGACCAATGTAATCTATGCATCCATTAATTTGTTTATTAAGCAAATATTTAGAGTTTTAGAGTCTAAACACCATTTCAGTTGATTAAAATAAACACATTCCAATTTATGTTAGTGGGAGGATACAGATAATACAAAACAACATAATAAAGAAATTATACTATGTATCAGAAAATAAATTAGTGCTACAAGGTGAAAAATTGCAAGCCAAGGTAAAAGTATAGATGACAGGGAAACAATATTAAGTCTGATGCTCTGGATTTACACTATGGACCAAAAGAGGGTTTTTTTTTTAAGATTTATTTATTTGAAAGTGTGTGTGTATGTGTGTGTGTGTGTGTGAGAGAGAGAGAGAGAGACAGTTTTCCATCCACTGGTTCACTCCCCAGATGCCTGGAAACGGGCATAAGACAAGAGCTTATTCTGGGTCTCCCATGAGGATGCAGGGCCTCAAGATCTTCGGTCATCCTCCACTACTGCTTTCCCAGGCACAAGCTGGGAGATGGATGAGAAGTGGAGCAGCAGGACTTGAACCCAGTACCCACATGGGATGCCAGCATAGCAGATGGCAGCTTAACCCACTGAGCCACAGCGCCAGCCCCAAGCAAGCACTTGAAGAAAGTACAGGTTGGCAGAGGACAGCTGGTGGATGGATATAAAGAGATCAGCATAGCTAGAGTAGAAGAAGCAGGGAATAGAAGTGGAAAAAAAAATCAAGGAGCTAACAGAAGACAGAATATGAAAATCTTGTAAATCAATATAAGGACTTCAGCTCTTTACTCTTGAAATAGGGAACAACTGCAGGATTTTGAATAAAAAAGTATTGAACTTTTTAAATAGATCACTATTGCTTAAAACCCTTCAGTGGCTTCCCATTGCTCCTTGCTGTAAAGATAAAGTGTAGTGTTCTTCATGTGGCATACCAAGACACAAATGGAGTGATCCTTGTTCTACCTTATTATCATCACCTCTTATTTACCCCTCTCCCTGCATCTTCCTCTCCCCCAGATCCATGAGTAGGATGTTACTTTCTACTTTTTACAGGGCCCATGTCAGGCACCCACAGCTACCTGAATATGTCATTCATGATAATTTAATGCTAAGTGATTAATTTTGATTTTATTATTAGTGTTTGTATCATCTGTATTGCCTACTTCCACTGCTATTTATTTTCATTTTTATTTTTATTTTTTGACAGGCAGAGTGGACAGTGAGAGAGAGAGAGACAGAGAGAAAGGTCTTCCTTTTTCCGTTGGTTCACCCTCCAATGGCCGCTGCGGCCGGCGCACTGCGGCCAGTGCACTGCACTGATCCGAAGCCAGGAGCCAGGTGCTTCCTCCTGGTCTCCCATGCAGGTGCAGGGCCCAAGGACCTGGGCCATCCTCCACTGCCTTCCCGGGCCACAGCAGAGAGCTGGACTGGAAGAGGAGCAACTGGGACAGAATCCGGCACCCCGACTGGGACTAGAACCCGGTGTGCCAGCGCCGCAAATGGAGGATTAGCCTATTGAGCCATGGCGCA
Source organism: Lepus europaeus (assembly GCF_033115175.1). NCBI lineage: Eukaryota > Metazoa > Chordata > Mammalia > Lagomorpha > Leporidae > Lepus > Lepus europaeus. Next base: position 45,173,666 of record NC_084835.1, read on the forward strand.
GGCCTCCACTGCTATTTTGTGCTAGAAAGGAAGCTAGGTTCAAACAGGAATACTGTCTCTTGTTCACTAATTCATTGCAAATTAAACCAGCGTAGTAGAAACTCAAATGTTTGCTGAGTGAATGAATGAATGTCTTATGTATCGATATATTCCCAGTGTTTAACCCAGAATGTGTCTCATGATAAACATTCTGTACATTTTCTGTTAGATGAATAGGTAATCCAATGGATGGAATGAATGAATAGATGATTAGAAGAATGAATGAATGATGCTTGTTTCCGTACTTCTAGTAGGGAACCTAATATCTGGCTCATGGGAAGCATTCTGTCATTTTGTTGTTGTTGAATAAATAGATGCTTGAATGGATTCATAAATGGATGATTGAATACGTGAAGAGAATTAATACATTTACAAATGAATGAATAAATCATCTTTAGGAAAGTCAGATGAGTTTGCATCCTCCAAGAAGAATATAAGTTCTGCCCAGAGTGGGTCACTTGATCGGCCCATTACCTCTCTGCTTGGTTTCCTGCCATGAATATATTTTGAAGAACATTTTTATTAGCTTTGGAGTCACTTGCAAGGGTGCTCTTGAATTCTCTTTTGGCTCGCCTACATTCTTGTTCACACCTGACCTGCCATAGTTTGCGGATCTCCCTGGTTTCCTTACTTGGGCCACATTTCCAAGTGTCCCTTTGATCTCTGGCACATACTTTTGCTGGGCTTCCAATAAGGTGTTTTTAAACAGTCTCCAGATTTCCTGTGGCTTATTGACTTTTTAAATTATTCCTTTCATTTGTTTTTCCTAACCAGTGCCTACACTTGTTCTTATGTTCTCTTTATAAAATTGAGTAACCACATGATATATAAATTTTCTCTCCCAGACCAGAATGGTCACAGTGTTGTGATCACTCAGAGATACTTTTTCTTCTAGGTCCTGTCTACTGCTTAAAGCCAAGTCTAAAATATTTTCCTTCCTTAATAATTCTAAAAGGCATTTTTCTTAGCAAAGGTCATTTATCTTATCCAATAAACTTATATGTATCTCTTATCTATATGTGAACTGTGAATAAATTAGCTTCCAAGAAAATGTATATGTGCTATAGAATGAGGTTGTGTGTTTAAGCAAACAAGTACATGTATGTATGTGTACAGTGGGTAATAAAACTTCTCAGTTTATTTCTAACTTAGAAAATCTTTAATCATGATCACTCTTCTGCAAAAACCAAAATCAGTTCAAATAGAAGTGATAAAATGTTTTTGGTTCCTATCTATAGCAATCAAATACAAATTTGCTTTTTTTTCTCTTTTTTGTCCTATTGTCACCTAGGGAAATCTGTGTGGAGAAAGACTTCAACAACCAAAGAGAAGTAGAAATCGTTTGACATAACAGAAAGCTAGCCTTCACTTCTTTGACCAGGCATTTCATCAGTCAGGATTTTTCCTACCAAAGATGTTTATTTTCAGCTATTTGCTTTATTTGGCTAAAAGGTAGGTTCTTTGCTACATTTAATAGTCATGTGTATGCAACCCAAAGTAGAGATCACAGAGTTTTCATCTGCAGATTTTTACCAGACTAAAGTAAACCAAAGAACACGTTAGAAATTTGAGCCTATGGTGTATATATACTCCTCAAAAATATTTTAGCAGACTGGCTGGTCTTCAAAACTTATATAATAAAATGCGTACATAGTCAGTGTTTACTCAGATTATAGATTGTATTATAAATGTAATGGATTTAGTTTTAAATAGTGAAAACTGAAAATATTCTCTTTCACTTCAAACTTTTGAATTGGTCAAGTTGTGATGAGGAAGCGTTAAAAATTTGGTGATATGTTTTCCACCCATGATATTGACATATGCACATAATTACCTTTTTTCTTTTTGATACAATTTCATTATTTGTCATGCTGTCCGTGGCACACCAATAAAACCAAAATATCATATTAGAATTCATGACAGTTTTCACATTGTATTATCAATATGTGGAAATAATTGTCTGCTCTGAGATTAAATTACATTATTGTGTATCTTTTTCATGCCTAATAAATAATGATGGATGGCTTTTATTTTCATCACCACCTGCAACCATTTAGTCACCCCTTGATTGTTGAAGATAAAATAATAAAGGGCAAGTGTTATGTTGCAAGCAGAAGAATGTAGTCAAAACAGTTGTATGTTCCTTGTTTCCATTTGCATTATTTCAGTCCCTAAAGAGCAATGCATGGTGATCTATAAAAGATAGCAACCTGGGGGAAACATGGCAAACAGTTCACATAAATGAGGGGAGAAAGTGGGAAAATATTTTTTTCTAGTAGAACAATAATTATTTCTTGGTGCACGATTCTTAATCTGAAAATGAGTTTTTTGTTCTGCTGTGCAAATCAGTTACGTGCAATTAGAATGCAAAGCAGAGGCACATCTTACTGTTTAGCCTTTTTTAAATAGAAATGAAAACAGCCCGGAAATTGTAGCAAAGTTGAAAATGCATGCTAGGTAATTTTGAAATCCAAAGACATAAAACCATGCATAATAAAAAGGCCACTCTAAACTCATTACATTTTTTGAAATTGGCAATTGGAAGGCTTAATTTTAAAATTAGAACTTGCATGTTTGGAAACTTATTAACTATATTTTGAATGGTCAAGTGCATTGCCACTGTTAAGGTGTGTTTTGTTTGTCCTCCTGTATACAATTTCATTGCCTTCATAATTTGGTTTTATCTATGTCTGAACTGCTACGGTTTTATTTTTTTAATTGTTCAACATTATGCTTAAGCAAAATAGAGTCACCTTTTTGTGTGAAACTTTTGAATTAAAATTATAGTCAGCAAATGGTGTGAGTCTTAAAGGGAAAAGAATTGCCTCAGAATTTTATGATACTATTATATTTCACCTCTGAAGAATGTCGAGTTTTTTTATAAAATAAATAGATGGTGTTTATAATGGAAACTAGACATTTGATCATTTCAGTTACAACAGTGAGGTAAGAAAGCAAACTGTAGACAAAAATCTTTTCTGATATTTGGTTATGAGTCACAGGTTGACTCTACAGAACAGTTTCACATGTTTGGCTCTATTATCTTTAAATCAAAAGATGACAATCTCAGGCATAGCAGAGACTCAGACCAAAATCCAAAAGTAATCCTATCAAATGTCAACTTACTGAACAGAAATGGCTGGAAAAATAGGCCAAGGGTCCATTATTTGAGGAACCCCAAGTGAACTGCTAATACTTGTGGAGTCTGTCTTCAGCTGGGCGTTCTATTAATGTTCTTCCCAATTGTTTTAGAGCATTCGTTTAGAAAGAACAGAGGGACCTTTCTCTTGTTTATGACTGTTTTGCTATCCGACTACCCATCTCCCTCTATAATTAAATGTCATGAATAAAATAATAAACATAATTTTATTTGTATCATTACTCACTGCAGAAATTACATCTTTACATTTCCTATGAGAATCCAAGAGCAGGCATGCTTGCCTCCTTCATGTTAGAGAGAGATGTGCAGAAGTTATAGGCTTTTCTAGGTGCTCTGAGCCTGGGAAGAATCCTGTGGGTTAGCAACCCTGGAGACAAATTATCTTGCAGTGTATACATATATTTTATCTTTTCTTAGTAGTTAAGATTTTACCTGGCCCACGAAAACACCTTGGAAGATTAGTGCTATAAAACAGACTTGCACAAAAATCCTTCAGCACTTAAAACTGGGACATCTATCTGTGGGCAGAAAGCCACATACTCTAAAGAAAGTAAGATATAGCACTTGCATGTAACTCTTCTAATTAGAAGCCTCTCTAGTCTTTTGTCCCATAGTGTTCTGTAGAAGTCCTGAGAATCTATGCTTTCACCCAAGTGTACCTTGCCCAAAACATCCTGGTCTCCCTCCATATAGCAGGAAGTTCTAGAAAGATAGCTTATGAGATGGTTTTATTTCTCTCTTGCGTTATCTCGAGTCTATTCTGATTTTCTTCCGCCAAAGTCTCCCTGGCATGACCTACCAAAAAAAGAAAACATTTTGAATAACTGCACCATAAATACACAAAATGGAAACACTGAACTAGCTCCATTAACATAAATCATTCCTAGTGCTAGAATCAGGTTTTTTTTTCACTTTCACACTTTCTATCATCTTAGTGGTTTGCTAGTTCTAATGTTTCTTAAGACTGTGCTACATATATGAAGACATTCTGAAGTTTTTAACATGCATCTACATTATTAACTTTCTCCGTTTGCATATTTGCAAGAAGGGGATATATGAAGAAAATAACTTACATCCAAGGATACGACTGAAACATCAGAACCTGCCATTAACAGCTGATAGTTCTGTGCTCTGGGGTAACAGCAGTTGCTTAGCACTTCTCGGAAAAACATTTGGGGAAAAAAATACTTTGGACTAATAAAATTAGTGTTAGAATGACAACAAATGTCAACATCTGTGAAGCTTTTTGAGCACTTTTGACATTTAAAAAATTATATATGCAATTTTACAATTTTTAAGCAATGTACCTATTTATAAATGTAATTTTTAACATCAAGGGGGAAAAGTCACTTTATCTAAAATAGAGTCAACATTCAAACCATCACCACCAGCTAAGTAATTTTGGAAAAAGTTCTTAAAATAAACCTCCTAACCGAGCAGTAAATATTTATTCAGTTGGATATTCTAAATGTTGAAAGTGTTTAGCCATTTTAGTTGTACTCATGCAGCACAGTGCGATTGCTCTCCCTTTTCCAGCGGCCGTCATAAGTCGTGTTATCATTGCACAACTGGTCTGGGGCTCCAGGAAACAGCGTTAGGAAGGAAAACCAGACTCTCTGGCTAGAGTGGTGTCAGGAGGGTGGAACCCTGTGAATTTCATGACTATGTAAGATGTAGGAATTTTATTTTGGCAGCAAATTTGGGTTTTTACATTTTTTTTTCCGATTATTAATTAAATACACAAACAAATCACCGATTAAAAGAAAGAGTCCTAGGACCAGTATTGTGGCTCAGCAAGTTAAGCTGCTGCCTACAAAGCTGGCATCCTGTATTGGAGTGCTGGTTCAAGACCCACTGCTCTGTTTCTGATCTGGTTTCTTACTAATGTGCCTGGGAAGGTAACACATGATGGCCCAGTTGCCTGGGTTCCTGCCATCCAGGTGGGAGACCTGGATGGAGATCCTGGCTCCTGACTTCAGCCTGGCCCAGCCCTGGCTGGAGAGTAAATCAACAGTTAAAGGAGATTCATTCTCTCTCTCTCTCTCTCTCTCTCTCTCTCTGCCTTTCTCTCCCTGCCCCCCTTCTCTACTTTTCAAAAAATTAAATGAATGCATTTTTAAAAAATAAAGATTCTTTCCCAATTGCAAGGCACTGATAACCAGTCTCATTTAATCTTTCAGGTTACAGCACCACAAGTTTAGGAATTCTGCAAGCCACAAAAATGATCTGCTTCAAGGTAAGTGACTAGGAATACACTGTAGTGACTTAAAGGTGGATTCAGATCATGTCCCAAATTCAGGTGAAATGAGGTACATATCTGATGTCACAGATCACCTTCCATCCTGCGATGGAATGTTCAGCAGCTACTTTTGTCCTCAAAATATTACCCAAAGCACCTGGAACATAGCACTTTATGAGGTGATGATTTCTCAGTTAAAATAGTGCATTGAATTTAACAAAGTATTTCACTGGCTAGACAATTATTTGGAAACTGCAAAACAAAAATGCAGAAATGACTGGTGAAATTTATGGTATTTACCATTGGGCCAATGGAATTTCCTTAGCAATAAAATAAGACTCAATCTCTAATCCGCATGTCCAGACCAAGGACAATTTGATGTAGCTCCTTTATAGGATATTTTAAACTTTTCTTGAAGTTCAGGAATATATCTTTCAGAATCCGTCAGTACTTCAGAAGCATGGCTCGCCAAACCAATCAATCTAGTACAAAGTTTGTTTTTAGAATTCAAGTTCCTTGTTACTGCTTTGCAAGCAGATGTCTTCAAAGATATAATATGGTGAAGAGATTATGTGATTTTGGGTGTAGCAATTCTGCCAGTTATAATTAAAAGGGCCAACATCCAAGTTTTGTTTTCTTTATAAACACTGCAGAGTATGTCAGTGGCCAATCTAAAATTATCCACAGAGGAGTGTGTGCTCTCTTCTTTAGCACAAGATAATGAAGATGGTGTGTGAAATGCACCATGGTTATAATAAGCCGATGGACTTGCGGTCCTACGCGCAAACTTGTCCAAATGTAATTATACGAGTTTTAAAGAGAATTGTTTGCTTCCTAAACTGACTAGTCAAGTGACTCAAAAGTTAATATCACCAAATTAACAGCTTGACTTTGAAGGTCTACAATGGTACCTTAGAAAATAACCACCTGGAATCATTCCTTCTTACAGGAAAAAGGTGTGTTTTAGAAGCATCTCAATACAGGGCAGTCTGTTTAGCATTCTATATATGTATTGCTTCTGGATAGGTGAGGTGTACCTGACAATGAAAAGTAACAAAGGACTGAGTGTGCAGCTCTTTCTCCCATGCATGGAGGAAACAGGGTCAATATGAACCCACAATGATGTTTTTATGGTTTGGAAGTTGCAATGCCTGGCTCCAAAGCCAAAGTCACGGCCGGCGCCATGGCTCACTAGGCTAATCCTCCGCCTGCAACGCCGGCACCCCAGGTTCTAGTCCCGGTTGGGGTGCCAGATTCTGTCCCATTGCTCCTCTTCCAGTCCAGCTCTCTGCTGTGGCCCGGGAGTGCAGTGGAGGATGGCCCAAGTGCTTGGGCTCTGTACCCACATGGGAGACCAGGAGGAAGCACCTGGCTCCTGGCTTCGGATTGGCGCAGCGCACTGGCCGTAGCAGCCATTTGGGGAGTGAACCAATGGAAAAGGAAGACCTTTCTCTCTGTCTCTCTCTCTCTCTCACTAACTCTGCCTGTCAAAAAAAAAAAAAAAGCCCAAGTCACAGGGGCAAGAAAGAAGATGGGGACACAAAGAAGGAAAGGGAACATTTCAAGATGATTATTTAATCATAAGTCTCTGTAGTAATGGTTTTCATATATAGAGAGAAAATGCATGAATTGAAGATTCAAAAACTTCCACAGATAATTCTCTCAGAGATTGGGACATGGTTTGAGACAAACAGACATTAATGACAGAAATCTGAGTACATCAAGGAAAACCAAGGAAGTCTTTCTCTTTTGAGCCTTGGGCATAGCCTGAGCTGTCATATGTTCCACCTAATAAGAATCAGGAAATTCTAGTACTGCTTATGGGGAGGCCTCCTGGATGGTGCTATGGCTGAGAGACTTGTAGACCTCTAAAGCAGACTGGGTGCTAGGACCACGCTTGCTCAAACCACTCTCACATTCCCCTATGATTTCATTTGCTTTGAACGTTCTTGGGGGCTTAAGGCAAATGTCTTACATCTCAAATTTACCAGATTGAACTACTCTATAATCCATAATTGTAAAAGAAAAAAAATGGCACAAAATTTAAAGTAACTGAAGTTTTCCCAAACTTACATCATCCAATTCCCAAAACTTTTTCATTGCTGAACAGACTTAATATTTCATTTACTTCCTAGGATGTGTATATATATTGATCAGTGACTTATATTATCACATACTCTCTTCATGTAAGTATAAGTACATGTTCATGTACAATCCATTCCCCTACAATGTAGCTATAACCCTCATTTTCAAAGGGCAACAAAAAGTCAAAAGGCAAATATGATTCTTTACTATCTGGGTGAGAAACAAAAAACTTCTAACCTAATTGGGTCCTACATTCTCATCTAGACCCTTCTTACATCATCTGCCTTAACTCTCCCTGGTCTACACAGTCTGGTCCTCTGTCATCTTGTCTTGTGTCATCTGACATCCACGTGGTATCTGCATATCTACTCCCTCTGCATGGAATCCTATCTCATGGGTGGTTCCCTAAATAAGACAAATATTTCTATTTTTGTATCTGATAGAATCGTGATCCTCTGTGTCATAAAAAAGATTGTGGTTATGATTTTATATTTATATGTGTAATCTACCATTGATATCTACCTTTTGGAGTAATAAGTTCCATGAGAACAAGAACCACATCTATTTGGCTCCTGACTGTATCCCGTGGACTTACCCCAGTGCTTGAGACATAGCACTAATATGTATTTCTGAGGCAAGAGAATACATGTCCAGATATGTTTCAACTAAGTTTTTCCATGTTACAAAGACTGGGAGTTCAGGATTCAAAATGTTCATGGAAAATGAAATTAAAAGATATTTGCTTTGGTACAGAAATTTTTGCAACCCAGGCTTATTAGAGATCTTCAAAAAGTATGTGATAATGCATATTATGGGAAAAAAATGTGTGAGCTTCATTTTTATATGAAAATAAGCTTATATTTTAATTCCATTTCCCACAAACTCTTTAAGTACCATCACATGTACATTATGTAACATCTGGTATAGCACCTAATGAATATAGTTGGGGACTTCTCTAAGTGATGTTTTCACTATTGCTATGATTATCATTAATAATCAGATTAAATGACACTGTTTACTGAAACAAACAGTACCAGAATTTCAGGAGTTGGCTTAACAGTGGTTGATGTTTCTCTCTTGGCACAAATGTGGGTTGAGAGTGTGCAGTTGCTCTTTTCCACAGCTTTATACATGGACCCAGTCTCCTTCCTTTTATTGTCCACCCTCTCTCAAGCCACAGAGTCCTCCCTAGAAACTTGGTGGCTATCATCCAACAAAAAGAAGAATGAGGCCTGGAATTGGTTATATCACTTCTTTTCACATTTGATTAACCCAAATATAGTTGCATGATCTCACCTGATTTCAGGGTAGGCTGGGAAATATGGGATTCCTAGCGTTACACATAGTTTTGCTTTTGCTGCAATTAGATAGAATAATTAAAGTTTGCCAACAGTTACTGGCTACTCCAAAATTGTATTATCAGTGAGGAAAGGAGAACAGTACTCAAAACCAAACTCAAATAAGGCAAGTGCCAACACTGAATGGACTGATTTAGTGGTATTGTGTCTGTCTAGGAATGTGCTACATGGTTTGGTAAATACAGTTTTCTTACTGCAGAGAATCTCAAAACAAGTACATTTTGAAAATGAACTTTGAAGAATCAGCTGGAGGATATACAGATTTTCATATTCACTTTAGGATTTTTCATTTTCATATTGTGCTAGTTAATGTGCCAAAATGAAAATAGCTTTCTACAAAATGAAAGTTACACTATAAAGTTGGAATTGGTATTATCTGTTGCTGAATTGCAATGGAATCTCAAATGGAGTGATGTAACTATGGAAGCAGGATCCTTTCCTTGAATATTTCCTTAAGAGTCTGTCAAACAGCTCAGGAAAACGGAATGTATACAGGATTGACTTTTCAATCAACAGGCACAAGAAGACCCTGGTAGATAAATCAGTTGAAAGAGGACATGTATAATAACTGACTGGCATATTGTAAAGATACCTTTTTAGGCTTGACATTGAAAATATTCTTGCAGAATAATTTATCTGAGACAAAATCAACTGGCTCAAATAGAACTGCCAAATTTAGTGTTACTTTACCTAATGCATCTACATCAACTTTAATATTTGGGAAAGTTTTTCTCTTTTAATTTAAGTTTTCCCTTTGAGAAAATATGTAGCATGGACCTATTTTGAGTCTTTGATGTACAAAGCAGGCATTAAATTGGATTTCAGATTAAGTGACACAGGCAGACTAAGATTAAACACCAAGATCTTCTATAAGATTGATTGAATCATTTGTTTAATCACGGCATGTTTCACCATAGAGAAGAGCTTACCACTATTGTGCTTTTATCTTTACTAGTCTGCAACCCATTGAATACGCTTTAGTATCATTACTTTCTTCCCTCTGTAGGGGCGGGGAAGGCAGTGGACAATGTCCTTCATAGTCACTCTTTCTATCTCAATCTCTCTCTGTACCTCACTTCTTAAAGAATAAAAGGTAAGATCTAAACCCAATCCTATATTTCATGGACACTAAGATATGATCAGTGATAAGTCACACTATTTTTTATTTACCATTAAAAGAAAAAACAGTACTAAGTAAACTATAATGTAATGCTTTCTTATCACCTAGAATTTTTGTTCTCATCCTACCAAAAGAACTGTTTTAGCCTTAGATACATTTTTATTATACAAAAATAAAAAGTGAAATGAATAGGTTAAAGTATTCCTAAAATTTCTGTACATTGATAATCCAACCCTTTTCAATTCATCTTATGAAGCAGTTGCCCATGTTTGTATTTTCTGTCTACTCTTATCTTCTGTGCCATTGTGAACATAAGTACTCTTAAAAGAATGCTTCACTAGAGCCTGGCCTTGTGGCAGAGCGGGTTAAGCTGCCACGTGTGATGCCATCATCCTACATGCACACTAGTTCAAGTACCAGCTGCAACAGTTCCCTGATAATGCACCTGGGAAAGTGGTGGAAGATGGCTCAAGTACTTGGACCCCTACCACTCAGGTGGAAGACCAGGATGGGTGTTCCTGGCTCCTGGCTTCAGCCTGGCCATTGCAGCCATTTGAGAAGTAAACCAGTAAAAGGAAGACCTCTCTGTCTCTCTATCTCACTCTCTATCCCTGATTCTCCTGCCTTGCTCTCTATAACTCTGCCTTCCAAATAAATAAATCTTAAAAAATAAAAGGATGTTTCACTGTTATCTCCAAGATGTTCTTCCAAACTGCTGACACTCGCTCATACAGTGAGCTTTTGTGAGCAAGAACAGGTGATGATAACTCCAATCACAACTACCTGGCCGGCAGCAGCACTATGATGCTCTGCATTAAGATGTGAGAAAACACATAAAGAATTTGTGAAATACTATTTATTATTTAAGATGCATCTGAAAGTATAACCAAATAGCTTACCTTAACTCCTTTGTTAGTATATTTTCAGAATATAAAATATAACTAATGTATATATTTTCTTTATTTAACCTTTTTAAGTATAGACATTTAACTATAAAAACATTCCTTCTTACTTGGTCTCACCACTTCAATTATGATTTCAATGAATTTCTGATTCACTGTGTTAATTGTAATTCAAAAATTATTTTTTTTGACACACAGAGTTAGACAGTGAGAGAGAGAGACAGAGAGAAAGGTCTTCCTTCCATTGGTTCACTCCCCAAATGGCTGCTACGGCAGGCACACTGCACCGATCCGAAGCCAGGAGCCAGGTGCTTCCTCCTGGTCTCCCATGCAGTGCAGGGCACAAGCACTTGGGCCATCCTCCATTGCACTCCCGGGGCCACAGCAGAGAGCTGGACTGGAAGAGGAGCAACAGGACAGAATCTGGCACCCCAACTGGGACTAGAACCTGGTGTGCCGGCACCAGAGGCGGAGGATTAGCCTAGTGAGCCACGGCGCTGGCTTCCAAAAATTATTTTTATAGAAACTAATTTTCATGAAATTCACGTAGGTAATATATATGAGGATACTTCAAAAAGTTCATGGAAATTGGAATTAAAATGTAAGTTTATAGGTTGAGCATTGTGGCAGACATGTTAAGCTGCTACTTGGGACACACAAGTCCTGTGTCATAGTGCCTATTTGAATCCTGCTAATGCATTGTTGGAGGCAACAGATGATGGTTCAAGTACTGGGAGCCCTGCCACTCATGTGGGAGGCCCAGATTGAGTTCTTGGCCTGACCCAGCCCTAACTGTTGTGGGAGTTTGGGGAGTGAACCAAAAATGGAACATCTCTCTGCTACTACTCTGTTTTTCAAGTAGATGAAAATACATAAATAAATAAACATTCTTTTAAAAAAGATTTGGAGGAACTTCCATTTTTGGTGCAAAACACTTTTGAAATCCACAGTTTTTCATAATATGCACTTTCTACAAACGTTTTGAAGCCTCTTCATGTTTTAAAGGGTTTATATTTATATGTTTACTCAGATATTTTATAAATATTTTACAAATATTTATAAAAATATTTATTTATTTGAAAATCTGAGTTACAAAGGAGGAGGAGAGAGAGAGAGAAAGATTGATCTTCCATCTGCTAGTTCACTCCCCCACAGTGGCCAGGCTGGAGCCAAGTCAAAGCCAGGAGCCAGGAGCTTCCTTCAGGTCTCCCACATGGGTGCCAAAGGTCCAAGCACTTGGGCCATCTTCTGCTGCTTTTCTCAGACCCTTACCAGAGAGCTGCATCAGAAGAGGACCAGCCAGGATGTGAACCAGCAATAACATGGGTTGCCAACATAGCAAGTAACAGCTTAACCCACTATGTCACAATGCCAGCCCCTCAAACTTTTTTTTTTCCAAAGAAACCTTTTATTTAATGAGTACAAATTTCATAAGTACAACTTTAAGAATATAGTGATTCTTCCCACCATACCCACCCTCCCACCCCACCTCTTCCTCCCTCTCCCATACCCAATCCCATTCTCCATTAAGATTCATTTCCAATTAACTTTATACACTGAAGACAAACTCTATACTAAGTAAAGATTTCGACAATTTTGTGCACACACATGCACAAAAGAAAAAACCTGTTTGAGAATTAATTCTCATAATTCAACTCTTTGAGGACAGAAGTCCTGCATGGGAAGTAACTGCACAGTGACTCCTGTTGTTAATTAAATGATTAACACTCCTATGTATGACATCAGTGATCACCTGAGGCTCTTGACATGAGCTGCCATGGCTATGGAAGCCTTTTGAATCCACAGTTTCCATCAGTATTTAGACAAGGCCATAAGCAAAGTGGAAGTTCTCTCCTCCCTTCAGAGAAAAGTACATCTTTCTCTGATGGCCACTTCTTTCCACTGGGGTCTTTCTCACAGAGATCCTTCATGTAGGACATCTTTTTGCCACAGTGTCTTGGCTTTCCATGCCTGAAATGCTCTCATGGGCTTTTCAGCCACATCTGAATGCCTTAAGGGCTGATTCTGAGGTCAGAGTGCTATTTAAAGCAGTTGTCATTCTATGAGTCAGTGTGGACTGCTTCCCATGTTGGAACATTCTCTGCTTCTTAATTCTATCTGTTATTATTACCAGACATTAAATCTTCTTTATATTATCCCTTTAACACTTAATCCTATCTATAAGATACTTTAACACTTAATATGGTCACTTAATATGCAATTTTACCACCCAGCTTAATGCAATTTGAGGTCCCATCACAAGTTTTTAAACTGTACCCTCAGAAGTAAGTCCATTGGAATGTATGCAGAACTATACAACTTTATAGTTACACCATCAAACTTTTTTAATTCAAAACTTAACTCCCTGTAGCCTCTAAAACTTATTAGCAGTTTGGTGTCAGCATTCCTTATGTAGGGTGTTACTGTGTTCCTGAACAGCTGTGAATAAAGCAAATGCTCTTAAATAGACTCATGTTTTTCTATCATCTTAGGTTTTTACTACAGAGTTGCTTTTGATAATTTCTGATAGATTCTAACATTCTAACATCTTCCCAAACTGACCTTTAACTTTTTTTCCCTCACTCTTGCCCACATCTCTCTATAAGATAAAGGTAAGCAAACTTCAGTTTAACTTGAAAATGCTGTTTCAAAAAAAAAAAAAAACTGCCTACAAATACTTTTATGAAGTCTTAAAACCCATGTGCATTGTGAATAATACATCCAATGATTATCTGGTTCAAATTTGTTTTGTTTTACAATCTGGCTTAAATTGGGGGACATTTTGGTTTTCATTTATTAGTTAACACCCCTAAACATGTTCTACTGAACACCATAACTCCATCCTAATGGTTTTGCCATAAAAGCAAAAAATTCCTACCAACTCCATTTTTTTTTTGTGTTTCAACTGTTTTTTCCTATGTGTTTGTGTTTTAAAATACACTTTCCATGGTGGTGACTCTGTGAGTCTTAGAAATGCAACTAGACAGATGTACTGACCATGGTTACCAAGGGAGCGGTTTCCTTGGCGATGGCCAACCGTCATCAAAGCAGTCCACATTCCCTTTCCTTCACATGTGACTTGCTCTCACACATTGCAAAACTTGGGTGGTGGAAGCAGCTCTTTGTAAATCATGAGCATCCACCCAGCACACCACCAGTTTTCATGAAGCAGGCAAGTGAGAGCAGGTGGTAAATTGTTTGTGCTCTTTTTTTAGAAGTTTTACAACAGCCCAGGGCCACAATTCACCATGAAGGATTTCTGTTCTCTCCAACTTGGAATTTCAAGCCAGAATATATGCCAGACATTTGAAGAAGATCCAAAAAATGTGCCAGCCAATGCCCAAAGGTCAAAGCTGCAAGAGATCCAATAACAAGGGTGAACTCTTTTGCAGAATAAATATGTTCTAGTAGTTAAGGGGAGAGGTATGAAGAATCGGGTATTTCCTTAACCATTACTTCAGTCAAACCATGTTATCTCTCCACCCATATTTCTACACATCAGGAATAAGAATTCAGATTCCTTTTTATAGAATGTGTTTTTATTCTTGATTAAAATCTCATGATTAAGATTGGTTGAATTTTGTTACCAAAAGGGTTAGAAAAAATATCTAGTTATATTCTTGAGCCTTGAAAAACTTAAAACGGCATACCAGAACTACAATAGACTATTGTTTCCTCAAACAGAGTATAATTGGTATGTGGATGAGTACTACAAATAAGGCCTTAGTGTTAAATGTCTTTCTAAAAAGATTTTTTTGTTTATTTTTGTGTTCATTTGAATGACAGAGTGATAGGAAGAAACAGAGAATCAGAGAGAGAGAGAGGAAAAAAAAAGAGATCTGTCTGCTGGTTCTCTCCCCAAATGTCTCCAACAGCCATGTCTGGGCCAGGCCAAAGCCAGGAGCCAGGAACCTCATTCAGTCTCCCATGTGAATAACAAGGACCCAAGTGTTGGGCCATCATCCACTGCCTTCCCAGGCACATTAGCCAGAAGTTGGATTGGAAGCAGAGCAGCTGGGACTGAAATTGAAACTTCAATATGGTATGCTGGTATTCTAAGTAGGAGCTTGCCCCACTGCGCTACAATGCTAGCCCAGTGTTAAATGTCTTATATATGCTATGTTATTTCCTCCTTACATTTACTCTGGTTGGCAGGTACTATTAATATTCCCATTTTACAGATAAAGAATTGATGTTTGAGATAAATGATAGTTTGCCAAAATCTATAACAAGTAATTAATGTGAGGATTTAAATTCCAGGCAGACTAACTACAGTTCCCATATTCTTCTTCACTACTCTCTATTACTCTCTCCAGTACATGTGCAGACTCTTTCTTTGTGTGTTTAATGACATATATCAATTGCTTTTTTTCTTCCTATTTTCCTTCTGCATTTATCAGGATGGTTAAAACCTTGTATAAAATGCAGCAATTTGATACGAAGGCTTAGAGTTTTTAAAAACATAGAAAAAGAAAATTTGAGAAACGTTCACAAATTTTCACCTAACCACAAATTTTGGAAACACAGAACTACCAATGGAGATATCCATGTCCCCAAGGGATATAAGAAATATAGCTGCAATAGAAACAGTTAACCAATCAGGTTGAATTTAATCACATTGCTCATCTATGGTATTCATTTTCTTGCACCCAAATTTCGGCATGATTTTTTTCCCAAAAGATTGCACTTTGGGTCTCCGTATATAAAAATACAAAGGGAAAAAACAGGAAAGACTAAAAATCTTACTAGTATTAGGAATTCAATCTGAATAAGCAATAGTTTACAAGGCAGATTTTTGTCATACTCCAATCTCGGTGTTATTTATAGTCTTCTCTGTAAGAAAACTATAGACTTTTGATGGTTCTTATCTAGTAAAATTGTATCTGAAGAGAGAGTTCTTGGGGTAAAACAGTTTGAGAATTATAGTTTTAGAGATGCAAAAACAAAGGGGCAATTTTTACATCTCAAAAAATATATACCAGTTCCCTGCCATGGCCTGAGAAAGCAGTAGAAGATGGATGGCCCAAGCGCTTGGGCCCCTACACCTATGTGGGAGAACTGGAAGAATCTCCTGGCTCCTGGCTTCAGATCAGCACAGCTCTGGCCGTTGCAACCATCTGGGGAGTGACCCAGTGGATGAAAGATTCCTCTCTCTATGCCTCTGCCCCTCTGTAACTCTGTCTTTCAAATAAATAAATAAATTTTATTTATAAATAAATAAATATATATATATTTATTATATATATATATAAAATACTATATATGCCATTCTGTTTCTATTAGTGATAAGAAAAGGGAAACAAACAAAGCTAAATGAAAATGAAAAGAGATACAAAAGGAAACATTCCTTGATTCCGAGAGCATTGACATTCTGCAGAAATATTATTTAAGCAGGTCAACATAACAGAGATTTTTCTCAGGGAATATTATGGCTGATAAAGAAACCTTTAGGGTACCTTTATCTTCCTCTTTGTCAGTTATAGCCTTCTCTGAGTAGATAATTCTTCAGCACAAACTACTTTCTACTTGGAATGTTTCTACATACCCCACCTGGTTGATAAGCTAAGAATTTTGTTCAAATTAGAGAGAACTGAACTTTTCAGAATGACCCCAATCAGTCAGTTTGTGCTTTTGTAATATGTATGGTTTAGAATATTTGCTTCTAGATGATACCTTTTTTCCTTAGGATATATCTCATATTAAAGAAACTATGAAACTGTTATGTAATATCTGCCTTTTAGGAAGAATTTTAAAGCCTTATTTAATTTGGTAATTGGACACAAAGTACCAAGTATTTGTAATTTTTTTTCTTTCTAAAAATGGGTATATCTCCTAACTGTGGCCTCTTAAAATCCATCTTTAACAGCTGCATTGTGGTTTGGGGGTTGTTTTTTAAGCGACACAAAATGATTGATATAATCTGGCATGATTCATTACGATGTCAAGCGTCAGCAGAACATTCTGAAAAAAATATTCATCAAAATCTATTACTGTAGAAATTGCCATTTGCAGATTCTTTTTCTGATTAATTTCCTGCGTGGTGAAATAACACCTTGTTGACGTCAGAACCGCATGTTTTTAGGAAGTGTGGTTATTAAAATAGATGTCCCTGAAGTCCCACCATTACCTTCGTGTTTATCACTAGGTGTCTAAGGAATATCAAGCAAAAACCCCAAAGAAGTTTCTTCCACTTACCCACTATCTTTAACCAAGTGCAATACAGTGTTGTGACTCATACTTCTGCAGGATCCCACTTTTTAACTAGTAGAAATGAGGATCACTATGTTCGGGTTCACTGCAGCTTGATTAGACAAAGATACAGGGAAGCAAAGAGCTAGATCATGGGCTCACCCTACTGTTGCTTACATGGATGAGGAAGATACTGGTTACATAAAGCTCAGGGTCATAAGGCAAGAGTCTAATGCCTCTGTTTTTTCTCTGCACCAGACAGACATTCATAAACTGGCTTCTTTGTCCAATTTGAAACTGACAGTGGCTCTGATAGAAACCAGCCACAGCCCTGTTTACAAACACTGTAAAACCCAGATCATTCTGACAGTCATAGATATCAAAGACATGATTCCTCACCTCACTTGTGCCTTGGTGTGCTTCTCAGGAGCAATGCAGAGGAAGTTCTATAAGTCAAAAAATATTCTGAGCAAATATATATCAAACTGCATTATTAGATTAAATAATCCTCTAGTTACATCATAATTTTCAGGTTACATATTAAACTTTAAAAAAAAAAAAAAAAAGAAAGAAAAGAAATCCTTCTTGTGAAAGCTGGTGTCCACTTTGGCTTTCCTCAGATTCAGTAATTCCTGGATGAAGCTTCGTTTTAGCCAGTCTTTCAAATGCCCTTTGTTAAACTGTTTTTTAAAGTATTTGGTGTTCAATCAACTCCTTAGATTATGCTCCTATCAATCAGGAATTGTTCCATCTTTTATACTTAACATACACTGAATTATTAAAATGTTACAGTTTTTAAGAGTTGACCAAAAGTACCTGGTAAAGATACATGGTAAAAGGTACAGGATTTTAAAAAGAAGCAGAAGAAGAAAGAAAAGAAAGGAAGTTCATTTGGAGTAACTTCACAATTTGCTTTTAAAAGTTACTTTATCATACTAATTCTGTCCTGCCTCAGTTTCATCTTGGTTATCAAAATACACATCAAATGTTTGCCAGTATGGTATCTTTTCAGCTGCTCCTCTTCCCTTTTTCTCTGTTCTGTGTCCTGGGAGATAGCGAAAGCATTCATTCCAAAAATGCTATTTGAGGTGCCATTCACTTATACGAGGCACTGGGGAAACACAGGAAATAAAACAAAGTATCCCCATCTCCCTTCATAGTGCTTCCATTCTGTGGGAATGACAGCTTTGTTCTCTGTACCTTTCATTTTTCACATTTTTTACATTTTGTATAATCAAATAGAAATTAAAAAATGGTAGACCTATGAGAAGCAAGAAAGTGTGATACATAATCAAAAGAAAACGTAGTCAATAGAAGCAAATCAATAGATGACCCAGTTCTTGAAGTTAGTACACAAATGATTTAAATAACTATTGTAAATACATTGATGTTTTATAGGAAAAGATGGATATAATAGAAGTATTTCAGGCAAGAAATGGAAAATTTCCAAAGAACCAAATGGAACTTCCAGTGCCAAAAAATACAACATCTGTTATTTTTTAAGTTCATGAAAGAAATTTAGCAGCAGATTGGTCACTAAGAAATAAAGAACTAATAAAGGCAAATCAGTAAAAGATATTCAAATTAAAGCTGAGGCAACAGTGGTTGAAAACCATACATAGAGAGAGCACCAGTGAACTATGAGATAACAACAAAAGATCTAACTGTATAATTGGAGTCTGTAGAGAAAAACAGAGAATAGAGCAGAAAAACATTTGAACAAATGATGTTGAATTTCTTTCCAAATGGAATTAAAAACATCAACTCATAGGTCCAAGAAGCTCAACAGCCTCAGCCAGTATAAATACAAAATAACCCACACTCAGGCTGAAACAGTCAAATATTAGGTTTGACCAAAGTTGAAAAGGTTTCTTTTTTGGAGAACTTCTAGAGGCTGTAGCATATGCATTACAAAATTCATAAAAGGAAACATAATACCACATTTCACACTTTTTAAATTAACCCTCTGTTTGAAGAAGAAGAATTTCTAAGACTATCCTTCTCAGGAACATATTTTGGGAATTTCTAGGCTAGTGAGAGAGAGAAGTATATAAATAAATATTAGAGATTTCATTACAATAACTTAGAAAATATGTTTTATAACCATAACAAATAGAAGAAGACCTAAGACTAGAACAAATTTGTAGCTGAGTGACAAGATAAGAATATTCTAGGTGAGGTGCAGACATTTGGAGCAATGGTTAAGACACTGCTTAGGACACCTGTGTCCCTTATTGGAATGCCTGGGCTTGTGTCTTGGCTCTGCTTCTGCTTCCAGCTTCTTGCTAATGTATACCCTGAGTGGGCAGCAGATGATGTCTCAGGCACTTAGGTCCCTGCCACCTATGTGTGAGAACCAGATTGGCTCCTGACTTTTGCAGGCATCTGGGGAGTGAACCAGTTGATGAAAGATATTGTCTGTCTGTCTATCTATCTATCTATCTATCATCTATCTTTCAAATAGGAAGAAAATAAATAAAATGTGTCTAAAATTAAATAAAAGAGTATTCTAGGTGAATCAAAACACTTCTGTGAGAGCAAAATACTAAAAATGTGTGTTCAAATGCTAACCCCCCAGTACCTTATTTGGAATTCGGGTCTATAGACATGTAATCAAACTAAGGTAAGGTCATCCTGGGGCAGATGTTTGGCCCAGTGGTTAAGTTGCCCCTTGGGATGCCCATATTCCATATTGGATTGTCTTGTTTAAGTCCCAGCTCTTCTGCTTCTAACCTAGCTTCTTGTTAATGCATACCCTAGGCAGTATCAGATGGTAGCTCAAGTTCTTGGATCCCTGCCACCTACATGACTTGGATTGAGTTCTGGGCTCCTAGCTTTGACATGGCCAACCTGGCTGTTGTGGACATTTGAGGAGTGAGCCAGCAGATGAAAACCCTCTATGTCTCTGTCTTTCAAATAAAAATGAAATTAATAATTTTTTAAAAAGTTAATGTCATACTCGATTAGTGTAGACTCTAAATCCAATGTCTAGTGTCCTTACAAGGAGAGACAGATTCATGGAGACACACACAGTGAGAACACCACGTGAAAATGGAGACAGAGATTGTGGTGATGTGCTGCAAACCAAAGAACATCAGGAATTGCTGGCAACCACCTGAGATTAATAAGAGGCAAAAAAGCAGTCTTGCCTAGAGCCTTCAAAGAGATCATGACCTTGTAGACACCTGGATTCTTGGGACTTCTATTCTCCAGAACAGTAAGAGAAATAACTTCTGCTATTTTAAGACACCTACTTTGTGGTACATTATTATGGCTGCCCTAGGAAACTAACACATGGAGGTATGGGTTTGCACCATGCAGAATTGCTCTTTTTCTAGATACAGATGAATGTCAAGGAATCTCATAAATGAATCATATTATTACTTTTTAGATGATGAACTAAATTACAGAAATGTAAATTTACATACCCAAGGTCACATAGCTAGAAAGTAGTAAAGCCAGAATTTCCATTCACATTGTGCTCAAGAACATCTGCTTTTGATCTCTTTGACACAAAATTCCAAAGTGTAAGTGAGTTATTTAGTTTTCTGTGCTTTGTTTTTTCTTGTATATCATCATTGTGTAGCAGGGATCTATTTTCATCTAGATCAGAGGAAACAGATGTTGGTAAACAGCTGAGAGAAGATGGGAAGGTAATGCAATAGGCTTGGCCTCCATGTGCATGGCATTATAACTACTCTGAGTCTCTGAGTACAGAACCTCGGGCCAAACTCTTTTGCTAAATACATTCGAAGTTCATGCTATACATCCCTTCAGGCACAGCCTGACCATGAATTCCTGTTTCCTGTTACACACCCGTTGGTGTGACGTTGTATGAGGAAAAAAATTATATGTTCAGTTGCCCATCCTCTTCATGATTTCACCTTCCATGGTTTCAGTTACCTGTGTTCAATTGCAGTATGGAAATATCAAAAGGAAAATTCTAGAAATAAACAACTCATACAGTTTAGCCTCTTGCCAGGTGTTCTCATGAGAGTGACATCATCTTTAATCCCTGCATGGCAATCCCTGACATACCACCATGATACCCAGGAAAGGAAGGGCCACTTAGAACCCAGCTGTGTTCTTAAGATCATTCAAATTCTGATTCTCCAAAATGTTTCATTGTGGGAGCCGACAATGTGGGGTCCTAGCAGATGCAGCAGATCTCTGTGTTTCTTGAAGGAAGGCTGAGATGCTGATGGGCAAGAACTTCATGGTGGCCAAGGCCACCTAAGAGCCTCTGGAAAACAGCCCAGCCCTGAAGAAGCTGTTGCCTTGTAGCCAGGGAATGGTGGGTTCTGTGCTCACCACACCTTACTGATACCAGGGATATGCTGAAATCAGCCCATAAGGTGCCAGCTGCCATTCATGCTAATGCCATTGCTTCCTGTGAAGTCACTGTACCAGCCCAGAACACTAGTCTGGAGTCAGAGAAGACCTCCTTCTTCCAGGCTTTAGGTGTCATCATTGAAGTCACCAGGAGTACCCCTGAAATCCTGAGTGAAGTGCATCTGATAAAGACCTAAGTCAAATGGGATCCATCAGTCACACTACTAAACATGCTGAACATCTCTCCCTTCTCCTTTGGGCTGACCAATCAGCAGGTGTTCAACACAGGCAGCATCTATATTCCCGAAGTGCTTGGCATCACAGAGGAAACTGTGCATTCTTGCTTCCTTGGGGGTAGCCATGGGGTTGCCAGAACTTGTCTACAGATTGCTTACCTGACTGCTGCAACAGTACCCTGTTCTGTCAGCAATGGGTACAAACAGTTCCTGGCTTTGTGGAGACCGAGCATCTCCCACTTACTGAAAAGTTCAAGGCTCTTCTAGCTGATGTCTGCATTTGTGGCTGTTGCCCCTGTGGCTACTCTCATGACTGTTCTTGCTGCTGCCACAGCCCCAACCAAAGTTGATGACAAGGAAGAGTTGAGGGAGTCAGACAAGGATATGGTGTTTGGTCTCTTCATGTAATTACTGAAAAGTCACCAAGTCAGCCAGTTTTATTTGTGAAATAAGGAAATGAAGACTGACTTCTCCTTGAAAAGAAGGAAGGAAGGAAATATGGAAGGAAGGAAGGAAGGAAGAAAGGAGGGAGGGAGGGGGGGATTTGTAAATTTCACATTACAAATCAGTTCTGAGTAGTGTGATGAAATCTCACCATGTCCCACTCCATCCCATAGGGAAAATGAACTATCCCTTTGTCCAGTGTACCCACGTTGTGTATGGTACCCACCCCTTAGTAACTTAGCACTCATCTCCATTATCAGAAAGACCATATGGCATCATAGTGCTTGTGTCCAGTAACCTTAGTTTTACTTATTAATGGCCCAAAGCACAACAGTGGTGGTGCTGGCAATCGAGATATGCCAAAGAAAAACCATAAAGGGCTTCTTTTGTATGAAAAGGTGAAAATATAATAAGATATTTTGAGACAGAGAGAAACCACATTCACATAACTTCTAGTGTAGTATATTGTTAATTATTCTGTATTATTATTAGTTATAGTTGTTATCTTTTACTTTACCTAATTTTGTTTAAAGATTTGTTTAGTTACTTATTTTGAAACTGCAACAGGGGCTGGCACTGTGGTGTAGTGGGTAAAGCCGTGGCCTGCAGTGCTGGCATCCCATATGGGCACCAGTTCGAGTCCAAGCTGCTGCACTTCCAATCCAGCTCACTGCTATAGTCCTTGGGCCCCTACACGCATGTGGGAGACCTGGAAGAAGCTCCTGGCTCCTGGCTCCTGGCTTTGGATCAGCTCAGCTCCAGCCTTTGTGGCCATTTGGGGAGTGAACCAGTGGATGGAAGACATATCTCTCTCTCTCTCTCTCTCTCTCTCTCTCTCTCTCTCTGCCTCTTCTTCTCTCTGTGTGTAACTCTGAGTTTCAAGTAAATAAATAAATCTTAAAAATATTAAAAAAAGAAAAAACCCTACAGATCACACATACACACAGAAAAAAAAAGTGCAACAGAGAGAGAGGGGGAGAGACAGAAAGAGGAAAGAAAAAGAGATCTGCTATCTACTAGTTCACTCCCCAGATGGCTTCAACAGCCAGGGCTGGGCCAAACTGAAAACAGGAGCCTAGAACTGCATCTGGATTTATCACATGGATGGCAGAAAACCAAGTACTTGGGCCATAATCCACTACCATTCTAGGCACATTAGCAGGAAGTTGGATTAGAAGCAAAGTAGCCAGAACTCGAATGGGCTCTCGGGAAGCTGGTGTCACACATTGTAGCTTAACCTGCTGTGCCACAACACTAGCTCCTGGAACCAATTTATAAATCAAATTTTATCCTAGATATGTATGTAAAGGAAAAAGCATTGGATTTGATACTATTCACAATTGCAGACATCTGCTAGGGGTCTTGGGACATATCCACCAGGCGTGCTGTGGTTTATTTTACATACATTGACACAGCACTCTCTGAAACAAACCAATCCTTAGATTTCTTTTTTATAAACCCCTCTTCATTCATGTGCAGCCCCAGTTTGCCTTCTTTATCTTCCAGGACAATCAAATTCCAGCTTCTGAAAAGCTTTAGCTTTTAGCTACACAGGTTTCTTCAAAGAGCCCTTATGTGTTCCCTTAAATTGTTAATCTCGGGCAGAGGCCCTGAAATTGACATGTCACTACCAATTTCATACAAAATCCTCTTCATGTTAGTTGCCCCTTTCGCTGCAGATCTTCTGTGACTCTTGTTACCAGTTAAATGGGCTCTAGAACTTTCTAGAGATGGGGAACATTTAATTCCCCTGAAAAGTATCCATAACATAAAATGTTGCTTATGATTTCAAGGATTGATTAATCCTTGGATCCCAGATGAAGAATCTACCTTTTAGAATTCTGTTCAACTTTGGGACTGAAATCAGTAAAATATCATGAGTCTGTTGTTGCTGTGGATTCGTTCTGAGAGGAGGAGTGCGGTGGGCACAAGAGGCACAGAGTTACCACACAGACCCTGGGAGTCAGGTGAAAGTGGGCCAGAGGCGAGCAGCCCACAGACTCATTTATTTCAGTTGGTACAGCAGCTTATATAGCTGAGGCAGCCAATCTGGTCAAGGGGCAGTTTATGCCCTAACCAATCACAGCCTGTTGCCAGGCAGGCTCCGTTGTCATGTGGTTTCTGAAGCCATCCAATTACAGCCTGTTGCCAGGCAGGTTCCATTGCCAGTGGCCATCTTGGCATGGCCTTCTCATTCCACCACAGTATGTCATGTGAAAAGTAGATTATATCAGGTAGGGATTATTCCCTTGCAAATATAAACACCCACCATAAACTGACTTAGGTGGTGGTGAGGGGAAACCAGCAGATAGAAGATCTCTGTCTCCCTGTCTCTCTCTTTCTCTCTCTGTAACTCTGCCTTTCAAATAAATAAATCTTAAAAAACAAAAAGAAAGTAAATGTAGGAGATAATGGTAAACATAAACCCAGAGATAGCACTTCAGATGTGGCTTGATATAGGCCACACATAATTTGGCCAATGACTTGACTAAAATCTGCTTCCCTTGGGTTGGCTTTTTGCACAAAAGATGTCATTACACAGATCTACCAGGAGGCTGACATTTGGCATAGCAGTGAGTGAACTACTTGGGGCACCTGTATCCCATATGAGAATACCTGGGTTCAAGTTC
This sequence comes from Lepus europaeus, assembly GCF_033115175.1. Classification (NCBI taxonomy): domain Eukaryota; kingdom Metazoa; phylum Chordata; class Mammalia; order Lagomorpha; family Leporidae; genus Lepus; species Lepus europaeus. The sequence continues at coordinate 45,198,400 of NC_084835.1, forward strand.
CAGCTCCAGTTTCTGACTCTAGCTTTCTGTTAATGCATCCCCTGGGAGACAGGGGTGATGGGTCAAGTTGTTGGGTCCCTGCCACCCATGTGGAAGGGCTGGATTGAGTTCCTGGTTCTTGGATTCATCTGGCCTAACCCTAGCCTTTGAGGGTACTAGGGGAGTACACCAGTGGATTAAATTGGTATCTGCCTCCACCCACCCTGCTTTCAAATAAAATAGAATAAAGGAAAGGAAAGTTATGCCATTAATTTTTTTTTTTGAAAGACAGAAGTAAGAGAGAGGTAGAGACAGGGAGAGAGGTCTTCCATTCACCGGTTCACTCCCCAGATGGCTGCAACTGCTGGAACTGAGCAGATCCAGGATCCAGGAGCCGGGAGATTCTTCTAGGTCTCCCACATGGGTGCAGGGGCCCAAGGACTTGAGCCATCTTCTACTGCTATCTCAGGCCATAGCAGAGGGCTGGATCGGAAGAGGAGCAGCTGGAACTAGAACCGGTGCCCATATGGGATGCCAGCACTTCAGGCCAGGGCTTTAACCTGCTGTGCCACAGCGCCGGCCCCAATGCCATCAGTTCTTAAGACTTTGTCCCTCATGCAGCAGAAAACTGAATCAACACCCTAGTCTTCAGGGATTGGTCCTTCCACTTGACTGTCTCATCCCAGAGCTGGGAAAGGAGTCAGTTTTTCTCCAAGTGAATGGGTATCCAGGAGAACCCAAATAGGAAACAGACAAAGAGGAATAGACCAGGAGAGGCTAAAAATATCACACATCTACCACAAGAATACAAATTAAGATTTACATGCGGAATTTATACATGAGATGTGGTTGAAAACTAACCCGTTGTTTCCTGGATCTGGAAAGCCATAATCCAGTCATGTCTCTTGGGTCCCAACAGTGTATACCTCAATGGGCCAGGGTTAATTGGTCACCAGTGATGAGCCTGTGGCCTTCCCCTACACCAGCATTTTTTAAAAGGTCCCACTGAAGTCATTTATATATTTTAGAGTAGTTAATGTGCCCCAGTGGGCCTGCAGCAAAAGATGCATTTTGAAATATCTAATGAGTAAATGGAGCATTTAGTAAGACACAGTCTAATTACTTTAGGTCTTTGTAAAATATTAATTTAAGGCAACTGCAGCATTAAGGAATAAGTTTGCCAAGCGCTGCTCAGTGATTTAGCTCTGTGACTACCATTAATATCAATAGAAGTCTTGCAGCTCACTTGCCGCCCATTGCTTTGGAAATGTACCCCTAAGGTATAGAAATCAGCTACTGCGATTTTTTTTTTTTTCAATTAAAGTTCCAGAAGGAAATGTGGCATATAGTCTTTGTATACAAATGTATCACTTGCTTTGATAGGATCAAGGACTTGGAGGCTGATGGCCAGACTGAGATTTGTATTTACTCTTGTTGAATCTCTGGAATAAATGGGATTTCAAATTCTAGAACACCTGTAAGAATGAAGCCAGTCATCATTGTAGGAAAGCATGGTTTTCTTTTGAAGTAAAATACTTTTCCAAGAAATTTTACCTTGTGTAAAGACTGCTCCGGATTTGTTAGTAAATTTTCCTAAATGTGCCAGATGTCAACTCTAATACACATTGAAGTGAACCCTGAAATTCCAAATTGGAACTCACAATAGAGTACATCTGAACAGCCTTGAAGTTCTCTTGTGTAGGGCTGACTCATTTAGGACAACTCCCCAGCTATTGACTTGGCCAATTTGGTGCCAATGGAAAGAAAGAAACTGCTTGTGCCATCCTAAAATGCCTAACTCTATGTAGAGTAGTTTCTTAGACATACCCATATGGCTAACTTTCTCCAAATCTGGTGAAAAGGGTATTTTGGAAAATAAGTAGCCTTCCTTCGTAAGTCACCATTCTCCGCTCTGGACAGGAGTAGTCGTGATGTCATAGTGAGCAATGAGAAGCTGTTGGGTTGGGAAGGGCTGTGGAAGTGTTGTGAAGAACTGCCTATGGGAGAATCACTGATGTGGATGTGGCTGTGAAATAAGAAGCTTAATTAATAGGGCCTGTCTTATTAAAGCTTGCAAAATGGCAAGTGGCTTTCTTGCTAGTGTTTAGTTAAAAGTTTGAAGAAACAGCCACCATTGGTGTTTCAGAATGAAAACGGCATAAATCGTGTAAGAGATCATGCAGTAAACACATAGTTTTGGAAACCATCCAGGACGATCTAGTGTCATTCATGGATTTATTTATGGCCATGCCACACACCTTCCTGTCCAACTTCATTCAATCCCTTCTCCTAGAAAGTCCCCTTTATCTTTTGTTTCTGGATCCCTTTGCAAATTGCAAGAGCTAATTTAATTTGGGGGTGGCAGGCTAAGTCCCCATGCTCCCTTTCAACTCCAGCAAATATTTCATTGTTTGTAATGCCTCTTAATATGCTAAACAATATTTATGCTCCACTCTACAACATTTTATAACTTTCTTCTAATTGCCTTAGCAGTCTTTAAAACCAGAGCTTAGCACTTCGATAATAAGCGTATTAATTTGTCTAACGTTTAAGTTCTTACAAAGGAAGAGACAAGCATTAATTTTGTTTAGTTAAAACAAGCTTTGCTTTTGAACAGCAGGTGGTAATTGAAACAAAACAAGGACTCATTAGAGGAGCGTCTGGTGGCTCATGATACAAACAGAGCACACTAGAAAACCCAAACACAAGAGCCCTGAAATAAAGTGGTCATCATCTAATTAACAGAACATGTTTTAATTACCGAGTAAACCATGCAGCGCCGTGTGTCAATTTAACTGATGTGCTAAGTGCCAGTTTACAATATCAGAAACAGACAAATAATTGGAATCTAATTACATGCAGGTCTATTGCACACCAGCGCCTCCAGCCCATCTTAATAAACAAGTTTTTACATCAAACCATGAATAGCAAATACAGCCGTGCTGTTAATTGCTACATTGTGATATTGGGACTTTGCCAGCTCTGACTATTAAAATAAGCTCTTGTGTGGATTGCAGTTTCTCTGCTACGCTTTAATTAGAATCAAATGAGAGGCAGAGATCGGGGCTGTATTACTGCAATTCAATATATGTAAATAAGATAACTGGCTAATCTTTTTATTTTATTTCTGAGCCTCCATGCAATAGGCGGTTTAGTTATGGTAATAGGTTATCACTTTGCAAATGAAGTAGACTTGTGCTGTGAGATGAATCAAGAAACATGTAATCTTTGCTAGAGAGTCTAAATATTCCCCATCATCGCACGTGGGATCCGGAGAAGTTTCTTGCCCAAGATATATGATGCTATATTTTTAATGCCCATATTGGCCTAGTTTTTCAGCAATAGCTTTTGATGTTGTATTTCACTTGTCTAAATAAACGGGTGATCCATAACATGCTATTTACAATGCTCAGACAGATATTTCAAGATAAACTCTTTTAATGGAGAATCATTTGTTTGAGTACTTGAAAGGTTGCAGAGAAGGTCTACATAAATACTGTATAATGCAAATTTTAAATTAAGACCAAGGCACAGATAACGCTCATATTTCATACTGTATATAAATGTGCTGCTTGTCAGAGAACTAATCAGGGATTCAGAAATACTGGGTATGAAAATGAAATCTATGGTAGGGACGCTGATGGGCCATTTTTCTGTATTTTCCAAATAGGGAAGTAGATGGTGTAGTGATTGTTGAAAAATCACCAAGTAATGATCTCCTGGGAAGATCTCCTTCTGTTTCATTAGAATTGTAATTAGAAGTGGCCGTGACCTTGGGAAACCTGCTTCAGGAGGAAGTTCTCCTCTTTTGTTTAAGAAAGACCTCTTAAGTTTCTTCTCCTTATGGGCCCAAGGCAATGTTAACTGAACTCCATAGAAAGAACATAATAAAGCATTTAAAATGCACTTTTCTGCTGCAATAAATGGAAATAAGCAAATACAGAATGGGATCTCACCCACTCAATTTTAGTTGTAGTTTCTCATTGTGAATTAAAACTATCCAGAGACGTCTTTCCTGGGGGGATTTTGTGCTTTTTCCTAGATCAAGCCAGTTCTGAGAACTATCTTCTAATGAAGATGGGGATGCCTTTTGAGCATCTCACAACTCCCAGGACTTTAAAGACAACCCTGAGCCACTTGAACTTCTGCCTTGAAGTACTGAAGCCAGCCACTCATTGGCTTGAGCTAAAGTCAGCCTAAAACAATACTCCACAAACTTGGCGCAGGTCCTTGCCTATTTAAATTTCCATCACACCATTGTCGGAGCCTCATGCCTTTCACATGGTTTGCCTGGTGGACGTGTTCCAACTCCCAGAAGGGAGCAAGTGCACCACGCAAAATACTGGAAGGGCCCACATGTTTCCAACACCTCATCGGATACTTTAGTGCAGGGGTAAAAACATTCCTGGTACTCATGTTGTTGGCGAAATCACAAAGGATTTCAGGCTGGTACCTCATCCATCTCGGTTCAAAAATGAAACGGAGCCTCCTGGTCAATTGTCAAAAAAACAAAACACAATTCCACATATACCCTGGTTTTCTCCCATCTTCCATGCCTCCCACAAACCATGCCAGCCCCAGTAACAATATATAATCAAAATGTTTAAAATGCAAAGTAAATGTGTATAAAAATGTACAGGGGCTGGAAAAGGAATGTAATAAGGTTAAGTTTTATAAGCATAATTCCATATGTTGAAAGCATCTTGTAGTTATGTCAAATACAGATGAAGCTATAAATTACCCTAGAATCAAAAGTGTCAAGTTTCAGCCTAATGCTGAATATACATACACATACACACACACACATGCATACACACATAGCTTCAGAATGCTTATTAAAATATGAAAACACGCTAAACATAGAAAAGCTAACAACTGTACCAAAAGCAAGACAAAGTGTTACTAATGTCTGCCAACTGGTATTACTCACCAGGGCAATCAATCACACATGAGCAAACCTCCATGGCAGGCAACCAGGAAAGCTGAAACCCACCTCTCCTCCATAGTTGTCTTATTTGTGGTTACTTTTGCAAGGATTCACATTATTCCATTTGCTTGCTGTTAACCCTGAGAGGGCATGGTTAGCAAGAGGAAAACGTTTATTCAATTATGGTGTCTTTATTTCTACTTAAAACACATACAAAACTGTCAGCGATAGACAAATTAGTACTTTGGGCTGAAGTATGTGCTCAGTTTATCCTATATTTGAATTCTAATAAATTATATCCATGTTGTTACAAAAATTATAACTGACACGCTGTCAGAGCTATACATGTATGTGCCTAGAAATATACATAATGCTTTGAAAGCTGTCACATTCGGTCCTGGTGTAAACATCACCCTCATTTGCTAAACAGTGTTGTTATATCTTGGGTCAGCTGTAATTTTTCCCCCACTTATGAGCCCATGATTCTGAATGTCCCTTAACTCTAAAGAAAACCAGTGTTTCCCTTAAGAGTTTTAATGATCCATCATGAGATTCAGCATAGCATATGGAAATGGTTTCTTTCTAAAACATCCTAGGCCAATTTGGTGAAGTCCAAGTTAGTAAACATTTTCTGATCTACATAATAATATTTTTCCTGGCACCTTGAAAGGCATCTTCTTTGATATTGGGTAAAATAGCATCTGCTTTTACTGATTTGGATTTGAACATAAATGTTGACTCTTTACCAGAAGATAAAATAGCCATCACAAAGGTAAAAATAAGACTTCTCCTGAGATGGTGAAGCGTTTAAAAATTTTGCATTAAAATCCTAACCTCCAAGGTGATAGCACTGGGAAGTGGGGGCTTTGAAAGGTAATTAGGGGAGCCAGTGCTGTGGCATAGTGGCTGAAGCCACCATTGGCCACGCTGAATCCCAAATCGGTACCAGTTTGAATCCTGGCTGCTCCTCTTCTGATCCAGCTCCCTGCTAATGTGCCCAGGAAAGCAGTGGAAGATGGCCAAAGTGTTTGGGCACCTACACCCATGTGGGAGACCCGGAAGAAGTTCCTGGTTTCAGCCTAGCCCAGCCCCGGCCATTTTGGCCATTTGGGGAGTAAACCAGTGAATGAAAGATTTTCTCTCTCTCTCCCCCCCCCCCCCCCGTTACTCTTTCAAATAAATAAATCTTACAAAAAAATAATAAAAACGATTAGGTCATGAGAGTAGAGCCCTCTCAATGGGATTAGCGCCTTTGTTAGATGCCCCAGAGACCCTTCACTTTTCCACCACACAAGGGCACACTGAGAAGACCAGGAAGCGCCCACACAAGATGCCAAATCTTCTACGGACTTGATCTTAAATGTAGCCTCCAGAACCATGAGAAATAAATGTTTATTGTTTACAAGTCACTGATTTTATGGTATTTATAGCAGTCTGAACCAACTAAAGCACTGGGAGAAATGTTTTTCATCATTATGCATTTCTCCCCACCCCACCCTCGAATTACTACATGCTGTGTGTCCAACACGGCACTAGATGCTGTTAGCCAAGCAAGGCCTTGCCTGTATGAAGAGTATTATTGAGGGGAAAAGCCAGACAGCAAAAACAAAGCATGATAAATACAACCAAATGGTAGTACTAAGTCCCAGGCACATAGAACTAGAAGTTAATGCTCAGAGTTTTGAATAGAAAAGGAAAGATTGTATAGAAAGTGTTTTTGAAACTCCCCAAAGGATTCAAAACATGCAAGGAAATAGTAATGCTTAGGGAGGATACCTTGTATTTTTTAGTGCACAATGTACGCCTTGTAGTTTTTGCTTAGGATTGCAAACAACAGAAACCAGTTCTGTTTGTCTAAGAGCAAAAGAGAAGTCAATGGAAGGAAATTGGTGCTGGGGACCCACAGGACTGATGTGCTGCTGCAGAACCTGGATTTAAAATGGGCAGAAAGAGAAACTGGGCAGTAAGAACCAGAGGTTAACAGTAGGAGTGACGTGGTGAGCTGGCTGATGACTTCTTTGCTGGTCTTCCGATTCTTGTTATCTGCTCAGGATACAACATTCTGGAAACAGCTTGTAACTGGTTAAACCTGGGTCCTATAACTATTCCTGTGCGTTGTTGAGGTTTGGGGAAGGAGGAGGTGATCTCTGACCTTCTGCAATGGGAAAACAACATGAGGGATTGCTCTCCCACTGAGAATCTTTGCAAAAAGGAAAGATAAGGCCTAAAGAGAAAATCAAGGTAGGACTCAAGGGGATATGGAGGGAAGGATACAAAAGGCCTGCCTGATCACTTTGTTTCCTCAGAATCTTGAAAAATATCTATCTTCTGAATTAATCAAATCTTGGTAGTTTTCTCATAGTATCATACTGAACTTCTTGACTGACTAGTTTTGATCTATACAGGTTGCGGAACTAGCTATATTTCACTCTTTAAAGAGGAAATTTCTGAATTTATGAATGTAAAATGCATTCACTGGTGAAACTATTTAGGCAAAAACATCCCCAATGTAAGTTTAAAATTAATGAATTCATAATCTAACTGAAGGAAAACATGACATTTGCTGTCAGAGATCCTGTCTCTGGGAATCTTAATTACTTCTTAGTAAATGTTGTTTAATTTGTGTGAAAGCAATGCAAACTAAAGGACATATATGTGCGTTTTAAAAAGAATTGTGCTAAATGTAATGTCAAATCTTCTATTGGATCCTGGAACAGAGGGGAAAAAGACACCAGTGAAATCTGAATAAAATCCATACCCTCATTAATTTATTTGTCATAAGGTCCCTCTCTTGATTTTGATAAATATTCTATGGTTAAATAAAATGTTAATAAAAATGAAGCTTGGTGAGGAACATACAGGAACTCTCAATACTGTCTTTACAACTTTAATAAATCTAAAATTATTTTAAAATTAAAAGGGGTTTTAAATTGCAAAATTCCGTGCACTTAGTAGGTATTTGATGAGTATTAATTCCACCCTCCTTTCCTCTCTCTTGATCTTGAAATATTTACATTCATCAGTTTATTGAAATTGTCCTACGGTTCCTGCCTTAATAAATCACTTCCTTAGTGCCAAAATGAAAGAAGAAGAAAAGAAAAACTAAGAAAAGCCCCATTCTAATTTTTACTTTGTGATGGGATGAAGGGATTCTTTAAAAAATGAGAAGGTATATATCAACAGGGGGCATCCTAATATTAACACCTAGGAATTCAAGTGTTAATGATAATGTATTTGCCTAACAGTTACCATTAGGCAGCTAGTTATTCTTTGCTTTAGTTTACTTCTAGACAAAACTAACACTGTCAGACATCTTGAGAATGCTATAGTTCATCTTTAACAGATAGAATTTTGTTCTTATTTTGTTAAATGTTACATTTACATAATTGTGTATGTCATTGGTGTTTATGAGGATACACCAAAAAGTAAAAGTTTTTCTGTCTCAAGTGTAGAGGATTGTTAGTTTAAACCAAGGTGTCCCTTACTATGATAACTCACACTGTTCCCATTCAGGAGCCAAATAGATTTTAGATAATGAGGGCTAGTGTTCTTCTTCTACTCTAAGATTAGTCACTTATTCTTTGCACAGAAGTTACACTTGTGTCAGATTTTTTTTTCTCTTTACTTCTAGAGTATATAGCTGTAGAAATTGCTGACAGTAGGCCAGATGACATTGCTAATTGTTGTTTGCATTTTTGAAGTTAGATGCCCTTAACATTTTCTTTCTTGGTTAGGTAATTCAATTCCAGTTACAATCAAAAAGCAACCATTGCAAAATATCACCTGGTGACTGAATAGTTAACTATAGAACTTATTGTGGTTGAAATATTCTCATCTCTAGACACAGAGATATTTATATGAAAACTGCATTCTTTGTGACAAACCAGAATCTTATTTTGCTGTGGCCAAATGTAAAGGACATCTGTTGTTTTTGCCTGCCCAGCACATATTCCTCCCTTTACTATTAGCAGAAGCTGGATTTAGGGTGCACCCATCCCTGTCTTCCTCTCAGTTCATGTAATTTTGGGAGAACCCTCAACCTTACCCACAAACTCTCAGCTGCTCACTTGAAGTGTGGACCCATGACTCAGACCCGACCAGACACCATGGTCTTTCCTGTTGGCCACAGAGGTTGGCTCAAGATGAGTATGTGTTCCCAGCCAGACCAAAGAGATGCAGTTCAAAGACTCAAACTGGAATGACTGGAATAAAGAAGCTCTTTTTCCTGGAAATGCATCTGGGAGGATGTCAGCCTGAACTCTTAGAAGTAGCCTGATGACAAACTCAATACCATAAAGGAAAGATGGAAACCAAATCAAGTGACATATTTGAACAATGGCTGGGTCCAGTCATCTTAAAGATAAGAATTTTTCAACTATTTGGAAAATAATCCTCCTTTTTCCCTTTAAGCTAGTTTGATTCAAGTTTATAGGTTTCTGTCTCTTACAAATAACATAATTCTGCCTAATTCATAAAATTCCCATGCATATTCTTCTACCTTAATGAACCTAACTAAAGTGAAACTTCTATTTTCATTCATTTAATAAAGATATACTGACTACATACTATGTAAGACAATAAAATGGATTTGAAGAGTTTATTAGATGTACTCTATGCCCTCAAATGTGAAAGCATGCAGAAAATGCTGTAGAAAGTGGTTGACTTTTTAGGGAGAGAGAAAAGTCTGAAATTTATGCTTCCTGTAAATAGGCTGTTATGATTTTCTTCTCAAGGAGGGCAATTCGTTAGGATATTCACAGAACATAGCATTTAGAAGCCTGGGGTTTTCAAATCAGATGATTTGATTGAAGCCTGGTTCTGTATATTAATATATGATCTACAAATTACTTAGTCTTGATTTTTAAGTCTTTTTTTATTTATCTGAAAGGCATAGTGACAGAGAGACAGAGACAGTGACAGATGGAGAGTGATATTCCATTACTGGTTCATTTTCCAAATGCCCACAACAGCAGGGCCTGGGTCAGGCCAAAATCAAGAGCCCAGAACTCCATCCAGGTCTCTCATGTGGGTGGCAGGGACCCAAGTACTGAAGCCATTACCTGCTGACTTTTTTGGGTTTTGTTAGTTGGTTGGTTTGTTTTAAATGTTGATTATGCTTAGTTTTATTTTATTTTATTTTATTTTTTCCCAAAGAAACCTTTTATTTAAGGAAAACAAACTTCATGCATTTCATAAGTACGACTTTAGGAATACTGTGATTCTTTCCACCATACCCACCCCCTCACCTACATTCCCACCCCTCCTCCTCCTCCCTCTCCCATTCCCAGTCCCATTCTCCACTAAAATCCATTTTCAATTAACTTTATTTTTTTTTTTTAGATTTGTTTATTTATTTGAAAGAGTTACAGAGAGGCAGAGGCAGAAAGATCTCATCTGCTAGTTCACTCCCCAAATGGCCACAACGGCTGGAGCTGGGCCAGTTCAAAGCCAGGAGCCAGGAACTTCTTTCAGGTCTCCCACACAGGTGCAGGGGCCCAAGAACTTGGACCATCCTCCACTGCTTTCCCAAGCCATAGAACCTAAGTGGAGCAGCCAGGACTCGAACCAGCGCCCATATGGGATGCCAGCACTGCAGGTGGCAGCTTTACCTGCTACGCCACAGTGCTGGCCTGTTCAATTAACTTTATACACAGAAGACCAACTCTATACTTAAAGAGTTCAACAATTTTCATGGAAAAAAAACTGTTCCTCAACAGTCAAGACAAAGTTCAAAGTCATTACATCTTGAAGTCAATTTCACTTCTTTTTTTTTTTTTTTTTAAGAAACTAATTAAATTTAAAGAAGCACCCAAGAATGATACATCTTTTGGGAGCACTTAGACATAATTATAATACAACTCTTTGAGGACAGAGGTCCTGCATGGGATGTTAGTGCTCAGTGACACCTGTTGTTAATTTAACAATTAACACTCTTACATATGACGTCAGTGATCACCTGAGGCTCTTGACATGAGCTGCCTAGGCTGTGGAAGCCTTTTGAATACACAAACTCCATCAGTACTTAGATAAAGAACTTCTGACTTTTTAAGCTGTGCACTAGCAAGAAGCTGCATCAGAGGCAGAGCAGAGACTCAAACCCTAGGCACTCTGAAACAGAATGCAGGCATCCCAATTGGTGTCTTAGCTGTTAAGCCAAAATACCCACCCCTCAGCTTTTTGTAGTATTGATATCCCTGTCGCAAAGTTAGCACAAATATGCCTAGATCAAACAATGTTTTTGAAGAATAATAAAATACATACAAAATACATATTATTATACCAGATACATAGCATTAAATGGTAATTTTTAAAAATAATTAATTCCTTTTTTTAAAGTTTTTTATTTATTTATTTGACAGGTAGAGTTACAGATAGTGAGAGAAAGAGAGACAGAGAGAAAGATCTTCCCTCCATTGGTTCACTCCCCAAATGGCCACCACGGCCGGAGCTACGCCGATCCGAAGCCAGGAGCCAGGTGCTTCTTTCCTGGTCTCCCACGCGGGTGCAGGCACCAAAGTACCCGGACCATCCTCCACTGCCCTCCCAGGCCACAGCAGAGAGCTGGACTGGAAAAGGAGCAACCGGGACTAGACTAGGCGCCTATATGGGATGTTGGCACCTCAGGCAGAGGATTAACCTAGTGCACCACCGTGCTGGCCCCAAATAATTAATTCTTGATTCAATGTACTTAGTCACCAATTTTAGGATTTTTGACTTGACAATCAATAAGTAATTATTTTAATTTACATCTCCATTTTATTTCTATGCGTCAATTTCCAGACAGATACTGTTATAGCCACTAGAATTTTTTCCAGGCACATGACTTTCACAAAGTTAAAACCCAAGTTCAGTACTTGTGCTTCATCCTAAAGCCACATCTCTTTCTGTCATCTCGGTTCTGGCAAATGGCACCATCATGCACCACTACCTACACATTCCCACATCTCATCCACTGTAATCAATGACTACAGTAGTTGAGTAGCCTTCTCCCTAATCTCTCTGCCTCTATCCCTTTAACCCGGGATCTGATTTCCACATTGAAGTCAAGGTGGTCTTCTATATTAACATAATTCCTGAAGATCGACCATGGTTTTCAAATAGTCTAAGGATAAGACCAAACTCAGTATCACTACCTTCTCCTATGATCTTATTTGTACTACTCTGGTCTCAGCTCCTAACCCTTCCCAAGCATGCCTACCTCACCACTCCATGGTCCAGTTCCAGAAAATTCTCTCCTCCCTCCAATGCTTGCTCTAAGGAGTTTGCACATGACTCCTTTTATTCAAAATAGCACCTACTTCCTCCTCTTATAGTTGTTCTTGAGATTTAATTTTACTTAACCCTTTTTTTAAAAGATTTATTTATTTATTTGAAAGGCAGAGTTACAGAGAGGCAGAGACAGGGAGAGAGAGGATCTTTCATCTGCTGGTTCACTCCCCAGATGGCTGCAATGGTCGGAGCTGGGCTGATCTGAAGCCAAGAGCCAGGAGCTTCTTCTGAGTCTCCCACATAGGTGCAGGGGCTCAAGACTTGAGCCATCTTCTACTGCTTTCCCAAGCCATGGCAGTGAGCTGGATTGGAAGTAGAGCAGTTGGGACTTGAACTGGTGTCCATATTGGATGTCAGCCCCACAGGCAGTGGCTTTACCCACTATGCCACAGCACTGGCCCCCTTACTTAACTCTTATGTCTCATCCTACATGTTACTTCTTCCAAATGTCCCAGGTTTCCTACACCCATGACTGGAGGTATTACTATTGTACCTGCACCTTCCTATCAGAAATCTACCACATGTTATATTTTATTTTTACATGGCTATGTGGATATAGCATAGTAGAACCACCAAATTCATTGTCCATTCCACTGCTAGGAATTCCTTTTTTGAAATTTACTTTTATTCATTTGAAAGGCAGAAAGAGAAAGAGAGCCCCATTCATTGATTCATTCTCCAAATGCCCTCAATATCTGGGACTGGACCAGGTTGAAATCAAGATGATTCATGAACTCAACAGGAATCTCCCATGTGGATGGTAGAGAATCAACTACTTGAGACATCACCTGCTGCTTCCCTACACATCAGCAGGAAGCTGGTCTCAGAAGAAGAACTGGGACTTGAATCCAGGTACTCCAATACATGTGCATAGATCCCAACTAGAATCTTAACTGAATGCCAAAAGCCTGTCCCCACTACTAGGAACTCTTAACCTAGCCTGACAAACCCCTAAGTGATTCATAGAAAGATAATGGGAGGGGGACAGACTGTGAAGCTACTTGGAAAGAAAAACTTATAGCTTTTTCTCAAACTGAAATTCATCAGTTCCTACCAGTATGAGTGGAAGCAACCCAAAAATAGTGTTAGCAGTAGCTGTGACTTTGTCAATCACAGATCACAGGTATTTCGTATCACAGTTGCTAATTTCTTGAGACATCATTTATGCTTATAATTATTTCTATTCTACTGTGGTGCTTGCTAGACGTGCCACAAAAATTTATGTGATGTGCATTAGTTAAAAAGCACAAATACTAAACCACAATTTCTAAATTACTTAAATAAGAATTGCATTACCATTGGTTTTCTTTATAGCCTAATGCATTTAATGTATTTAAAAATGGCTTTTTGAGGAAGGATTCATGGGTGACATGAGTGTCATTAAACTTCAGAAGGGCTTTATGGCACAGAAGAGGTATGAAATCCTTTCCTTGATTAAAAACTCCATGGGGCCAGGCCACTTTGAGCTGATTCACTGCTATATCCGCAGTGCCTTGCACAAAGCCTGGAAAATGGCAAGACCCTATGAATGGATGAAAGATGAACAAATGTTAATCTGGTATTATTTAGAAGTACACTGGGGCTGGTGCCATGGTTTAGCGGATTAATGCCCTGGCCCAGATGAACCCAGCTGCTCCACTTCTGATCTAGCTGTCTGCTGTGGCTGGGGAAGGCAGTAGATGGCCCAAGTCCTTGGGACCCTGCACCCACATGGGAGACCTGGAAGTAGCTCCTAGCTCCTGGCTTCGGATTGGCACAGCTCCAGCCGTTGCAGCCATCTGGGGAGTGAACCATTGGATGGAAGACCTCTCTCTCTCTTCTCTCTCTCTCTCTCTTCCTGCCTCTCCTTTCTCTGTGTAACTCTGACTTTCAAATAAATGAAATCAATTTAAAAAAAAAAAAGTACACTCCCCAAGTATCTGGATGATACACTTTTCCCAGAATGGAAGAGTGGTCCCAGTGCTGATGGGCAGTTTCTGTCCCAGTTAAAGGTATGTCAGGCTGGTGTCCTATTCAGTTAAGAGGGGTGACATCTTGGTAAGAATATGACATTAAAATTTAGAAAGATATCATCAGACACAATAGCCAAATCTTTCCCTATATAAAAAGCAGTTGGCGGCCGGCACCGCGGCTCAATAGGCTAAACCTCTGCCTAGCGGCGCCGGCACACCGGGTTCTAGTCCCGGTCAGGGCAACGGATTCTGTCTCGGTTGCCCCTCTTCCAGGCCAGCTCTCTGCTATGGCCCAGGAGTGCAGTGGAGGATGGCCCAAGTGCTTGGGCCCTACACCCCATGGGAGACCAGGAGAAGCACCTGGCTCCTGCCTTCGGATCAGCGCAATGCACCAGCCGCAGTGCACCGGCCGCGGCGGCCATTGGAGGGTGAACCAACGGCAAAAAGGAAGACCTTTCTCTCTGTCTCTCTCTCTCACTGTCCACTCTGCATGTAAAAATAAATAAATAAATAAATAAAATAAAAAAGCAGCTGGCATCATTGATCTTAGGTGTTGCACATACAGGTAAATAACTCACTGAACAAGTGTGATCTCTGTTATAAAATCATATTTTAATTTGACTTGGAGCCAGTTTTTCAACTCGACAGCTCTCATGCAACCAGTGGCTAAGACCTTGTCTCTTTAGTGCATTGTCAGCAACCTGTGCAACAGAGAAAGTTATCAGACAATGGTTGAGCCCCTGATTAATTTGACAGCTGGGCTCTTCCCAATTGTCTGTACCAGAAAACTACCTGTTCCATTCATTCTGAGTACATTACAACCGACAGCATTTGACTTTGGAGTGGGCTCCTGAGAAGATCTTTGTGATTTTTCTCCCAGTAAAGATATTTAAAGAGGAGATACAGATAAAAGTCCCTGAAGACCCACAGGTATTTGTTAGGAAGCCCTGAGGAGCGATTCCTATGGCAAAATTGGATTCACACATCTAGCCATTCAAAACATATTTGAGAGCCTGCAATGTGTCAGTAATTTATTTATTTTTTGAGTGAGAGGAGTCAGTGAGTAAATCAGTGGTAGAAACAATTGGGACAAGTCTTCCATCTGGGGTCACCATTCAGGTTTGAGCCAAATGGGTGGGAGCAGTAAGGACTGCTAAGAGGTTCCACCACATCATGTTTGTCATCCCCCCAGAATCTCCCAGAACCACCAAAAACGAAAGTTTCAGTCTGAAGAGGGGAAATACAAACTGTGGACTACCTGTATCAGAATCCTCTGAGCCCAAACTCAGATCTACCTGAATCTATAGGGCTGGAGCCTGAAGTGTTTCTTTCTTTCTTTCTTTCTTTCTTTTTTTTTTTTTTTTTTTTTTTTTTGACAGGCAGAGTGGATAGTGAGAGAGAGAGACAGAGAGAAAGGTCTTCCTTTGCCGTTGGTTCACCCTCCAATGGCCGCTGCAGCCAGCACATCATGCTGATCCGAAGCCAGGAGCCAGGTGCTTTTCCTGGTCTCCCATGCGGGTGCAGGGCCCAAGGACTTGGGCCATCCTCCACTGTAGCAGAGAGCTGGCCTGGAAGAGGGGCAACCAGGATAGAATCCGGCACCCCAACCGGGACTAGAACCCAGTGTGCCGGCGCCGCAAGGCAGAGGATTAGCCTGTTAAGCTACGGCGCCGGCCCTGAAGTGTTTCTAATGCATGCTAATTTTGAGAATTATTATTCTGAGTCATCTCATTTAGTGTGGTCTCCAGCATGTCAAAGACCTACCAGCCCAGAGTGGCATTTGGCATGGTGGTTGAGACATCACTTAGGATACACATTCCATTGGTGAAATGCTTGATTCAAGTCCAGCTCCACTCTAAGTCCATCTTACTGATAATGTACGTCCTAGTAAAGCAATAGGTGATGGCTGAAGTACTTGGGTCCCTGCCACTCTCATGGGAGACCCAGATGAATTTCCTGACTCCAAGGCTTCAGCCTGACCAAGCCCTGGCTATTGTGAGCATTTGGGGAGTAAATCAGTGGATGGGAGATATCTCTCTCTCATTCATTCTCATTCATATTCTCTCTCCCTGCCCCCTTCTCCTTCTTTCTCTCCCTTTCTCCCTCTCTCTCTCTTTCACTCTCCCTCCCTTCCTCCCTGCTTGTTCACCTTTCAAATAAAATTAAATTTTTAAAAAAGACCTGCCAGCCAGGTAGCTGACATCCCCAAGTGAAGAGCAGTATAGTGTGAGTATAGTTTGTCCCCTGCAGGTCAATGGAATGGAAGGTAGTAGAACCTTTAATAGGTGAGGCCTAGTGCAAGATAAGTAGGTCATTGTGTATGCTGCCCTCAGAAAGGATTAATGCTGGTCTCACGGAGTGAGTTATTTCTCATGAGAGTGGGTTGTTACAAAGCAAGGCCACCCCAGTGCTTGGCGCCCTCCCTCCGTATGCAGCTGTTTCCCTCTGCTCTTCCACCAGGTTGTGACCCAGCCAAGGGGGCCCTCACCAGAAGCCAAACAGATGATGTTACTCAGTCTGCAACTTCCACCCTCCAATGCTGTGCAACAAATAGACTCTATTCTTTATAAAATACTCAACTTAAATATTTTTTTTTGACAGGCAGAGTGGATAGTGAGAGAGAGAGACCAAGAGAAAGGTCTTCCTTTTTGCTGTTGGTTCACCCTCCAATGGCCACCGCGGCCGGCGCATTGCACTGATCCGAAGGCAGGAGCCAGGTGCTTCTCCTGGTCTCCCATGCAGGTGCAGGGCCCAAGGACTTGGGCCATCCTCCACTGCTTTCCCGGGCCATAGCAGAGAGCTGGCCTGGAAGAGGGGCAACCAGGACAGAATCCGTTGCCCCAACCGGGACTAGAACCCAGTGTGCTGACGCCACAAGGTGGAGGATTAGCCTATTAAGCCATGGCGCCGGCCCAACTTAAATATTTTTTACAGCAACAGAAAACAGGCTGATACCATGTGCCTGAGCAAATCATTATTCCCTACTCCCTGAGGAAATGGTCTTCTGTTTGCACAGTGATAATAATTAGGTCTGTGTGGTAGATCATCACCAAAAATGGAACTGTGTGAACTGTTTGAGATGCTGCCTTGTAAATTCTGAGTCTATACTTTGGCTTAACAGGAAAGAGTTTTATAATCAATTGGCAATATTGACCTTGGACTCTGGATGGGGGAATAGCAAACCACAAAAAAAAAAAAAAACACTTTGCTTCCTGTCACTGTCCTTGCTTCATCTTCCATCACTTTCAATAAAGAAAAGGTATGCATGTAAATGTCTAACCTTCAGCATCTACTCCAAAGAGGGCAAGGGCTCGGGTAGGAAGTAAGTGGCTTTTGAAATTGTACCATTATGAGTTTGGCCACACTGGAGATTGACACACTTTTGTATCTCTCTCCTGCAGTGCACACAGTTGGAAAGCCTGATCTGAGAAGGCAAAATATAAATAGAATTTGTTTGGAAATAAAACAAGATAGATCTACAACCTTGCATGACCCATCCTCCCTTTCATAAGTTGAGGGTCAATGGAAAGTAATTATACCCTTATAGCTCTAAATAAAATGCCACTTAGTTTCATGATGAGCCCTGTAATGTGGCCAGGGCTTACATTTTATTATAGATAACTTCCTTAATCAGGAAAATTTGTGTACTAAGGTGGTGGAAAAGAAAACTGCTGAAGCTGGAAACTGGAATCAGTCACCATTAGGGAAAATTTGTAAAGAACAAAGCTCTTTTTTTGACTTTTGTTTGTTTCTTTATTCTTTGATGAAGGGAAGGTTTTAATATGCTTTTCCTGAGTTGCTCAATATTTTTAGTTTTTATAATGATAAATTGAGTACTCACAAACCTATCTCTAATGCATATGCGATGTAGAAAGAAAGCGGTTATCCATGGGCCTTTTGTCCATTTTTTAAGAAATAAACCCTGGAGTGCTGAAGCCCTGGAGTGCCCCTACCTGATTGGATGCCTGTCTCCTCCTCCCCATCCCTTCTAGAGACAACCAATATTTAACTCCCTTGACAAAGTTTAATTACCTAAGAACTGTGATACTCTAACTCCTTGTTAGACATAAGCTTGAAGCTTTCTCATTGGAAATGCTCCAGACTGGCTAGCCATGCTTTATCTCTTGCTTCTTCTAGTTCTGTTTCTCCCAAATGGCCAAGACAGAAAAATCTCTAGGTATTACAGTGAACCACATTTCTTTAATGGAGCAGTAGGGAGAGGTGTTCTCTTCATTAAGATTCCAGATATGAAAATTTAGGAAATCTGTGATTTTTCTGGAAGGGAAAAATGGGGAGACAGAAATGGATAGATATGTATTGTATTTTAAATTAAAGTCTGTTTTCCTGGTTGCTGTATGATGAAGGGATTTTATTCTTGTCTATGGAGATCACATGCCAGGGTCCCATCTCAGGCTTTCTGAATCTGAATGATTGGAGATAGAGCCCACAGAGGAGTGTTCTGTGGGTATGTGTTCTCACACACTTTGTGAATCTAAAGTGCAATCCTGGTTAAGAATTCCTGGTATAAAAGAAGCCTTAGGGCCGGCGCCGTGACTCAATAGGCTAAACCTCTGCTTGCGGCACCAGCACCCCGGGTTCTAGTCCCGGTCGGGCGCCAGATTCTGTCCCGGTTGCTCCTCTTCCAGTCCAGCTCTCTGCTGTGGCCCAGGAGTGCAGTGGAGGATAGCCCAAGTGCTTGGGCCCTGCACCTGCATGGGAGACCAGGAGAAACACCTGGCTCCTGGCTCGGATCAGCGCAGTGTGCCGGCCGCAGCGGCCATTGGAGGGTGAACCAATGGAAAAGGAAGACCTTTCTCCCTGTGTCTCTCTCTCTCACTGTCTACTCTGCCTGTCAATAAATAAATAAATAAATAAAAACAGAATTTCTAGAAAACTACACATAATGAAACAAAGATACAAAATAAAGGGTAAAGTTTTCTGCCAAAATGAGCTTACCATTTAATTCCACTTTACATGACCTTTTTGTCGTACCCTCATATTTCTGCTCCTTCTCCAAGCATTATATCCATGTTTCTAGAAAAAAAGAAGTGAAAGAAAATAAAGGGTTGTTGTCTAAAACTTAAAAACATACATACATTAAAAAAAAAAAACAATATGCCAACTGAGTCTGACACTTTTAACTTGGGAAAATAATAACTTTTCAGGAAATCCTCCCCAAGGGATTTCCACTTATTTCTCATTAGCTTGCACTGTTGTCACACAGCCAAACCTAGCTGCAAGGGAATCTGGGAAGCTGAGCTAGGCACATTGTCACCCAAAACAGAATCAGGGTTCTATTGACAAAGGAGAATGAAAGTTGAGTTAGCAACTAAGCATTATCTTCTATGATGGAGGGAACCATGGAATATGATGCAATGGTCCTGCCCTAGACAAAGATAAGGATACTTATCTCATTCTAGAGTCTACAACTTATCACCCAATTGAAGGAAATGCTTCTTGCCTAAATGACTTCTTTGGGTTAACACTGTTGATAATGCCCATCTTCTAACTATTTAAAGATTTCTGACTCTCAGAGAATACTTATTTCTAAATTCTTAGGATGTATGCCACTGACACACATAAACACTAACAGCTCTGATTGTGTCTTCACAGGGTCTCCATCCATGTTACGGATACATTTTACCCTGATTTACATGGATGCTATTTAGTTTCTGCACATGATTGCCTAATTAAAGCCATATTACTCTGTTTAAGCTTAGTACAGGACACTGCAAAAAAAGTACATGGAAAAACAATGAAATTAAGTTTATTTTGATGCAAAAAATTGAAATTCAAACTTAGCTTGCTCATAATATGCATCTTACATTAACTTTTTGAAGACTTGTAGTGTGTTTTTAAAAGAAAACTATTAAGTGAAGGTATTCATAACTTTATAATTTTATGCCTTGTACAATCTGATTTGGGAAAGGGCCTTGAATGGAGAGTAGAATGCTTTCAGGTAATACATCAGCTCTGATTTTGTCCACACCCAGTCTATGAAAAATACATTCATGTTTTTTCTTGGTACATTTATTATGTTTCCTTAAATTTAATCATGAACTTATTCCAAAATTGCCTTCCTCCTATAACTAAGTTTCCTGGGGTTAATTACTTCTTAAGGACCAGTTAATTTGGGGTTTCTTCTTTTGCCCTGTCAACATGCTGGCCCTCACTTCCTCACTTCCTTCACAAATTTAAAATTCTGGAGAGAGTTTTGGTTTTGACCATTGTGCAAAGCTGTCATTGAAAATGAATGAGTCTGAAATCATTCAAGATTCCACAGCCCCTTAAAATAGTAGAAGAAAAAAAAAAGACAACATTGAATATCAGAAACACACTCACTGAGTACTCCCACCCAGGCCCCATAACTAAAGCTACCTGCTGGAGTTATGTGAAATGAGGTTTCATTATTGGTATTCAACACGAGCTATTATATTTTTCTAATAATAACTTCAATAATAATATAACCTTTGTTTAACATGGGCACCTGGTTAGCTAAATGAGACCCCAGCTGTCAGTGAAATACCTACCTCAATATAAGAGTTAAAAGTTAATAAATTTATAATACAAGCAAAGAAAATAATAATAACTCTTTGCTTCTCTCCAAGGAATTCAAAGCACTGTGTGGGTACTATTTCATTAATCTCCATATAAATCTTAGGTGCATGGTAGAAAAAAAAAATTTAACATTAGAAGAAACTGACTGTGGAATTATAGTCTGTTTTGACTCCAAATCAATCCCATATCTATCCGTTTCTCTTCATCTGTCTGTTGTCCACATGGTCCAAGCTGCCATTATTTTGCCTGAATTACTAAGTAGTCTTAGCAAATCTCCCTGTGCTCATTCTTACCTCTCTATAATCAGTCCCTCACAGAGCAATCAGAATGCATTTTTAACTTATTTATTTAAGTCGGCGTGCACACTCCCATTCTCAGTTTCATTCCCCAAATGCCCACAATGACTGGTCCTGGATTGAGGCAAAAGCCAGGAGCTGGGATGCAATCCAAGACTTCCGTGTGGGCAGAACCCACTTCTTTGAGCCATCACTGCTGTTTCCAGGGCTATGCCTTCGCAAGAAGCCAGAGTCATGAGGAACATGGAGCATGGGTATTTCTGCCTACCCCAGAGAGTACTCCTTAATTGAAATTATATGATATTATTTCTAATCTTAAATAATTTCAATGGACCTTCTCCACTACTCTTTCTCCTCAGTCACTCTATCTACTCCATTGCATTTAATTTCTTTTCATTTCCTCCAAGTCAAGTATTTGTCTGTCTCAAGGCCTTTCAACGTACTGGTGCTACTCTTTTTTTAAAAAAAAATTTATTTTATTTACTTGAAAGACAGAGTCACAGAGAGAGGTAGAGACAGAGACAGAGGTCTTCCATCTGCTGGTTCACTCCCCAGATGGCCACAGAGGCCTGAGCTGCGCCGATCCAAAGCCAGGAGCAGGAGCTTCCTCCAGGTCTCCCATGCAGGTGCAGGGGCCCAAGGACTTGGGCCATCTTGCACTGCCTTCCCAGGCCATAGCAGAGAGCCAGATGGGAAGTGGAGCAGCCGGGACTAGAACTGACACCCATATGAGATGCCAGCGCTTCAGGCCAGGGCATTAACCCACTGCACCACAGCGCCAGCCCCTGGTGCTACTCTTTAGCAGACTCAGATTTTTGCATCACTGTTCTATTCTCTTCTTGAGATCTTATGTCTTAGTCATATTTTCATAAAATCTTTCTTAAGCTTCCTACCTAGAATAGGTGCCTCCTCCAACTTACTCTCTATTGCACAAGTATTTATTTTCTTTTAGCATTTATCTAACTGCATTTATCTTTTTACTTGCCCATGTTTATTGGTTGATGCTCCTTGCCCTTACCAGAGCTTGACTATAAGCTCCTGAGAGCAAGCCAAGTTGCGAGGTATTCCAGTGGCACGTCTCCAGGGCTTAGCAAGATGCCTGAAGCACACTAAGAGTTCTTAAATATGTTTTGAATGAACAAATTAATATCAGCATAGTTGATGTCTGTGACCTGCCAAACTCCACTTATTTTCCTATCCTTTATCTAAATTCAGAAGGTGTGTATGTTTGTGCACAAAAGTGGACATATACTGGCTGGGCCCTTATTTTCCAAACAAGCTACCTGCTGTAGCATATAGAGACCTCTCACTCAGAGGCACCAAGTTTGCCCTCTCTGCAAGTAATACCCAGTACCTTATCTCTGTTCCTATGGTGAAACTCACTGCCTGCATTCAAGTCTGTTGTTCCCTTGACAAAGCTTTGGTTCACATAGAGTTGTCATATCATAGAGAAATCCCTTCTTTTAATCCAGGGACTAAATTATTGCAGATTGGACTTTGCTAAGGCAAAGGTTGTGAGTTAATACAAAGACACAAGGGACAATATCCAAAAACAAAAGCAGGTGGAAATAAAATTTCATCTGCAAAGATCCCTCTTATTAATGCAGTGGATTCTGTTACATTAATGAATCTTGTCTAAGGTCCCTTTTGACCGCTATGAGTTTATCAAGTTTCCAGTGATAGTTCATAAATCTAATTGTTGCCTTACAGAATTTTTTTTTCCAAAGCACATTTCTTCCAAGTATTCAAGTATGAATCAAGCCCTCACTTTAATTGACTGATAGGAATTACTCTCCTTAATACACTTAGTCAGAAGCTAAAGCCACTGCAGCATTGCCACATTCAAATACTTAGGTGCTAATCAAATTCTCCTCACTTCCTTCACAGAAGACCATGAATCCTCAGAGGGCTAAGGAATCAGACTCATCTCTGTATGTGGGTAACCTCCATGGGAGTCCATTTGTTATTAGACTTTCGTATCAGCCATTTCCAATCTTATTCATTGGTGAGAGAAGTCCTTTGTACTTAACATCGTTTGCACAATGGACAGTGGGCAGTGGGAGATCCAGGCAGTGCAGATCCCCAGAGCCATACCAGCCTAGTTCACCAGGTTGTCATAATCCACTACATCATCCCATTTTTTGAATGGGAAAATAGCCATGGACATAGCTGTTGTATATGTCAAGGCCTCTCATTTGTCAAAGCATTAGTGGTCCAGTGTCAACATAAATACATCTGTCCATAAATCTTGACAGGTATAATGATTTGTTGCATTTGAAAGGCATGACTCTAGCATTAGACCCTTTTTGATTCCTAACATGATTATCTTTAAAGCCAGGCATTTCAGATGCTTTCTGAATTGACTTCTGTCAAGTGATTGAGTAGCTCCTGCTGACTTATCTGCTCTTATGAAGTTAATACCACCATGGCCCCTGCTGTCACCTGCATTGAAGGCCACCTAGACTGTGGCAGAAAATACCTTCCTGGTGTGCTCATTTTTCTTTCCTGTGCAAATGCTTTAGTTCTCTGGCTTTTGTTTTGAGTAGGACGGTATTGTCCTTTTGTTTTTTAGCAGGAAAATTGGTTTAGCACATTGGTCAAATGAAGTATTTCCTAGCACTCAGATAGCAAGGAAACTGATAAAACTAAAAATGTGAAAGCAGGCTACTGCAATGAGCTATCAAATAGCTTTATACATTTGATAGTAGAGTCTACATATCCAAAAGGAAGGAAATGTCATGTGGTGGTTAGACAGAAAGAGCTATCCTTTTATGGTAGCATTTGTTGAGTGTTTATTAGGTGCCAACTCCTACACTAAGAGCTTCACATGCAGTATCTCATTTAATCTTCCCAACAACCTGTGAGACACTGTAACCCACTGCCCAGAAGGGTTTTTCCTAAGTCGCCTAAGGCCAACAGCTGGTAAAGGGTGGAGCAGATATTTGACACCCAGCTATCTGACTCAACAGAGCTTTGATTCCTGACCCAAATGCTTAACCACTGTCCTCTGCTGCAGCCTTCTTGCCTTTCACTTCCTAAGTCACAAAGCCAAGCTTGATACTTTAATTGCCAGCGTTATGAAAAGTGCACAGAGATGGTGCAAAAGTTCCCTAAGAACTGTGTATGCTAACAGGTGTCTGAGCTGAGTCCGAGACCTGGTCTTTATCAGTTACTTTGTGGCTTGAAAGTCTTCTTTTTTCTTGGAGAATTACGATGCAGTAAATTCAAAAAAGCTAGTAAGAAATATGTAATTTTTTTCAACTATGGGTATCATGCTCATATTTTAAAGCATTTAGGCCTCTAACTCATAGTTTGATTTTTGCAAAAATCTGTTTGGCTTCCAACCCATTCTTTTGTCTTCTTGCTTTTCATCCTTTCTTACCACTTATGAAATCACTGACACTGAAAAATCTATGCTGCTGATCCCTTTGGGGAACTCTTTAATCCCAAGCAGGTTTCTTCCTGTTCTCTGAGAGATTCCTCTGAACCCTACCTCTGTTGTTTGTTTAGATACACCAAACAGAAATTGCCCTTAAGGAAAAATGAAGTAGGTGCTAATGCTGCTGCAAATAGTTTCTTTAGAATACTCTGTTAAAAGCATAATTTCCTGCCTGAGATTGATATGCATTCATTAAATACCTACTATGTAGATTCTGGGAAAACACAAGTGAAAAACCTTAATCTGATCTGAATCTTAGAAATAGCTGGGAGGGCAATGGGGATGTGTGTGCTTACACATATATGGGTAAGCATTTCTATCAATGAATTATGAAGTGATATATCACAAGTGTAGTGGGAATAATTTTCAGAGGTTTAATAGGTTTTTAGGTTAAGACAAAACACAGAAACAAGCATTATTAATGTGATTGTTTAATGCAATGATTCAATAATAGGTAGGTAGCCTTCCATGTGGATGTGAGAAGAAAAGCACATGTAGGTAGGATGAATGCATCACCAAAGCCATGAGATGGATGGAAAAAATGCCGCTTGACTAGACAGGATGAGTACTATGTGGCCCACGGGGATTGAAGAATAAATATGGTATTGACGTAGTCTCTGTGTCAGGAGCCATATTTATTTCTGGAAAAATAGTGTGGCATGAATGCTTTAAGTTTATTAACTTGTCATTTATGCAAGGGATGGTTTGAGATGGAGATGCGGGTAGAGAGACAGAATGCTACTCCTGATCTTTGAAAAGCTTGACTTTCTTGACTTTCACAGTAGTCACCTGTTCACTGAGGGCTTCTCTGACTGCACAGTCTGTAGTCACTAATTAACCGTGTTCTATCACATCACCCAAGAAAGACAAGTTTTCTACCCCCAACAATATAAAAAGAATAATTTCCTCTCCACATACTACAGAGTAGAGTCCCTTCAACAGAAATAAAAGCCTTACTAGTTTTTTTTTTTTTTAAATCAAGGGTTATTATCACCACATGACATTAAAAAAAAACTATTTATTTCTGCTTCAACTGATAAAGGGCTCTGCAGCAACTTGCAGAGCAATTCTTGTGAAAGAGTTACAGAGAGCAAAGGAGAGACGGGGAGAGAGAGAAAGAGGGATCTTGCATTCACTGGTTCACTCCCCAGGTAGAAGCAACAGCTAGCACTGGGCCAGGCTGAAGCCAGGAGCCAGGAGCCAGCGGCTTCATTTGGGTCTTCCATGTGGGTGGCAGGAGCCCAAACATTTGGGCCATTTTCTGCTGCTTTTCCCAGGCTATTAGCAGGGAGCTGGATCGAAAGTGGGGCAGCCGAGTCATAAATCACAGCCCATATGGGATGCCAGCATCACAGGCAGTGGCTTTATCCGCCATGCCACAGCACCAACCCACTTCATGGGACAGCTGATTGATGGCTACAGGCCAAAGAAGGTGATAAAATAATAGAGATTGTTACTCCAACTAGGTAATAAAAATAGTATCAGAACTTGGTAAGGCATGGGTTGCTGAACACCATACCCAGAATTTTTGATACAGTGGGTCTAGGGTATAGTCCAAAAATTTGCAGTTCTAGCCAGTTCTGGCTGGTGCTGATATTGCTATTCCAGGACCTAGACTTTTGAGTATTCCTGGTAGATCGCATAAGAAGGTTAGGGGAGAGTGTTGTCTAGGCTGGGTGCAAGTTGCTACAGAGCCCCTTATCAGTTGAAGCAGAAACTGCCATTCTGAAAGGTGACTTCAGCTACTAGAATTTAGCATGAACTAGTGCATATCCTAGTCCTGACAGGGGGCCGGGGAGATCCTGTTTTTATGCAGCTGAATCTAAGAATATCTCCAGGTAATATAAATGGCATCTACTACAGTAGCATTGCTTCATTGTAACTATTCTGTATCATGTTGTTTACAACTCAGAGTG
Source organism: Lepus europaeus (assembly GCF_033115175.1). Taxonomy (NCBI): domain Eukaryota; kingdom Metazoa; phylum Chordata; class Mammalia; order Lagomorpha; family Leporidae; genus Lepus; species Lepus europaeus. The sequence continues at coordinate 45,224,736 of NC_084835.1, forward strand.
CACAACCCTCCAATATTATTCTTCACTGAGTCTAAGTCACACACTTGTCCGTGTTTATTGGGTGCTTCGTACTCGCCACCATGAAGGTAGAAGGATGATTGTGGAAAGAAGCAGAAAGAAATGGGCCAAGAGAAAGAAGAAGAAGTTACAGAAATGGTCAAAGTTGAGGTCAAATGATGAGAAAATATAGAGTGTTAGGGCAGAGCAAGTTAGCAGATGCAGAAATTGGAAAGAGCAGGTGAGAAACAAATAAAAACATGAGAGAGGCAATGGCAAAGAGCCAAGAAGCAGAGTACCACGCACAGCAGCTTCTTTCCAGGTACCCCTGGTGGATTTCTGTGTTTGAATGTTCCCATCCTGTTGACTTCTCTGTAGGTGCAGAAATGAACGTATGACGTAAAATCCTTCTAACTGGGTCTGAAAGAGCTCTTTCAATAAAGGTGAAGCAGAAGTTCTATGCAGTGAGGAAGCCTTGTGTTGTTTTAATTAAAGCATTTTTTCCTCCTTAGTAGTACATTTAATAATTGTGCTGCTTATAATAGGTGGACTCTCAGAGTCAACAAAATAGATTAATTGAGCAGATAATGTGATGACAGAAGAAATGCTCACAATAAGGTTGTATTTTTTTGCAAATTTTCCAGGGAGCCATTTTCAACATATACTGTTTTAATGCATAGCTCTTCACATGACAAGTATTTGCTCTTTCAATAATATTATCATTATTTGTTGATCATTTGCTTTTAATATAACTAGCTAGCAAATATTTTGACATAAAGGGCTAGATAATAAACATATTAGGCTTTGTAGGCCTTGAAGGTTTTGCCATAATTTCTTGACTCCAGTATCATAATGAGAAAGTGGCTAAAGACAATAATCAGACAAATAACCATGGCTGTATTCCAACATGATTTTATTTACAAACAATAGGCTAATAAGCAACAGACTGGATTTTGTCCTTGGGCCATAGCTTATCCATCCATGGTATATAGTATAGGAAAGACATATATGTGTGTAGTCCTCATCCACCATCTTGAACCAGAATACATTTATTTTAAATAATTCCTGTATTGAGTTGTATTTTACATACCATACAGTTCACCCATTTAAAGTATTCAGTTCAATGGTTTGCGATACTTAAACAGATATGTGTTGCCTATATCACAGTCAATTTTAGAATATTTTCATCATATAAAAAAATCATAGGGGCTGACATTTGGTTTAGTAATTAAGGCAAAAGTTAGGACTTCTGCATCCCATATTGGAATACCTTGGTTAAATTCCTGGTTCTGGCTCTTGGCTAGGGCTTCCTTCAGATGCAGACCCTGTCACACCACATGAGGGAGACATGGATTGAGTTCCATGCTCAGCTAGCTCCAGCATTTGGAGAGTGAATCAGAGAATAGGAAAGTCTCTCTCTCTCTCTCTCTCTCTCTCTCTCTCTCTATCTCTATCTCTCTATCTCTCTCTCTCTCTCTCTCCCTTCTCCCTCTCCCTCTCCCTCTCCCTCTCCCTCCCTTCCTCCTTCTCCCTCTCAAAGAAGAACCACCCTGTACTCTAGCTGTCATTCCCCTATTCCATGAAGACCAGCACTACCCCTGGCCCTTAGCAACCACTCCTCTACTTGCTGTCTCTGTAGATTTGCTTGTTATGGATGTTTGGTAGAAATGAGGTAATACGATATGTGGACTCTGAGTCTGGCTTCTCTGAGTCTGAGTCCCAGCAGTGTTTTCAAGGTTCATCCATGCTCTAGTGTGTGCACCACTACTTCATTCCTATTTTATGGCCAACCAAGTCCACTATGTGCCACACCACATTTTGCTTATCTGTTCTGTTGACAGACACCTGAGTTGTCCAAAGAACATTTTTGGTTTTTTTTTTAACCTCTTCATTTGTGTCACTAAAAACTCTAGTACTCAAAAGCATGCCTGGACACACACACACAGACACAACACAGACACACTGAGAACCTCCTAAGTAGAAAAGTTTCCCTTTCTCTCTCTGTCTCTCTCTCTCTCTTTCTCTCTCTCACTGTCTAACTCTGCCTGTCAATAAATAAATAAGTAAATAAAGGGTCGGCTCCGTGGCTCACTAGGCTAATCCTCTGCCTGCGGCGCCGGCACCCCGGGTTCTAGTCCCAGTTGGGGCGCCGGATTCTGTCCCGGTTGCTCCTCTTCCAGTCCAGCTCTCTGCTGTGGCCCGGGAAGGCAGTGGAGGATGGCCCAAGTCCTTGGGCTCTGCACCCACATGGGAGACCAGGAGGAAGCACCTGGATCCTGGCTCCGGATCGGCGCAGCAGGCTGACCGTAGCGGCCATTTTAGGGGGTGAACCAACGGAAGGAAGACCTTTCTCTCTGTCTCTCTCTCTCTCACTGTCTAACTCTGCCTGTCAATAAATAAATAAATAAATAAATAAAAGTTTCAATAACATGAGCATGATTTGTCCTAAATTATATTATTCGGACAGGAATAGAGAATGGTGAGAAAACTGAAAAGCAGTACCTTAGCACAGTACCTTCCTACCCAGACCCTACACTTGCACATTATAATATCAGTGATGGAAAATATTTCCTATAGGACTCTTTCTCACTTGGAGTTAAAAAAACAAGTGTTTTGTTTAGTGTCTATTAGGTGCCAGGCATCTTCTAGGGCACTGAAAAGGACAGCCTCAGTTTCCGCATGGAACTGACACTCTGGTAAACCCAGAGGAGACATTTAACTAGCAGACATATTCACATGTTGATCATTGCCAAGACAAAGGAGTCTAATGAGCCAGAAAGTACTTCAAGGGTCGGGAGAGTGACCATTTTAGTCTCAGTTCCATTCCATCCTTCTCTACTGTGCTTTTCAGTGCTGGGCTGGGACTCTGCAAACCGCATTTCTCCTTTACCAACTGGATTCCTCTTAGCATTGGTCAGTAGGGAACACTAAAGGCAAACTGGAATGCAGAAGGAGGCAGAATGATCTCATTCCTTCTCTACATGCCTTGCTATTCTTGAAGCAGCTATTGGCTCTAGCAGTGTTGAATCCAGTTTCCAGATTCTTCTGGAACCAGCGTATTGTATCCGATAAGAGGTACCTGCACGAGCACATAGCATCCCTTCCTTGGAGTTTAAAGTCCTGATTTCATGCAGTTGCTCTTCTAAGTTCTTTTCTTTGTATATGAATGCGCATCTCTTTTCATTAAATGTTATTTATTTATTTATTTATTTATTTGAAAATCAGTTAGGGCCAGCGCCGTGGCTCACTAGGCTAATCCTCCGCCTGCAGCACTGGCACCCCGGGTTCTAGTCCCGGTTGGGGCGCCGGATTCTGTCCCAGTTGCTCCTCTTCCAGGCCAGCTCTCTGCTGTGGCCCGGGAGTGCAGTGGAGGATGGCCCAAGTCCTTGGGCCCTGCACCCCATGGGAGACCAGGAGGAAGCACCTGGCTCCTGGCTTTTGATAGCGCAGCATGCCAGCCATAGCGGCCATCTGCGGTGGGGTAAACCAACAGAAAAAGGAAGAAAGACCTTTCTCTCTGTCTCTTTCTCTTGCCCTAACTCTGTCCAAAAAAGAAAAAGAAAATCAGTTAGAAAGAGAGTCAGACAGAGATAGAGTGAAAGTGTCTTCCATCTGCTGGTTCACTTCCTAAATGTCTGCAATGGCTAGGACTGGGCCAGGCCAAAGCTAGGATCCAGGAGCTTCATCTAGGTCTCTCTAGTGGATGGCAGCGGCTCAAGCTCTTAGGCCATCTTCCTCTGTTTTCCCAGATGCATTAGCAGGAGCTGGATCCGAAGTGTAGCAACCACGACTAGAATTGACATCACAGACAGCAGCTTTACCCACTATGCCACAGTGCCGGCTTCTCCTTTAAGCCCTTCAGGTGCCAGCATCAGTCAATCAGTTCTTCCATAGAGGTCTGAGTTGCAGCTCTGCAGAGCTCCTTTTCTGAGTGCCTAGGTGTTGAAAACCCCAACTCTTCCCTGTTTTCCATGCTGTAGGAATAGTGGCTGTTGCCATGTTTCCTTATTATCCGTGTTCTCCTTTGCCTTTTCAGGCTCCATTAACTGCATCTAATTCCTTGCATCAGATTATCTCCATTAAAGTGACTAATGTGGTTTTTCTTTTTCTGATCAAACCCACGGACAGCTGCATAATTTGTAGGACTCAGTACAAAGTACAAATGCAGGACTCCTTGTCCAAACTATAAAAGATATCTCCCTTTCTTCTGAGTGCTTGCTTTCTCTTTCTCTTCCTATCATACTGTTTTTGTCATTTAATATTCTAAGTAAAGCAAAATTAAAACTCAATCATTACCATGATTTTTACCATTCATCTTTGTTTTTGCAATGTCTGTTTTATTTTTTAAAGATTTATTTATTTGAAAGGCAGAGTTGGGGAGAGGGATAGAAAGGGAGAGAGTGTGTGTGTGTGTTTGTGTGTGTGTGTGAGAGAGAGAGAGAGAAAGAGAGAGAGAGAGAGACTGACCTTTCATCCATTGGTTCACTCTGCAAATGGCCACAATGGCAGGGGCTGGGCCAGGCCAAAACCAGGAGCTTCATTTAGGTCTCCCACCTGGGTGATAGGTATCCAAGTGCTTGATACATCATCCACTGCTTTCCCAGGTGTATTAGCAGGGACCTGGATCTGAAGTGGAGCAGGTGAGATTTGAACTGGCACTCATATGAAATTCTGGCCTCACAGGCGACTGCTTAACCCACTGTGCCACAATACTGGCCCCACGCAATACCTATTTTAAATATAAATATTTAACTCACATAGAGAATCAGCAAGTTACACAGTTTGTGTTTCATAGCTCATACATGTAAATGTGTTTTGTTCTTACCAGAATAGTAGAAACGCTAAAACTAAAAAAGCACAAAACTAAACTCTACTGTTTTTATTTTACTTCTTGATGTGCCCACATTCCACTGGCACTCCGTGGAGCTTAGGGCTTCCACGCCATGATTGCTTTGTTCTCAGTCTGAGTTTCACTCAACACCCATCGCCATAGATCCTCCAAAATTCTGTGTTCAAGGAAACTCTTGAAGGGCATATGTCAATGGAGTGGCAAGGAATGATGACCAAATATATTGCCTGTATCTTCTTTGCTCACATGCATGTTCCTTATACTTACAAAACACAAGTTCAAAGACAAAAAGGTGAAGAATGTCAGCATGATGGCAGCGGAATATCTGAAGAAGTATAGGACCTTTCTGAAGGCCTCTATAGAGCTGGCTGTGTGGGTTGTACTCCCATGAGGCTGTTTGGTTAAGTCTACTTGTGTATGTCCCAGGGCACCTGCAGAGCTTCTACACATGCTCGATGCTGGAAACAGGAGGACAAAAATGCCCTCTGCTCCCTATGTCTCTCACATTGCTAAGAATCAATGAAATGATTTTCCTTAGCCCCAAAGAAACTCTTCCATGTTCTTTGAAGACTATACACTTGGATTTGGTCATTGAAACACAAAATTTCCACCGTCTTCTCTAAAACTAATGCATACCTCATGCAAATTTCAACCAATGTGAAAGGCACATCTACTAATAATATTAAAATATGCAGGAATTCAGATAGATTTGGCATACATTGTCTTCACTTTTCAACCCCTAACTGAACAAAGTCATAATTGCAAATTTCCTGGTTTTACTTGTCACTGATAATGGTCTCTTACTTGGCTAGCATGAAACCAGCATTGAAGTTCCACATGCTGTGGAGAATTCTAATGTTCATTGTGGATGGTCTACTTCCTGTGTCCCAGTTTGTAAAGAAACCATCTTTCTCTTTCTGGGGCAGCTTTTAACATGCATGTGTAATTTAATCAATTATGGAGAACACATGCAGGCATCTTGGGTGACTGTGTGGATGATCATCCCTGATTTGTGTAGCATTTGAAACTTTATATTGGGATATTTTACATCGTGAAGTGTTGATGTGCTTAGAAGGCATGCAGGATCCCTATTAGAATCCCAACTTCAAGTTGTACTGTAGTGAAGAAAATTAAATTCACCTTCCAGTATATACTTTATGAAACACGGAGTAAGAGTGGACAAGAGGAATCCAACATACAACCTTCCTCATTTCTTGTCAGCTTGACCCCAAAATTATCCAAATAAAATGTTCTAAAGCTGAAATGCAAAATCATTCCAATTCTTCCTTTGCTGCTTCTTAGAGGAAATATTTTATTTTATTTTTACAGAAGACCCTGTCTGGCAAACAAAAAAGAACGCAAATTAATTAAGCAGAAGAACCTTTCTCACTAAAGGTACACAGAAGGCCCGAAAACACATTAGACATTTCTAAAGATCACAAATTAGCAAACACTGAAAGCGGGCTGTTAAAAAAAAAAAAGAAAAAAGTAAGAAAGAAAAAGAAGGCTTCTCTGAACATAAGGTTCTTAAAAGACATTTTGAGAGGAATTAAATCTCACTCTTGCACCTTAAAACTCTCTCAGCTATCAATAGAGTTTGCTAGAAATGGAGGCAGCTCAGGGTGACACACCCTTCACTTATTTGGGGAATGTGATTTTCCATCCTGCCATTTCCTGGCACCCAGACAAGTGTTATAAAAATATGTCATCATAAGCAGCCTAGAATAAATACTCAAATCCTCAGGGTTGTTTATCATTTCTCAAATGTCTTCCCAGTTTTTACAATCCTAGCTCTTTGTTACATTTCAGGAGGATAGGTTGTTTGTAATACTCGTGGATAACCAACCCAAGGGTCATTCCATGTAAGCCAGGGAGCATTACAGCATGTGGCATTCTTCCAGGTAGCTTACACTGGACTGCTTTTAAATGGATTCCTGGATTGAAGGTCCCACAGTCAATCAATTAAAACCAGCCCAAATGTATCCTTTGATTTGATAGAATTATTTTGTTACGGATGGTCTTTGTCTTCCTGACCAATGAATGAAATGAAATAGTGTCCTGGGACGGAAGATGAAAATACACAATGCCATGACATTTAATGCTTATTGAACCCATGTAGGTACAGAACACTACCATCAGAGTGAGAGAGCAAGAAGTAGAAAGGAACGCAGACAGTGTCAGTCCTGACAGAGCTCATATGCAGTAGGAGGAGCAGATGATGACTGTTACCCAAACACCTCAATCAAGTGCAGCAAGTCCCACCTCTCCAGTGCCACTTCCGTTTAGGTCTGGCCTCACTCTGTAAAAACACTGTGTACACAGGCTGTATTTAACATACTACTAGATCTGTTTAGTTTAGCTCTGAGTATATTAGACTTGTATTAAAGCTAAGTCTAGATTCTATATTTTTATACTGTAGATTATTAGGTATTTTTTATTACGGAATGCAGTGATTTTGACCATCTGGAAAAGGGTTTTCCGTTAGGTGCTATTTTGAATCAACTTGCGATGGATTAATGAACTTTGATTGAACAGCGAATATGTGCTTGTGCATCTGTTTATAAACAAGTCCATCCGCCAAGACGCACGTGTGTAAACATCATCACACATTATAGCAGGATGTCTGTTACAACAAGGATCTGGCATTTCACATGACCTTAAAGAGTTCCTGGAGGCTCCTAGTTCCCAATGACAGTCTGTTTCGTTTGTTAAATAAATAACAATACTTAGCTTTCATATTGTTATATTCTGCCTTTTGAAACATTTCCTATAGCATGACTTTGCCAGTACAAAGCTGGCTTTTTAAGTGATTTGTCTGTAACCAGGCAGTTTTAGAACTTTTACTTCCTTAGTCTGTGCTAAAAAGCAATTCAAGAAGACTTAAAATTCTCCTGGGGGCTGATTTTATAGCAACAGTGAAAGCGCACAAACGTTGCACTAGCAGCCAATTTCTTTCTTCAGTGAGGAAACAGCATCGGCAGTAGAGCCTCAGCACAAATGGTTTAACGCTGTCATAAAAACCACTAACCATTGGGTATTAACATGCTTTTTATCATGAAGTTTTTATTGAAAATGATATTTGGAAGCTACTAATTTGGCGGTGATTTTTACCTCCAGCATTTACAGTGGATGCAACTTCCCCTTCTACTTGGAGGGCAACAGGATGCCTTGGCCCAGCCAGGATGCAGAAGAGAGATTAACTTCCCCAACCCCTGCCTTGCTGATCCTGGGCTCAGGTGCAGGGGTAGCCAGTAGCTTACTGATTCCACTCTCCAGCTGTGCTAGTCCAAAAAAGAAACAACTTTCACTCTAGTCATGCCCAACCCCCATCCCTAATACCACATCGTGAACCACTTGGAGGCTGGCTGGTTCTAGCACCAGACAAGTCTGCATTGGGAGAGCACCACTATTGGTCTTAATATTGGCCCTACATGGAACACATGGGAAAACCTGTTCCTTTCTCAAAAAGAAGTCAAAACAGACTGTACATGCACATACTCATAGATGGGAGAGATGCATCCAAAAAAAAAAAAAAGAGAGAGAGAGAGAGAGAGAGAAATGTTTGTGCCTGCCTTCTTCATTCCATCTGGCACACGATGGGAGTAAACTTACTTGGGCGAATGCTGGGCTCTGATCATTACACTGCAAACTCTATAGCCCTTTGGGAGACTGTCAGTGAGTCCATGGGTGTACAGGTGGACCATGCATAGGAGACATACAGCCGAATGTGAACCCTACACATGCCACCCAGAGAGACCTGGGCCCTACCCAAAAGGAAGTGAAGACAGACCGCAGGCGCACGGAAATAGCGTCTGTGCCTTTCTGCCATCTGGAACAGGAGCCGGGCAGGAGTAAACGCACGGGGGGAGAAGGGGGAGGAAAATGCTGCTTTCTCCCAATAGTATGTTGGATCTGGATGTACCCAAACCCTAGAGGGTCAACCCACAGCCAGATTTTCCTCCAAAATGTTGCTTTCGATATCAAACCCCTGGAAAAATTCATGGAATTTCCCACTGGCAAGTGGAATATATGACACTTTAAAATGTCCATGTGTGTGGAAAACATTTGTGTGTAAGTGTGTAGAAACTCTATTATTAGGGTTGTTTCTTTATAGGAAAAAAGAGATTGCCTGCTCATACAGAATTGTATGCTTTTACAGGAGGAAAACATGTATTCATTTAGTTTCATTTGTTTAACATTTGAACCTGGGGCGGGGAGGATTGGTTTATATGGATCTACTCAAGTTCTACCAAAGAAACCAGATTACTGGTCCCCACATTACTCTTTCTGTCTTACTGTCGAATCATAGTGGCTCTTATTAAGAATGATGCTCCAAGAATGGCTGAATCTGGTTCTTTAGAATGATATGAATGAATGTGCATTTTTCATAAGCTTCCCACCAACACCCCAGCATGCCTCTAGACTCCAATCTAGTATATCAGCTCCTGCCTTAAAGATTTTGTGGAGTGTGGCTTGTTCTATAGCATGGTTTAAATAATGTAAGTGTCTCTACTTCCAAGGTTTTCTTTGTTCTTTTCAGTATGTCCTCCGTGTTAATCACAAGTCAAGGTGAGCTTTCCCGATCTGTAGCATGATCCAAGAAAACAAAAAAGAAGTAACCTAAATGGAATTTCTACCAGACAAAGCAAAATACGGAAAACTTCTGCTTATTCAGTATGCACTCTTTGGGAACTCCTGGCTTCTCCAAAAATAATAAGTGACTGAGACATGACAAAACTCAGGAGTTCCCAGAACTTTTTTCTTTTTAAGTAAAAGAGGAGGACTCCTCTCAGCTTTGCAGTAAATTTACCACCTGAAATGATCAAGCACCCTGATGATGGTACAGCCATGTCCTGTTTGAGTGATGAAATTTTGTGAGCAGATGCAAGATATTTGAGTATGCCTCAAACAACTTAACAAAATGAACAGGTTCAAGAATGGTGTGGCCAAGGTAGCCAGCTAATTATTCTTTCCAGCTGGGTAGTTTCCACTTTGGTCTAAGCAAACAAGACTCATCTATTCAACTATGTAGAATATAACAATGAATATTCAATCCCAGTTCTGATTTTTGGCAGAACCTAGCAAAATGCAAAAAAAAAAAAAAAAAAAAAAAAAAAATCCTTTTCTTCTCCTTTCCCCTGGGGTTCTGTGAATCTCCCTTGAAAGGAATTGGAGAAGCCTCTGCAGGAAGAGCTGCCCGGAGCTGCAAGAAACTGCTTTGGTCTCTTTATGTATATTAGAACAATTAACATCTAGTTTCACCATACAAAGGACTTTCTCTCCTTTTATGTTTTAGTTCTTAAAATTCCCAGAATGGTGTACAGTAAAACTGTTCACTTGAGAAATTAAGTACCGTATGTGATAAGACAGTTGGATGAAATTTTTAAGCTGTCATTAAAAATGATTATAATTAGGACAAACTACAAGAAAATGCTTTAAAATTGAGACCCGAGTGAATTAAAAATTAAGGGGTGTATTATGTATTATCATGTTGAAGGGCTGGGTTTTACGCGTCTAACACCCATTAACGCTAATACTGGTTGCCTGCATAAATCCCCAAGTACTGAGACAAGAAGGCACCCCTTTCATTTGTTTTTGCTGAACTACCCAAGAATCTGCAGCACACTAACAAGATAGCACATTCTGTGCTCAAAGCAAGTAGGGCAAAGAGCAAATGTAAACAGTTTACCTTTCCTCTGCCGTGAGACTTTCTCCCAAGAAGTGTTTTCTATCCTTAGATAATAATAAACTACTCCATACCAAGGCTAAGTTTTCTCTCATCCTGAAGAATGTTCCAGAACCATCTAGGGTAAAACTAGAACCATGTCATTCAAATCATCTTTGTTCCTTTGAAAAAGAGTTGAAAGAGTACTTATCCAAATTCACTTGGGAACATTTGAATCGTACAATTTTAGTTATGCTCCAGTACCTAAGGAACATGTAAGCCAAGTTCATCTTACTATTAGCAGGTTCCAAAGAAAGTACAAGGCAGGCCATTACTTTCCCTGTCAAGTCACTTGTGGGATCAGCCTGCTTCCATCTCACATGGGTGTCCACAAAGTATCTGCCTCTCATTAATCTCTAGTCACCTGCTGTAACCCACCTCCCATTAGCATTTTGTGTCTCTCAGCCTTCCTAGGACTCAGATATGTTGTGTGGAAACTGAGTTTCAAAGCTTATTCTTTCTTGTACTAAAGTTGACCTTCTCTCATAGTGTTAGTTCAGTGCATTATTAGGCTAAGAAAATCATAGCCTTTTAGACTCTTTCCTTAACTTAGGGATGGGAGGAGAAGAAGACAGGAATATGAGAACAAAATAAAAGGGGCTCTTTTGCCAAAGTACCTCGAGGCAAGGTGAGCAAGTATAATTGACTACTTAAGACCTGCCTACAAATGTGCCAGAGAGACTGTCTTGCCAATTTGTAAGTATCTAATAAAAATTTTTTGGTTTACTCCAGCAGGTAGGAACTCTTAGAATAAGGCAAAAACAGAAGGCATTTGGTTCTGACAGAATTAATATTGGCAGTTTTGATTATTCAAGAGACAAACCCAAGTACCATCATCTTTCTCATGTGTCATTGGTAGAGGTACTGTGGTCGGCAGAATCTGAAGGTGGTCCCCATCATCTCCACACCCTGGCATTCACTCCTTTGTTCAGTCCCCTACCCTCAGGTGTGGGCAGGAAAAGGACTTGAATCTAACCAATGGGATGAGCAAAGGTGATGGACTATGTGATTGCCTGTATGTGATTGGGTAAGACTGTAGTGCTTTCTTGCTGGGATGTCTCTCTCTCCTTGCTGGCTCTATCTGAGAAACAGACAGCCCTCAAGTCAGTAAGGAATTTCAGATAACCAAAAGCTAGCAATCAGCAAAAAACATTAGCTCTCAGTCCTACAACCTTAAGGAACTAAATCTACCGACAGTCTCATGAGCAGGAAGGCAGACCTTCCCTAGCTGAGACCCTACCCTTGGCTAACATCCTGATTGTGATTCCGTATCCCTAATGCCTTCAGTGTGGACTTTATCAGGCTCTAGACTCTCACCCTCATCTTGCAGTTCCTCTATCTTCACTTTTATGATATAAAGTCCATTCCTTACTAAAGAGTAATTCACTAAATTAGGGGAATGGTGCATGGGTCAGGCTAGCCCCAAAAGACCCAGATCATTTCTCCAAAATCATTGATCACCTCTATAGTTAGCATTCTAATGCTAGCCTCCGTTTTGAGGTGCCTCACAGGAACCCCAGACCCTGATCAAACACAGTCGTAGCCATCTGCCCATGGACCCTAGACAGACCAGAGCCCACACTGCCATCACAGCATTCTCAGGACACACCAGCCTCCTGCCGTTAACCAATCAAAGGGAGGCCACAGCACTGTGTGTCAACCAGAAACATGCACATGAGCTGATCACACACTCCTCAATCACAGCTTCAATATTTGATTCACCACCCTAAATTCTTTGTGGAGTCTAGAAATTAAGTGATATTTGGCTATTTTCCTTGCTCTGCACATTGCAAAATAAACACCTGCTTTCTTCTACTACTGTAGTATCAGTGATTGGCTTTCAGGAGAGAAGACCCAAGTTTTATTGGGGGTTCTGTGACAATTGCAGTCTTATGAGACCTAGCTAAACCATGACTGGACTATCTCATGGAAACTGAGATAATAAAGGTTGTTTGTTTAAGCTTCTGAGTTGGTGATGACTTGTTACACAACAAGAGGTAACTCATGCTGTTGCAAATTTGAATTTCACATTGAACAACCTTAGAGTTTTTTCATTTGATTTGCAAATGAATATTTTTTTTTTTGACAGGCAGAGTGGACAGTGAGAGAGAGACAGAGAGAAAGGTCTTCCTTTTGCGGTTGGTTCACCCTCCAATGGCCGCCGCGGTAGCGCGCTGCGGCCGGCGCACCGCACTGTTCCGATGGCAGGAGCCAGGTGCTTCTCCTGGTCTCCCATGGGGTGCAGGGCCCAAGGACTTGGGCCATCCTCCACTGCACTCCCTGGCCACAGCAAATGAATATTTTAACAGCACTTTATCATCCATACTTTGTTTTATACAAATGTTAAGATTCTTACTAAGGATGCAAACGAGTTCCTTAAATTTTTCCGGGGGTACTTGATAGCCCATTTTGACTGAAATTATATTTGCGAAAGATGTCTCAGGATACATCCCTCTCAAATGTCCAGTGTCTACTACATAAGCTCACAGGAGAAAACAAAATCCTCCCCAACCTGGAGTAGATATTAATCACTTCACCTAGAAGAGAGGGTTTTTTTTTTATTTTTATTTTATTTTGACAGGTAGAGTTATAGACAGTGAAAGAGAGACAGAGAAAGGTCTTCCTTCCATTGGTTCACTCCCCAAATGGCCGCTATGGCCGGCGCTGCGCCAATCTGCAGCCAGGAGCCAGGTGCTTCTTCCTGGTTTTCCATGCAGGTGCAGGGGCCCAAACACTTGGGCCATCCTCCGCTGCCCTCCCAGGCCACAGCAGAGAGCTGGACTGGAAGAGGAGCAACCGGGACTAGAACCCGGCACCCATATGGGATGCCGGCACTGCAGGCAGAGGATTAACCTAGTGAGCCACAGCGCTGGCCTTTTTTTTTTTTTTTTTTTACTTTCTCATACAAGATAGTCAATAGGTCTGCTGCTCAGAAAGAAACAACAGAAAGACATTGTAAAATAAGATTAGTCCACAGCCAGTTTACACAGATTGGTATGCTCTAAACTGACATATATTCTCAATTGTGTGGATGTAGTAGGGTTTCCCCTTTGCCTTCTGAAGTTTCAGTGGACTGAACAGACAAAAGACCAATTAACAGCAGGAAAGACACACAAATTCACTTAATATGAATAAGCAAAAGAACCATACACAAAGTATGAGACTCAAAGAAATGACCAGATAGTTGAAGTTTAAGAAGCATTTTGCACTACAGAAAAAAATAGGTGTTGAGGCTCCAGAAAGTGGTATTAACAGGTTATATATGCCAGGGTGAGTGGAATAAATGTACTATGAACAAAGGTGATCTTGCCATATAGATAATGTCTTCCAGATAACCTCTGAGAGGTGTTCTTAGAGGAAGGAATACAGGGATATGTTCTGAGAAGTTGCATTATTAGGTGATTTCTTGATTTTGTGAACTTCATAAAATATACGTATACAAACCAAGAAGGCTACATCACTGGATGATATAGTCTGATGGGACACCTGTCATATATGTGGTCCATTATTACTTAGTACATGACTGTAGATGAAAAGTCTGCCTGGCGTTGATGATGACTTTTGGTTTCTTCTCTCCTCTGGCAGTTAACCTTTGCCAGTTTAATAACCTTTTTCTTATTTAATGAGATTCCTAAGGAGGAGTTTTAAGACAATTGCATGTCTTTTGAAAGAAGTTCTTCAGTGAAATAAGGGAAACTTCAGAAAAAGCCCTTTCCTTTGGGGAAAAAAACAAAAAGAGGGAGTGAGAAAGATTTTGATTTTTGTTTGTTTTTGCTTGGGGGTTGGGTGAGGTTTTTTTTGTTTGTTTGTTTTGTTTGTTTTTGTTTTTGTTTCTGGCCTCTCAAGGTCTATCCATGATCTTATAAATACAAGTTTTGTATATAAAAACCTCATCACCTCTTCCTTTTCACTCTCCTCCCCTTGCATTGTGAAATCAGTTTCTTTATGTCAGTTGCACTTACATTTCTGTAGTTTTGTTTGTTTGTTTGTTTTACCAGGAAGTTTGTCCTATGAATCATGGGGTAGTTTTCTCCAGATGTGTCACATTATCCAGCAGATCTGTGCAATGCAGCTGCATCACCATAAGCAGCTGCACGGTTTGCTTTTGTGGAAGATGGACAGCCCCTGCTTGAGTCCTGATCTTTGTGGGAACCTCACCTCCTTCCAGGTTGTAATTTTCAGGTCGTAATCATCCTTGTAACCACTTACTGAGTAACTCCTATGTGCCAGGCACAGTGTGGGTGCCTCACACACATTTGGTTCATCTACCTACCCATTCTGTGAGGCTAGTATTTGGCTTCTTAATATTTAGCAGAAGATGAAACTGAGATTCAGAGGCTAATTCTGTATTAGCTTCCATGTAATGCCACTGTAAATTACATGTGGCAATTTGCAGGAATGATTTGATTCAGGCCTAAAAATGTTGGTAAAAATTTAAACAAAATGAAAACTTCCTAAGCTGATTTCAGTCTGAGAATTGTCCTAACATAATTTGTCGTATAAAATAATAAAAATTTTATTTATCCTAATAGGTTTTCCCAATGGAAAAATTTTAAAAAACATATGTACAATCCGTACACAACTTGTTTAGATCTTGATTTTGGTCTTGGTTCTTTTTCAGCTCACTCTGAAACCTTGGATGACTCACTTCACCTGTGTTAGCCATAGTTTGTTTATTTGTGAAAGGAAGGAAAGGCACTAACATTTCATGTTAGTGGAGCTTCCAGCTAAAAGAATTGTTATTATGATTCTGTCTTATTTATGTTTATTTAAACTGTTTTGTTCTGATGACAAAAGTTACATCCAATGTATATGTATATATGCTCACAGGCACTATACATACTTATACACATGCACATATTTTCTGTTTTTGTTTTAAAAGTAATGCAAGGCAAATTAGCTTGCTTTCTCATTGTTGACTAACTATTCCAGAACAATAAACTCACCTTAATTGATCCTGGTGTTTAAATCATCACTCTTCTGAAAAAAGTGCATTTGGGGAATGTCTGCCCACCTCCCACCCCCACCAACCTGGCTGGACTTGAAGATTAAAGCAGACTGATTAGCAGGAACCCCTGTTCCAGGGCTGCATATGAAATTCCCAGGAGTTGCCAGACATAAAGTGATTTGATGCCAAAACATCCAGGTGGGGAAGAAAAATTAATAAATTATAGGGGTGTTTTATATATACAATTCCAAATATGGCTACATGGAGTTTGGAAACATCTGGGTGATGAACTGGAATTTCACTTCTGTTTCAGCTCTTTGGCATAACGTAAACACAGCCTGCGAGTCCCCAGAGAAAAATGGGAGAGTTGGAAACTGCAAAAGGTAGATAGAGACAGAATCAGATTTTAAAACTGTGGCCCATGCTGCTTGCCAAGTGGAAAAAAAAAAATTTAAAAATTCAAAGGAGTCCAAAGCATTTTCTCTCAGAATTGAATTAAAGATACAGTGTCCCAGGTAGCCAAAATTGGAAGCTATTTTGCATATCCTTTCACCTTTCAGATGTAAAGTTTGGGGAAACATGTATTTTGTCACATATGTTTGTATTTGTTTTAAAGGCCTATTAACATGCTGTTGGTTACAATTTTCTCCTACTGATTCTCATCTGAACTAAGATACAGGGCATTGAAGAACTATTTTCTGAAAATAGTCTGCAGAAGTGCTATTCCTTTAAAAGTACCAGATGAAGATAAATGGTATAAAGTACAGGCAGTTACAGTATGAATTTTAAAGCCTTTCACATCCAATTACTTGCAATAACTTAGTTTCTTTCCCAGCCTATAATAAATCATGTATATGTAAACGCCACAGAATTTAAATATGAGTGGAGTTTTAGTATAATAGTATATCACTAGGAATCAGTATTTTTGTTATATATAGTCTGTTTAACATATGTGAAGTAAAATCTCATTGATTTGGGTTTGCTAATTCAGAGTTTGTGGAGCTGGCTTGAAGTTGACTCTTCATTAGGGAAGTCATTCTTCATAGAAAGCTCAAATTAAAGGTGTAAATAAGACTGCAAATGGGAATGTATAAAGTGCTTAAGAGTAAATTTAAAGTACTTTAGAAGTACCATTCGCATATGAAATTGTTATGCTAATTATAAGTAATTCTTATTAAAGCAGGTCTCCTAAGATGATCTTCCAGGCAAGTTCCTTAGTGATTTGAGTTACAGAATGTAGTAGAAAGTAATAAACCAGAGTTTCTTTTAAATACTGTATTCTCTAATTCAGAATTTTCATTAATTGCAGATTACCGTCTTGCTAATTAATCCAAATTTGCTAACACTTTGCTACCAATTTTAGATCAGTTCCTAACTCTCTTCTTTAAAGTTCAAGTAGATTTTTCTCAAAAGTAGAATTAAATCTTAATTTTCTAACTAAATTTTGTTTTCTAACATCAGACTGGTTTTGCTTTTATGGTCCAGTAGTCTGTATTTCCCAGGGGTTAAAACCTACATGTAGATAAAAATTATGAAGAGAAATAAAATAAAAGGTAAGTAAATCAGAGCCACGAAGGTGGCTCAAGTTGGTACTGGTTGCCTTCTCAAGTAGATGGACTTCAAGATTAAAACTGATCAGGGATTGAGTCCCATGAAAAGTTAGAGAAGGTTAGAGAAGGTCAAGTGTTAGACAAGTGGTTAGAACTTGCAGAGTAAAAGGTACCCCTAGTCAACCACACCCCAGTTGTGTGCTCACTATGCATCCACATTTAAGTCTTTGTTAGGATAATGTTGAAGCAGCTCTTTGGAAAATGGAGATGATATTGAACTTGACTGATCTGAAGTCTGACCTCTCTGAAGCAGATAAGGCATCGTCCTTCCTTGCTCTAAACTCCTGGAAAACCCTGACCACTCTTGCTTATGTTGTTGCTGTGAAACCCTAAGTTCACTGCCTTTCCCATAAGATGACCCTCACTGATAAGTGTTCTTCCTACTGCAGTAGGTTTCACAGTTTGGATGCTATGACTTGGGTAGAATTAAACCTTCCCTCTAGGTCCCTGCTTGCCCCCTCTGCTATGAGTCTGTTTGAGCTTTTTATGTTCTGTTCTTGATGGGTAAACTGAAGACCCAGCAGTGAGTCCAACTTCTGTGCCTGTGCTTTAGACTCTAATCTGTTGGTAGCAAGGTAAGAAGTGATTTTTATTCTTTGGAGTACTCACTTGATTTCTGAAGCTGACTTTTAGCTTCATAGTCTAACCATTTGGTGATTTCAATAAACGAAGGCTTATAAAAATCTTGTCTCTGTTGGAACTTACGAGCAAATTGGACTGAATCCTCTTATCTTGCTCTAATTGTCAGTCTTTACCAAATTTTCAATTCTTACAGGTTCCTTCAATATCTGGCTGTAGCCCTCCAAAATAATATTTACATTTTTTCCTTCATCCTTCCCACCCATACCAGACTTGGGATCATCAGAAACTGAAATCTAACAGCCCAGTTCCTTATCGGACTCTATGCTGCCTTGCAGCTGGCATATTTCCTCCAAATCTGAAGAAGCCCTTCAGGTTGGAACCAGTGGATGATGCCTCAAAAGTCTCATAGCTGCTGCAGACCAGGCATGCACCAGAATTTGCCCTGGATAAATCAGTTCTGGACCACCATGGAAATCTGGTCCTGCATGCTTTTATTGGAGAGGTAACATATACTCAGTGCAGCATTACCCTCAGCACCAGAATCCTAGAATTCCTAACTCTACTGCTAAGAGCTCCTGGGAGCCAGTAGACTCAGGACCTAAGGATTCACCTCCTGGCTTTTTATTGGAATATCCCCTTTTAGGGTTCTTTTTGCCTTTTTTATTTTAAATATTGCTCTTGTCATACGCCTGATGTTCCGGATTCTAAAACAACTGCCCTTTGCTACCTCTCAATGCATGATTCATTTGGCTTTGGAGGAATACAAACAAGAACCTGACAAACATGTTATTATACCCTATGTTGCCACAGCCTGGAGGTTTCTGATCACCTCTGAAACATCCAACAGAAATAAAGTTCATCCACCAAACAGAAGGGACTGAGACTGGCGGTATTGAGCTTTGCCTGAGTGTTTTATTCCCAGAAAGAGGTAATAGTTAAGAAATCCACCCTACCCTTTTGTTTTCTGATCATTGTGCTCCCACGTACTCTGCACCAAGACTCAGCTTTCTCAAGGACTCAGAGAAGGAATACACATCCCCTCCATCCTTCCTCAGGGTTTCCGTAAGACGGGGTGACTCCCCTGTTTACCAGTCCTCTGCTTCTCTTTGAAGGATGTTCCTCATTAATGGCATCTGCTTATTCAGGAGAATGAATTTCCATCCAAATAGGTGGTCCTGTGCATCCTATAGGAGACTGCCTACCTAGGGGAGAGGGTCAAAATGAGGTGGGTACTTCCAGTTCTACAAATTTCATCAATGGTTGTTCAGAACACAAAGGAGTTCTCTCCAAAGTTCAAACAAATAGAATAATTGCCAGACATCTCAGCTGAGGTTATGTAGACACTCCCTCAAAAACTCAGATCCTCATTCGTTTTATTTCTTTCAACAAAACCCAATTATTCAAACCCAGAGAAAAATGGGACAGGAAAATTTCTTGACTGTGTGGCTATTTATTTTCTGTAGATGAAATTGAATCACTTGTCAAACATTAAAAAAGTTGTTCCCTTTCTGCTGCTTATCGCTAAAAAGATGTCAATCTAAATCCATTTTATAGGGCAATTCCTGATGTTCTCATGTCAAATACATCCTCTGCCCCCTCTATAGTCTGTATTTTATTTTCTGGGAGTAAGAAAAGATAGGAAGATAAAAGAATATTCAAGAAATTTAAAATTAGAGTAATATATGTAAATGGAAAACTGAAGAATTTCCCTCTATAATTGAAGATATGATCATAAAGGAGACCCTATCTCTGCAATCTACTTTATCTTCAAATTAAAAGTACAGAGAGAATAGACCTACCTTTTGACTAATAATATAAAGTCTAAGTCGTTTATGTCACTTGTGTCATTCAAGTCTTGTTTTCAAAAAAGTACATCCAGAAAACTCTATCTTAAGAGGATGAACTGTTATTTCTGTAGCTTTTAATAACTGACAACTCCACATTTAAATCCCAGGCTGTACATAAATTGTCAGCATCCAAATTTGCCCAGACAAACAGAATTGGAAAAAACAAAAATAACACAAAGAAAAAAATGAGCTATTAACAGCTGTGTAAACAGCACCAACAATGTTAACTAGTAAAAGGAAACCAGAAATCTAAGTAGAACCAAAGAAGGAATTCAAGTTGCTGCAAGTAATGTAGAAGGGTCAGCTGCACTTTGTTTCTTTCTAAAATTCAGTTTCTCTTTCAAAGTTATTGCATCGAGCAGCCTGGAGGAATGCCTTTCAAAGCAAATGTGAGCTCACTAAAGAAAGAAACAAGAATCAAGTGAAAATATTTCTTGCCATTTTGGAGGGAGAGAAAGGAGAAAAGAAGGCCAGCTATTATTCTCTTTTCCCCTAATCATTTGACTTCACATTTTTATGTGCATAGGATTGCAAAGTGCTCCACATCCAAAAATTGGGGAAACTTCATTCCCTTCTGTGCGGCCGCTGTTCTATCATAGTTGAAGTCCCTTTGGTTGCTGGTAATAGAAACCCTTTCAGACTTGCTCAAGCAAAACAAGGGACTTTTATTAAAAAGCTTCCAGAGGGAATCACTGGAAACTCAACAGTAGGAAGTACAATTGAGTCTTGTCAAGAAATAAATGGTCTTGTACCTGAAATTTGCCAGGCACTGATCCTTTCACTGGAGACCCAAGGGTGAAAACCTGCCTGCGCTCCTATGGGCTTGCATTCTGGTGGGGAGACAGATGATGAATGAACAACCAAGTAAGGAAGAATGGCAAACACCACTGGACGCAATGAAGATGATGAATACAAACTCCGATGAAACAAGTCCTGGAATTTGAGAGAGGGAGCAAGTGCGAGGGCTCCTTGTGTTGGGAAGGCAGGAGACCTTCCTTGAACATATGATGCTTGCACTGATACCTGAATGAATCAGAGGTGACAATAGCTCTGAGATCTTCAAAATCTAAGGGCACAGCAAGCAGAAGGAGCAAGGAAAGAGTGGAGAGACTCGGCACCATTCTCCAATAAAAACACAATGTGATTTTTAAATATCTATAAGTAATTTTTAAATATACTAGTAGCCACATTCAAAAGCAAAAAGGAACAAGTGAAATTAATTTTCATACATCCATTTGACCTAGCATATTATCACTTTGTTTCAATATATGATATGATATTTTATTTTCCCCCCTAAATCTTCAATTCTAGGGTGTACATTATCCCTAAAGCATATCAGTTTGACTGCTAAAGTTCACTTAAAGTGAAATGTAATTCAACCAAACAATAAAGTTGTGTTTAATGGGAGAGTATTTTATACTGCTTCAGTTTTTAAATTAAAATGTAAATTAATTAAACTTTAATTTAATTTAAAAATCCATCTCCTTGGTTGCACTCACCATATGTCAAGTCCTCAGGAGCTACATTTGGCTGATGGCTGCTGCTTTGGGCAGTGCAGGACAGAAGGACAGGGGACGAGGGAGAAGGCAAGTCAGTGAGCGAGAAGGAAGAAAACGCAGCAATGAAGACCTTGTCAGTAATGGTAAGGAATTTGGATTTTATTCTAAGTCTAATAAATAATTATTACAAGGTATATTATTTTCCTGTTTCTGATGACTACAAATTCAGTAAATTAACACAAATTCATTATCGTACAAGTTGTATCTAAAATGAGCCTTATGGGGTTAAAATTGATATTGATAGGACTGGTTCCTTCTAGAAATTCCAAGGAAGAATCTATTCCTTCTTCCAGTGTGTTGAGGCAGCTGGCATTCCTTGTCTTGTGGCCACATCCCTTCAGCTTTGCCTCTGTTGTCACGTTGTCTTCTCTCATCTGTCTGACACTTTATCCTCCCTTCAAAAAGGACCTTTGGGGCCAGCGCCGTGGCTCACTTGGTTAATCCTCTGCCTGCGGCGCTAGCATCCCATATGGGCGCCGGGTTCTGGTCCCGGTTGTTCCTCTTCCAGGCCAGCTCTCTGCTTGACCCGGGAGTGCAGTGGAGGATGGCCCAAGTGCTTGGGCCCTGCACCTGCATGGGAGACCAGGAGAAGCACCTGGCTCCTGGCTTCGGATCGGCATAGCTCTCGCCATAGTGGTCATTTGGGGGGTGAACCAACGGAAGGAAGACCTTTCTCTCTGTCTCTCTCTCTCTGTCTCTCTCACTGTCTAATTCTGTCAAATAAATTTTAAAAAAAAAAGGACCCTTAAGATTGTCCTCATTCCACTCAGATGTTCCAGGATAATATCCCCATTTCAAGATCCTTCAGTTCATCTGCAAGATCTCTTTTGCTGTAGCACAGTCACAGGTTTGAAGGATTAGGATGTGGACATTACACAAGAAAATACCTTCTACCTTACACTCATCTAGGTTCTTACATGTCATTCTGAAACAAAGAAACATTCACAAGGGTAGCAAATTTATTTTATATGCATTTTATATGTATTTTATGTGACTTGGGAGCGTTCCTGCGAACATAAAGCCAAAGAAATGATTAAGCCCTGGTGTTTTTATGATGTTTGATGAAGAGTATAGAATCATGGGAAACTGTGATAGGGTGGATATGAGCTAAAAGGAATAGACTGAGGAAAATGTAGCAAGTCCTTCTCATTCAGATTCTTTTTAGAATCTTCCCATCTTCAGAGATCGAGATGATCCTTTCCTTCAAATATAAGGAAGGCACTTGTCGCATGAGGATCGTCCCACTGCATCGTGGACAGTTAGGAAGTCCTTCCTGCACCTGCCATTCCTCAAGTTCCTTCAGCTTGAAATATGGCCAAGGTGCTATATTTGGGGATAGCCTGTCCTGAACTCCATTTGAAGAGACATCATTTGGCCTGTCATAGAGGGTTTAAATAGACGAGAAAGGGACATGATTTCACACATGCTACAGAAAAATCACACTGGATGTTAGAGACAGAAAGACCTACCCATGAAGAAATAAGAACACAGGCTAAGAGATGATTTTACAGAAATTCAGGTAAGGTTGAGTGAATGTATCATGGAGAAATGCTAGCTTTTGTCTGGCCAGCCCCACCCCTACTCCTCCCTTGAGAAGCTAATTACCACCACTTCAATCGTGAGTTTGAGAGGACTGACAGTGCTGTGGCACCCCAGGAGGAATGGGTACATAAGTCAAACCCAGAGTCCATTCACCTGGCCAAGGTGCTTGGCCCAGGAATGAGCCTGAACATGATTTTTTCATCTTGAATTGTTCAATATGGAACTGGAGAAAACACTGGTCTTGCCTTTTGACTCATAGAATTGAAAGCCTACAAATCAGGTACTGCACACAGCTGCCTTTCTTTTCACACAGAGAGAACTTCTTTGCCGGAGAGAGAAGGAAGTCAACACCCAGACTATGGTATAGCCTGAAAATAGAATCGTGGGGCCAGTGCTGTGGCATAGCAGGTTAAGCAGCCTCCTGCAATGCCAGCATCCCATATTAGAGCGCTGGTTCAAGTGCCAACTGCTCTGTTTCTGATCTATCTCTCTGCTAATGCACTTGGGAAGGCAGCAGATGATGGCACAAGTACTTGGATCCCTGCCACCCTTGTGGGAGACCTGGATGGAGTTCTGGACCCCTGCCTGCAGCCCGGCCTAGCTCCAACTGTTGTGACCATGTAGGAGTAAACTAGCAGAAGGAAGATTGATCACTCTGTCTCTCTCTGTCTTCTACTCTCTTACCGTCACTCTTTCAAATAGAGAAATAAAATATTTTTAAGAAAAAAAAAAAAGAATCCTGACAACACAGTTTGTATCCCTGTATCCAGTCGTGTTGAAGCATTATGCTTGGGCTCCCTGGTTACATGAAGTAAATGTATTTCCTTTTTTGTTGCTGCAAGTTTGAGTTATATTTCTGTTACTTGCAAGCAAAAGAATCCTGGCTAATACAAGTCTCAAAAGGAATGGTAACTGGAAAGGGTACCTCTCTCTTTTTCTGTGAGATATGTTCTGTCATTCTTGTTTCTTCTCATTTTGGTTCCTAACAAAACAGCTCACTCACCTTTTCTGTCACATAACAAATATGGTCCTCTCATTGTTGGTCCTTCCTGAAAAAAATCCAGCAGAGACCAACATGAATGAATCCCAAAGAGAAATGCCCAGGAAACAGAATGTATACAATCCACTTTTGGCTACATAAGGTTTAGATGGCCTATGCCTTTTCATAGCAGTGGGGACCTGTCTCAGAGCAGGGTGTACACAGGTAGGCTGTGTTCCCCATAGAGGACCTTCAGACTCCTTTCTACCACTCTTGCTCTTAAGGTCTTCCAAAAAGAGCTCATAGTGCATCTATGTGACAATAGAATGGACATACAAAAGCCGTATTCTTCTATGATGGCAGCCCCAAGCTGAGATGAAATTGCTCTTCCGTAGCCAAACTGCTTCAGACAAAAACTTTCTGGATCCAAGGTATAAGCCAATCTGCTACCAGTTTACCAACTTTGCTTAGAAATGACAATTCCTATACAAGGGTACTACCAAAAGTTTATGGAAAAAAATGAATGCATAAATTTTATTTTAGTGGAGAAATATTTTTAAATTGATGCATAGTTTCCCCATAATATGCATCTACCGCAAGTTTTGGAGTCTCTTTGTGTTGTCTTTTAAATTTCTGGTTTATTTTCAGACACTTTCCAGATTCACAGGGCCAGGGGCAATGACATTGTTGCGGCAGTTCAGGAAGAGGAAAAGGAGGTAGTTAGCTGTTTACCAGATTGATAATGAAGGTTAAGAATCTTGCAGCCCAGTGAAGCAACCCAAGGTCACTGTAGTTTATTTTCAACTATATTCCTTACTAAGTAGCAAGGTGCCAGATTCTTTTTTATTTTTTAATGAAAACCTACTTAGTTCAGAGAGAGAGGCTAATGATTGAACTTTGATCAGGCTGATGTAAATTTTTTGAAGCTTGAATTTCAAACAACCATTGCTTATTCATTCATCGATCCATTCAATAGATGTCTCCTGAGTTTCTACCATAACCCAAGCATTAATCTAGGTAGCTGAACAGAGAAAACAACAAGACTAAAAGCACTATTCTTGGGTATCTCCTTTTCTAGTGGGAAGAGACAACAAACAAAAGAAGTAAGTGTTATAAGCCAGGAAGTACAATGATGAACAATAAAGAACAGAGCTTTGTATACGTCTACCTGTCTGGGAGGGGAAAGAACAGAGGGTAAAGGTAGTTCAGGATGGTGTTCACCGAATGGCTGCAAACGCTGGGGTATATTTTCTGCTGTAGTCATGTCTGGGACAAATACCAGGAATTTGATGGTAGAAATGTTTGATCTGAGACAGCTGAGAACTTTAGAGCCTGACGAGAAGCGCTGTAGTTGATTGTTGACCATGCAAGTAATGAAGGTTATGAATCCTGTTTGTTACATGGGAAATCACTGGTTCATCATCTGAATGGTGTGTGCTGAGCAGCCTTCTCATTCTTCCCATGAGAAGGAAGGTCAAGGAGAGTTTAAATCTTGAGCAGTTAGCTAAGGGGGTGTCTTGGTCCATTTTGTGCTGCTAGAACAAACCAGGAGGGTACTTCCAAAATTTTGTGGGAATTGAATTAAAACAAAAACTTATTTTGGTGCAAAAATATTTCTAAATCCATGTATACAAGGAGCTCATGAAAAATTCATGCTATGAAAAAATATACGGGGCTGGCGCTGTGGCATAGCGGGTTAATGACCTGGCCTGAAGCGCTGGCATCCCATATGGGCACCAGTTCTAGTCCCGGCTGCTCCTTTTTCAATCCAGCTCTCTGCTATGGCCTGGGAAAGCATTAGGAGATGGCCCAAATCCTTGGGCCCCTGCACCCAAGTGGGAGACCCAGAAGAAGCTCCTGGCTCCTGGCTCCTGGCTTCGGATCGGCACAGCTCTGGCTGTTTCGGCCATCTGGGGAGTGAACCAATGGATGGAAGACCTCTCTCTCTGTGTCTACCTCTCTCTGTAACTCTGTCTTTCAAATAAATAAAATAAATCTTAAAAAAAAAAAAAGAAAAAAATACGTGGATTTCAAAATCCTTTGCACCAAAACAAACTTATTTATTAATTCAATTTCCCATGAACCTTTTGAAGTACACTCCTACTTTAAACTGAATAACTTATCAGGAACAGAAATTTTTTCTTTCACAATTCTGGAGACTGGAAAGTCCAAGATTATGGCACTGAAAGGTTAGGATTGGTTTCTCTGCTTCCAAGACAGCACCTTGAGGCCGGCAACATGGCTCACTAGGCTAATCCTCCACCTACGGCGCCGGCACCCCAGGTTTTAGTCCAGATCGGTGCGCCGGATTCTGTCCCGGTTGCCCTTCTTCCAGGCCAGCTCTCTGCTGTGGCCTGGGAGTGCAGTGGAGGATGGCCCAAGTGCTTGGGCCCTGCACCTGCATGGGAGACCAGGAGAAGCACCTGGCTCCTGGCTTCAGATCAGCGCGGTGCACCGGCCGCAGCACGCCAGCTGCGTTGGCCACTGGGGGGTGAACCAACAGGAAGAAAGGAAGACCTTTCTCTCTCTCACTGTCCACTCTGCCTGTCAAAAAAAAAAAAAAAAAAGACAGCACCTTGAATGCTGCAAATTCCTGAGTAGAGGAATTATCAGGATATATGATACACATGATAGAAAAGCAGATGAAAGGGAGCATGAGAAAAAGAGAATGTCCACTCCCACAAGCCCTTTCTATAACAGTATTCATCAATTCGTTAGGGCAGAGCCCTCAGGAACTACGTCTCTCCTATGAAGTTTCCAACACATGAATTCTGCCAGGCACATTCAAAACATGGCATTGGAGAAATGTCTCTGCCATTCACTTGGTTGTTTGATAGTTGCCTACAAAAAAGTAGTCTCTATTGGTTGATACTGACATTCATTTCTGATACATTAATATTGAATCTTATAAATAACAAAATATAGAGATCATAATTTTCAGATTGTAGAAAAGGCAAAAAGAGGAACTTGTAACTTTTTTAGCTAGGAAGTTTAGATTATGACCTAGAATCCAAGCAAGTTGAATTAAAATGGTTTTTAATAATTGCAAATTAATACACATTTACACATTCCTCTCTCTCTCTTCTCTCTCTCCCTCTCTCTCTTTCTCTGATTTTCACCAATGTTTATGATATTGCCTTTTTCATTAAGTTGAATAATCTAACTTCCACACATATGAAATGATAAAGTCTGTTGGTTTAGGCCTCTAAGTTTGTGGTAACGTTTACAGCTGTAATAGAAAACTAATACACAGGTGCTCATAGAATATATATGGAATGAGTAAAGAAGTAAGTGAGTGAGTAATGGATATGGATTCAACAGTAAGCAGATCCAGAAATTCTCATTTCATAATCTCATTTAGATACAAACAAGTTACAACATTCTGAGACTACCCAAAAAAAAAGGCATCCTAGAAGATATTGGAGTTTATGTTATAAAAGGAGAAATGTTATAATCTAGCCTAAAGGGTTAAGATAAATTTTCCTAAAAGAACTATTAATCAACTTGGTAGTCATTTGTATAACTTCATAGTGTTGCCTTGTTTTCCCTAAGTTTAAGAGGAAAGTATTTCTTTTCATCGATTTATGTTCCTGACCCAAATTGGTTGGCTATTTGTTTTTGCTTTTAGATTTTCTAGTGTGAAAATGACTGTGTAGATGGATGAAGCTCTTCTTTCCCATTAATTCCTCCATTGCTTTTTGAGAACCAATGTAACACAAATGTGATAGCATCACTCCACACAGCTCAGCTTTTTTTTTTTTTTTTTTTTTTTTTTTTTTTTTTTGACAGGCAGAATGGAGAGTGAGAGAGACAGAGACAGAGAGAAAGGTCTTCCTTTGCCGTTGATTCACTCCCCCCAATGGTTGCTGTGGCCAGCACACTGTGGCCGGCGCACCGCGCTGATCTGAAGCCAGGAGCCAGGTGCTTCTCCTGGTCTCCCATGGGGTGCAGGGCCCAAGCACTTGGGCCATCCTCCACTGCACTCCCAGGCCACAGCAGAGAGCTGGCCTGTAAGAGGGGCAACTGGGACAGAATCCGGCGCCCCGACCGGGACTAGAACCCGGTGTGCCAGCGCCGCAGGCAGAGGATTAGCCTATTGAGCTGTGGCGCCAGCCTCCACACAGCTTTTGCCTCTGCTTTCTGCTTTATAAGGCCCAGAGCAGGAGCTTTACAGATATTTTCTTTCTTTTTTTTTTTTTTATTTGACAGATAGAGTTAGACAGTGAAAGAGAGAGACAGAAAGAAAGATCTTCCTTCCATTGGTTCACCCCCAAAATGGCCACCATGGCCGGAACTATACAACCGGGACTAGAACCCGGTGCCCATATGGGATGCTGGTGCCACAGGCAGAGGATTAAGTGAGCCACAGCACTGGCCCCAGATATTTTCTGTTACAGATGCAAGGAACTGGAATTTGGAAGATAGATGTATGCAAGCAGGTTCTGTCTTTTGTCTCCTTGAATACTTTGGTATAGGTACTGGGTTAGGAAGGCCGCTTAAGTTATATCCAGAAATCACTGGGAAAGGATCACATGTGGTAGAGAGAGGCATTTCCTGGGCTGTGACATTACTATCCATTAAAAAACAAAAGGCTCAGTTGCCTCTTGATTTACCCAATCTGATTTTTTTAAAAAATTAAAGAATATTTATTTGAAAGGCAGAGCAACACACAGAGATACAAATAAATAAATCTCTAAAAGATAGAGAGAGACTTTGCTAATATGAATTACCTAAGGATCTTGATTAGCCTGGATTATCTGAGTATGCCCAAGATAATCATAGGTGTCCTTGTGAACCATCTGCTAGTTCATTCCCCAAAAGGCTGAAAAGGTTGTGGCTGGACTAGGCCAAAACAAAGAGCCTGGAAATTCATCTGGGTCTCCCACATGGGAGCAGGAGCCCAAGTACTTGAGCCATCTTCTGCTTGTTTTCCTGGAGGATTTATAAGGAGCTGGATGAGAAGTAGAGCAGCCAGGACTCAAACCAGCACTCTAATAGGGATACTAAGTGGTGGCTCAACCCACTGTTCCACAGCATTGGCCCCCTAGAACAATCTGATTTTTATTCTTTCACTGAAAGTATTTGGGTGATTTTTTTCCTCCTAGTAGAAATCCCTCAAGGATTGTTTCTGGCTTCTTTACTCATGAATTTGGGAGTCACAGAAAACATTTATAGGAAAAAAAAAAAAAAAAAGTCTTCCATGTCAAGAAATGGGAGGAGCAATCAGTCAAGATACAGAAGATTTGTTAGAACTCCTAATCTATGCACCAGTTTAGTGACCTAGCCTGCTTTCTCAGTGGTGAGATTACTCAGAGCTTTTGTCATTCTCCTGAGTTAAGTTGACATGGTTTTGGCATCAGCTTCCACAACTCCACTTTGTGCCATCAGGCAGCACCGAATCATTGTCTCGGAGTCATTGTGACAATTGGAAGTCACATTCAAGTGACAAGGAAATTATTGCTAGAATAAAAAAAGTTGAGGAAGCGATTATTGTGTATTCTCATTATCTGGCTTTCAAACTTAAATATTTTGGCCATTAGGAAGCATTTGTTTTTCAAAATAAAATGAAGAACATAGACTGCATTCAAAGGGGGGTTTCTTAGAAACCAGATTCTTTTTTAGCTGTTAATGAGACACTTAGCAAAAATGGGCAGACACTGCCTGCCTTTCAAGATTAATCTGTCAGAGGGTGGAGAAAAGGTAGAGTTGAGAAGAAGAAGGGGGGCCATCAAGTCAAGAGTGGGCTGCATTTCCAGAGCCACCTGGCCTGACTCTATTCCGACGTCTGTGGACATCCACAAACCCATCAAACTTTATGCTCCTTCAGGGTGAAATTGACTTCTTCACCATTGTAGCCCCAGGGCCTATTCCGAGTATTGGAGCCCAGCACACTTTCTTGGATAAATGAATGCCTGGGTCTGTTTCACCTGTGTCTTCAGGTCGTGTATACTCTTGAGGGAGCTAGATTTGAAAACTTTCCAATCCTAGGAAATATTTTTCCCCTCTGTTAAGAAGTCACTAGTGAGTAAGTAATTGAAGTATTTCAGTTTCTCTGATGGGATAATGTGCATATTGTTTAGGACTGTCTTGACCTATATTTCTCAAGCACATGAAGGTGCATCCATGTGTGTGCTTCTCTCATGGCAGAAACATGGCACACTCTTTTGTACTCTCCACTCAGACCTTGTTATTGCATTAAAATGAACACAGCTACAATACTAAATAGAACCTGAAATGCAATAATAAAAACACAGAGATATAGTAGGACAGTGACAATAAATTGCCTGTAGCTGTTTATCTCTGGCTTTTCCCTGGAAACTTTCAGTCTTTCTGTGCAGTTTGAGTACTGCAATGTAAGTAGTTTGAGGAGCACTAACAAGTATCTGACTCCAAATAACCTCATTCTATATGGGTTTCCTGTCTCTGAAGCGCTGGAGAATGTCAACACTTGTTTCAGTCCCTTCCTCTATAAACTGGAGATAGCAGCAGGACCAAGGATAGATGTAAGAGTGGGACTTTGTACACAGGGAGTGCTTCACTAGGATTGGCTTTTGCTATCATCGTCCTTGTTGTTATTGTTTCGTCCTAGGTTCTGTGATAGGTTCAGCAATGTAGAGGACTTATCCTCTCAACACAGAGGGGCCATTCTTAAACATTGGAAAAATAAAGGGGTTAATTCATATAATTTAATCTAGATAAAGTTTTCTAAAGTTAGAAAAAAATTGGCCCCAACATAAGGGTACATCAGAAAGTTTAAGGAAACATGAAATTAAAAAGATGTTCATTTTGGTATTTTTGTAACCCATGCCTACAAGCAGTATACTAAAAGCTCATGGAAAATGCCTGTTATGAAGGGACTTCAAAAAATTTTCATACCAAAATTAACTTCCATTCCATTTTCATATGAACTTTTTGAAGTCCTCTTGTATTGAGTCTTCTGTGGTGAATTCAGAGGTTTCCTGTGGTTTCTCCAGATTCTCCTACAAATATTCTTTTACTCACTTGGGTCCTTCATTATTTGGGGCTAGATATCTTTTTTTAATATTTTATTTATTTAAGAGGTGGAGTTATAGACAGAGGGAGAGACAGAGAGAAAGGTCTTCCATCTGCTGCTTTACTCCTCAAATGGCCGCAACAGCTGGAGCTGAGCGGATCCAAAGCCAGGAGCCAGAATCTTCCTCTGGGTTTACCACACAAGTGCCGGGGCCCAAGCACTTGGGCCATTCTCCTCTGCTTTCCCAGGACATTAGCAGAGAGCTCAATCAGAAGAAGGGCAGCCAGGACTGGAACTAGTACCCATATGGGATGCTGGCACTACAGGCGGATGATTCAGCCCTCTACACCACAGCGTTGGCCCCATACATGTATTTTGATAGTCCCAAGGCTACCCCACCCATCACTGGACTTCTTTTGGGGAGAGGCCAGGCTAGCCCTGTTGTCTCCATGCCCCTTCCCATGCATTGTCAGCATTTCTCCGCACTTCTTTTGTTGCTCTGCCCATTTTCTGCCTCCTTCCCACTCCTGTAACAAAGGTAGTAAAAGCAAACTACGGCTTTCATCTGTCTCAGTGCTATCTTTAATTAAACTTTAACACACTCTTCTCCAGGCAAACATTGAAAAAATAGAGGGCTTCTGAACAGTGAACAGGCAAACACCTCAGACCATAGAAAGTGTGATTTGGAAACATTAGCATTTTTCTGTTTTATAGAGCAGCTTGATGTCTGGTGTCAGTGGTTACGTATATGGTATTTATTATAAATAAAAGTGTGGCTCCCCAGATCTAACATGCTGTAGGAATATTTAATAAAGAGGCTTCTTTTCTGCCTTCCCAAGGACACATCAGGAAGTTGGAGAACTGGTGATGCTCCTGACATTTTACTTTAGCTGTGTGGTGCATGTCAGATAAAACTAGCATTGCCAGAAAATCAAGGCTAGGACGGAGGTTCCTGAGCCTTGCAAAACTTGAAACACATAATTTACGCCAACATTTCCCATGACAATAAATGAGATTCACATTACTTTCTAAGTATGATTTTTTTTTTGGTGTTTTACTATAATACATTTTTCTTAACTGTAAGAACTCAAATGCACTTAGCAATGCCACCACACAATATAATGTAAACAGATTGTGACTGTCCTGTGCTCTGAGATGATGACATTCTAAGTCATGGAGTTAGAAAATTGGTATGGAAGACAGGGTGGTAAACTAAAGCCTCCAGGCCAAAGCCATGCTTCTATTCAGAATTATCTCTGGCTGTTTGCCCACTACAATGTCAGACCAGAGTAGCTGGAAGAGGGACCATGTGATCCACCTATAAAACTTACTCTCTGGCCTTTCACATTCAAAATTTGCCAATCCCTGGTACAGAGGTTAGATACCACTGATCAAGTTTGACTTCCAGTGTTGCCATTTATTTTGTGACTTTGTGCAATTGACTGCTCTAAGCCTCAGTTTTCTCAGTGGTGAATGGGACTTGTGATGGTGGTAGGTATCTGTGGCCAAGTGTGGCTCCAAGTCAAGTAGTGTCAGGTCCTCGCTGGAGAACCTAATGCACTGGTCGAACAAAATAGAAGTTATCTGCTGCTCTTGTTGTAATGTCAAAGATATAGTATCCAATATAAAGCTAGAGTGAGTGTGTTCCTTGAAGAAGCCAGAAATAGCAATAGGATAGCACTCTATGGAGTTAAAAGGTAACATGAATATAGCAAATCAGAACAAAAATATGGCAGGTGTCTAGAAGTCTTTGGAGGCACTTAGTACATTCACATACTGAAGGGAAGGATGTGTCCATCAGAAAGAGGAGGATTAAAAGGGTGAAGATATGAAATCAAAGCCAAGACCAAATGAGCATCTGGGGTTGAGATGGCTTGTTTTTGCTTTGCCTAGGAGAGGAACCTGTCCTACTACCAAGGTTCTTCCTGCACCAAAGTAAAGCTCTTTGCAGTATAGCGTTAAATGTATAGCATTTCCTTAGTCCTATACCATAAACTACTGTCTGCCCTTGTCATTCTTGTGTTCTGAGGAGGATTGAAAAATTCAGAGAATAAGTTGTGTCTGTACTGAGCATGCACAGTCTTTTTCTCTCTTGTCCTTATTTCCTAAACAGTATAGTATAACAACTACTTACGTAGCATTTACCTTGTATTAGGCGTTATAAGTCATCTAGAGATGATTGAAAGTATACAGGAAGACATGCATAGGTTATATGCAAATACGACACCATTTTATATAAGGGACTTTAGCATCCATGGATTTTGTTATCCACAGGACTTTCTAAAATCAATCCCCTGTGGATACTGAGGAATGACTGAACTGAATATTTGCACTCACAGCAAGATTCTAATTTTGAATCTGGCTGGTTTCACTAGAAACTGATGTTTACTCCCCACATATTAGAATCTATGGGTGGGTCTTGGGGACCCATGAACTCTTTTACAGTATAAACTGTTGGGAGCCTGTGAATCTCTCTGGAGTAAGATTCACAGAAGTCCTCTCAGTCTCAAAAGTTTGCATGACCTTCACCCCAAAGTTAACAACTCACTGGCTCCTTACAGTGTGGTCCTCATGTGGATTGTGTCTCATAGTAAATTAAGAATTTGTTTTCTGGCTTTCTCCAACAGTCTTGTTGATATAGTGAAATTGTGCAGTGTGAAACTACTTAGATGGCAGGGGAGAAAAAGGAAGAGTGACAGAGATCTGCAGGTCAGCCCTTGGCCTTTATATTTTTCTTTTAATTATTTATTTAGTTGAGAGGCAGAGAAAAAGGCAGGGACAGAGATATCTACAGAGCGAAATTCATTCTCTTGCAGCCCACAATGGTTGGGACTGAAGCCAGAAATTCAGTGTGGGTCTCCAAGGTGGGAGGCAGGAACCCAAGTACTGATCCATCACTGCTGCCTCCCAGGATCCACACAGCAGGAAGCTGTAATCGGGAGTCAGTGTCAGGAATTGAACCCCAGTGCCCCGATATGGGATGCAGGCATTCCAATGAGCATCTTAACTGCTAGGCCAAACACCTGTCTAAATCCTGAGGTCTTGATGAATTCTCTAAGATCTCTAAATCTCCACTGTCTTGGCTGGTGACCCTCCTACAGATTCCTGTTATCGCTTCTGTTGAAACATGTGCCTTTTCCTCTTTGAATATCCTTTATTATGCCCTTCATTAAGACCATGCACTTAATTAATAGTTCAAGGCATATGTAGTAAATTGGACTTGATTTTTAATTTCTTTATAAAGGTTTTATACTTTAACCTGAAGAAGGACAATTCAAAAAAAAAAAAAATCTAGCTTCCTTTGTAATAGCCTTGGCAAGAAATAGAAAACTTTCATTTTTCTCAAGGAAAAATAAACAGTGGCTGGAAAGGTATGGCGGATGGAGTGAGAGGTTTACAGGTTCAGCTCTGAGTGCATCCACATCTGGTAAGGTTGGCCGGAACCTCAGTGACATGGTGTTTATGAACGCACACAGATTCTGGAAAGCTTACACTGGAGAAGCCAAACAGCTGCAGTCTGTCCCTTATTTAACATTGTTTTTCTGAATTCAGGTAAATATCACGACACTGCTGAAGCTTTGGGGGATACACTTTATGACAAGTATCTCATGAAAGATAACTTAGAGAGTACAGGCAGGACAGTGTCCATCAAAGTTGTAGAAAAATAGGACAGAGCTTTCCCAGGTTGATGTTCTAATTCAACATCCAGTAAGAATTGCCCCTGTATTTCTAAAGTGAGTATTATGTTCTGCTTTGGCAAATCTTTGCTTAGGGCTTCTCAGAGTTTGACTCCTGCTCAAAGAGAGTCAGACATGGGGCTCCTCATCCCACCCCAGCCAGAGCCCGCATTCCAGCCTCATCCATTTTGGACCAGTGGGGGCAGTTTCCACCCTATGCAATAATAGGCTTGCAGGGAGGAGTTGTGCAGAGTTGGCCTGCCTGCTTTGTGGCATATGCTGCAGCAAGTTAGTCATTTATAAGATCTAGACTGGAAGATGGCCAGGTTCAAATCCCAGCTCTATTCATTGCAACCCAGCTCCTTACTTAAGTCGTTTACTCTTCTTGAATATAAGGGGGATTATGTCTTTCTCAC
The DNA here is from genome assembly GCF_033115175.1 of Lepus europaeus. Taxonomy (NCBI): domain Eukaryota; kingdom Metazoa; phylum Chordata; class Mammalia; order Lagomorpha; family Leporidae; genus Lepus; species Lepus europaeus. The sequence continues at coordinate 45,259,461 of NC_084835.1, forward strand.
AGGGGCATGAGACTTGATGAGATGCAGGATGCGGTTTTTGGTCCTCAGTAGTAACTCAGTATCTGTATCTTCTATCAGAATTTATCATCATCATCATCATTTATGTCAACATATCCCAGCTCAACAGCCCAGTTTCCCTCCAGAAAATCACTGGAATGATGTTTTTGCCAAATAGTTTTCAAATCATTAATATAAATTTGCTCTAGTAAACAAAGGAGGAGGATACTCAATCGTGAGCTTCAGACACTTGGATAAATCCTATAGAATCCAGCCATCCAGCCTCAGAAAACTACAGGTTTCTGGAGGTAAGAAGGAAGCTAGAACCTTCCACCAGCTATCAGTTGGTGAGTCTTGTTTTGCATCCATGTAATGCTACTTGATGGGTAATATGCTGAAGATGTTTCTGAGTTCTGAGTACAGTTTATAATGACTTCTTGAAGAGTCAAGATAAGTCAAACTGCATAATCCATTAAAAAGGCTAAAACACAAATTCCATATAGCTTTCAACTGGTAAAGCCCTGTTACATAGAACCTTAGAAGCTAATATGTAGTAACTACCCACTGGGTGCCAGGCCTTCTGCACTGTTTCTTTCAGTCCTCACAAGAATGTAATCAATTGAGTCTTTTTCTTATCCTCATTTTATGTCTGAGTAACTGGAAGCTGAAAGATGCTAAGTAGTTTTATGAAAGTGAAGCAGCTGCTAAGTGTGCTAATATATGGAAAGTGCTCAGAACAGTGTTGTATGTGGTCAGCTGTTGTTAATATTACCTGCTTCTGCTGTCATCATTGTTCTTATTAAGGGCCAAAGCCTTGTTTGTGCTCCTAAACCCCACACATTGACTGCCTCCAAACATATTTTTTTCCAGTTTGGAGCAATTACTTAACTTTGTCACCTTTAGCTGGAGAAAGTCATGGAACCAATAGCAGGCCCCCTGAGTGAGTGATCAGAGAAAATAAACCAAAATGAACCCCACTAAGAGCAAAGGCAGAGCCAAGATGGCTCCCAGGGGCTGCCCTGGAGAAGGGGTAAGGTAAGGAGATCTGCACTATCGGACCGCAGAGCCTCCAGGAGGGGCAGGAAATTGTGGCAGTTCATGTCTGAATCCGGAAGTGCTTTGAAAGCTCCTTCTGGGACAGGCATTTGGCTCAGTGGTTAAGATGATGCTTAGGATTCCCATACCCCATATCAGAAAGTCTGTGTCCAAGTCCCTGCTCTAGCTCCTGGCTCCAACTGCCTGCCAGTGCAGACCCTGGGAGACAGTGGTAATGGCTCAGGTTGTTGGGTTCTTGCCACCCACATGGGAGACTTGGATTATATTCCTGGTTCCTGACTTCAGGCCTCAGGTGTTGGCAGGTATTTTGGGAGTAAACCAGGAGATGGGAGCTCACTCACTGCCTAAATAAGTAAACTTTTGTTTTAAGAAAAAAACTATTTCCAACTCTCTTTCGTCCCTACTCAAACCAGCAATAAAAATTCACATCCAGCTTTGATTGAGCCCTGGTTAGGAAAAGATCTGGCACTGCCTTCCCCCCCATTAGAAGAAAGCTGTGGAACAGAGCCAGAGAGAGGGGGTTGGGCAAGTGGAGGAGGGTGGCTCTATCTTGCCCTGCTTTGGCTAGCCACCAAAATACACAGACCTCTCCTCCTACTGAAATACCTGCTCTTTAGTCCCCATGGTCACTTTTAAAGGAGCATAAAAAACACATTTCTTTGGCTGTTTATCCCAGTCTTAGAAGACTTTCCCTGAACAGATGTCTAGTTGACTCTAGCTTGAAGAATTTTTCTGACCCATAGTGAAAAGGCAGAAACCACGGGGAAAATAATGTCTTATCACAAAGCACAAATCCAAGAATACTGCTGAACAGTAGCAAGGAGTTGGCCACAGTGGCTTGCAATGTGTAGCCAACATTTCAGTCCACATCAAGAATAATCAGAGACAGAAAGCCTCAATTCTGGCTACAACATATAATCCACAGAGGCTTACATTTAGTATGCTGTATCAGGTAGTTCTTTTCTTACAAAAATAAAAAATGGACTCCAGCGAACATAAGCAGAGAAGCAATTTATTGGGAGGTATACTGTTGGAATGTTCTCAGCTGCAAGGAGTATTTGACTGTAAGTGGCTTAAACAAATGAGGTTTAGTCGGCGCCATGGCTCACTAGGCTAATCCTCCGGCTGCAGCGCTGGCACACCGGGTTCTAGTCCCAGTTGGGGCGCCGGATTCTGTCTTGGTTGCTTCTCTTCCAGTAGCTCTCTGCTGTGGCCCAGGAAGGCAGTGGAGGATGGCCCAAGTACTTGGGCCCTGCACCTGCATGGGAGACCAGGAAGAAGCACCTGGCTCCTGGCTTCGGATCGGCGCAGCACAATGGCCATAGCAGCCATTTTGGGGGTGAACCAACGGAAAAAAGAAGACCTTTCTCTGTCTCTCTGTCTCTCTGTTTAACTGCCTGTCAAAAAAAAAAAAAAAAAGAGGTTTAATTTTGTTAAACTCTGAAAAAAGGTAGTCACTGGGTATGCTTCAAAATGGTTGAACAGTGCAAAGACTGCATGCCTGTAATTCTATTGGCTTTCTCTTTATGGTCACAAAATGGCTGCTAGGACACCAAGCTACATCTACTTTCAAGGCTGGAGGAAGAGAGAGCAATAGCAGGAAAGATTTAAGCTTTAGGCTCACTGACCAGAACTGTACCACCTGGAACCCTTAGTACACGAGAGGCTAGAAAAGTAAGTATTTTTCAGTCTCTATTGGGAAGCAGATAAGGAAGAGGAACTAGAAAATGAGTACTGAATAACCATGGCTTTTCAATCTTAGCACTATGTATATTTTGGGCCAGATCATTCTTTGTTGGGGGAAGGGAGGGCTGGTCTGAGCCATGTAGGATGTTCAGTAGAATCCCTGGCCTCCACCCACTAAAAGCATCCTTCCTCAAGTTATGACAACCAAAAATGTCTCCAGATATTGCCAAATGTCCCTGTGAAGCTAAACCAAGACTCCATGGAGACTCACAGGAGTAGGCCACTCACAGCTTCTGCAGTAGATTACAGGTGCTTCTCAGACTCAAAGTCAAAGACAGCCAGGCTTCAGAAAGAGGCAGAACAGTTTCTGGATTCTAGAGAGCAGGGCCTAGAATATAGTCTTCCCCAAGAAGTTACTTTGGGTGAATCAGCTTCAATCCCTTTTCAGACTGTTAGTGCTAAAAGAAAAAATTCTGAGAGGGAACAAGATTGGCCTTGGGTTACAAACTCACCATTGGAGAAGGGAAGGCAGGCACCTTGATAGACTGTCCCAGCAAGATGTTATCCAATACAAAAGTAGTATAAAAAATATATCATGAGGCTGGTGCTGTGGTGCAGTGGGTTAAGCCACAGCCTGCAGTGCTGGCATCCCATTTGGGTGTTCTGTGTTGTTTCAAGTCCCAGATGCTCCGTTTTTGATCCAACTCCCAGCTAATGCATCTGGGAAAGCGTTGGAAGATGGCCTAAGTTCCTGGGCCCCTGCACCCACATGGGAGGCCCAGAAGAAGCTCCTGGCTCCTGGCTTTGGCCTGGCCTACCGCAAATCATTGTGGACATTTGGGGAATGTACACAGGATGGACGATCTGTCACTCTGCTCTTTCTCTCTCTGTAATTCTACCTTTCTAATAAATTTTAAAATCTTTATATATATGTGTGTGTGTGTGTATGTGTATTTAAGTGTATATGTGTGTGTATATATATATATATAGTGAGAGAGAGAGATGACTTTGAACAGCTCATCCTATTTCTGACTCATAGTTGAATCCCTTGTATTAGGTTGACAAAAGACCTTTATGAAGAGACCTTTTGAGCAAGACTCCAGAGTGTATGACCTCAGGCAAATCTGTCATCTCTTTGAGTCTCTAGGTGCTTATATATCTAGTAAAGACTTTCCAAAATCTTTTCCAGTTCTGACATTCAGCATCTTGACTTCCTGAAAGTGATTACAGCTTCCTCCTTCCTCCTGTCTATGTGTCTGCATTTGTTCCACTTCCCAGAGCTATGTCTCCACTGCCTAGATCCAGGTTGTCTTGGCTGTGAGAAGGAGGAGGGTGACCACCTATGCAGAAGCTCAGTGTGGCATGTATACACATAGCTTGTGCTTTAGCCTTAACCCTTGTGCAGGCTGTTGTCAGTTCCATTTTGGTTTTGGTCTCATTAGGAACTTATGAAACGCATTAAACTAACCCACCTTGATTGTCCACAAATCATGGCTGGGCTTGCTGGCCTCCACACACCTCTAGGAGTCTAAGACTGTGATCTACCTCTGTGTGGTTGGCACCTGCCAGCAAATTCTCTCACAACAGTGACAGATTCTCTACTGGCAAAGCCCAGGGTGGTCTTGAAGTGTAGTTTTCTTGCAAACTTGTTAATTTATTTAGTGCAGTGGTGAAGAGGGGAGGAATTGGAGTAAGGGGTGGAGGGAAATGGGGATTAAAAATGTAAATATGTGATTACTTTTAATGACCTTATTACTCGACATCAAATCTGTTTGTATTGACAAATAAGTATGCAAATGTTTATATCAACACTCACTTCATTAAAATAGTAAATGGTTGAAGTTAATATTAGTGCAGCATTGAAACCTTGAGTAGTTTTGATTACATAGCAATAAGCTACTGATGAGTATCATTATGTACCAATCATACAAAAATGAGCCACCGAAGGCCATATTTCCAAAATTGAGTTGAGCAAGTAATCCACAAAAACAGAGACAGTCACACAATAAATGCCAATAGAGACTTTATCTTCACATCACAGCACAGTTTGAAGGTATAAAATTGGAAATTTCATTTGCAGAAATGTAATTGGACATGCAAGTATGTAATCAGTGCCCCCAAAGAAGTTAGTTCAGGTATTTAGACTACAGCTACTCTTCTACCCTACACGTACTACCTCTCTTCCATCCTCTTGATTTTTCCCCCTACAGGATAGTTTTTTTTTTAGCTTAAAGACAAAATCTCTTTGAAAGGCCATAATCTTTACAAGTAAGGGGTTAGAATTTTGGTACAGAAGGCACCACATGTTACAACAGTATTCCATATGAGTGCTAGTTTGAGTCCTGGTGGCTGTAATTCAATCCATTTCCTTGCTAATGTGCCTGGGAAATCAGCAGAAAATGGCACAAGTCTTTGTGTGGGAGTCTCAGATAGAGTTCCTGGCTCCTGGCTTTGGCCTGGCCCAGCACCAGCAGTTGCAGCCATTTGAGGAGTGAGCCACCAGATGGAAGAGTCTCTATTTCTCCCCTCTCTCTCTATTTCTCTCTTCTCTCTCTCTCTCTCTCTCTCTCTCTCTCTCTTTGTTGTGTATGTGCATGTGTGTGTATGTGTGTGTTTGTGTCCCTGTAACTCTACCTTTCAAGCAAATAAATCTCAAAAACAAAACAAACAAACAAAAAACCAAAAAAACTCCACACTAAGCAGGCATCAGGGTGTGTGTTTATCTGTTCTGTAGCACAGCTGTCTCCTGGAGGAACCCAGCATGGGAGCTGAGTTCTCTCCTTGTACTCCTCTACTCCTTGGATTCTGTATTTGCAGAACACACAGCACTGTCTAAAGGTTACTGGGGAGATTCAGCCAATGAGAAAGATGAGTTGAAAAATGCAAGAAGCTGCAGATTAACACAGAGTGAAAGTAGTATATTTGAGAAGAGTTCAGAGGCTGCAACTGAGGTTTTCTTGGGCTTGAGAAAGTTGGCTCTGTAGCCTTCATTGCCACGTGTTTTAAATTTTCAGTCAAGGCTGGGAGGAATGGAAGTCCTTTGTATTAATAAAGTGCTGAGTTTCTCCATAGAGAAATGAATTGTAAATAGATTTTTATTTCATAACAATGGAGATCCGATCAGTCAGCAAGTACGTGTTTATTGCATACATACTACGAAGAAGGTGTTTGCAGAAGTATCTGAAATGAATGCTGCTTCCCAGGAGGGTACATTTGAGTTGGCAGGCAACAGACATCTTTGTACAGTGAAATGCGAAATTGGGTGTTGGAAGTTAACAATCCAACTGATGGGAAAAAGGGAAAGAGAGGGGGTTGCTGCGATGGGAGGACTACCGGAACAAGACAGTTAGATTGTTCCTGGACTTGGACTAACAAGTAAACTGGTGGCAAGCATGGGGCCCAGGAGGAATTTTTAACTGCAGGAGGCATTTCTGAATGGAGAGGCCCTCCCCTAGAAGGGTGAAGAGCTGAGCAGCAGCCAGTGGAGCAATGGGAAGGAAACAGGGCTGGGAGGCCAGAGTCATATTACGGAGGGCCAAAGGCATTACAGAAAAGAATGCAGCCATTGGATGCTATCTGGAATATTTTTCAGTTTGGAAACAGCTTCAAACTTAGAACAGTGTTGCAAAAACATTTCAAAGATTAAGTTGCTGACATGAAGCCTGATCACCTCTAATACTTTAGAGTGTCTTTCCCACAAACAAGAACATTTTTCTACCTAACCATCATACAAAGATGGAAATCGGGAAATTAATACTGTCCGAATCATGCCTTGCTTGTGTTGTCATTTCCCTTTTGCCTTCTCCCGACAGTAATTCCTTGATTCTCATGACTTGGATGATTCTGAAGATAGCAGGCCAGTGACTCCACAGAATTCGATTCAGGTAGTTCCGATTCAGCAAGAATATTACAGAAGTAGACCTGGATTCTTCTTGGAACATTCCATCTGGTGTCCTGGAATCATGTGTTGCCCCATTTCTGGTGAAACTGACTGGTCAGTGGATTAAGAGGATGTCTGTCCGGTTTCAGTACAGTGGTTTCCCTATCTCACTTCACTAGGAACCTCTAAGGAGAGGAGTAAAAAGTTTTCAGTGGTGGTTGGAGAAAAGAGGATACACTGTTGCCTCAGCCAATGGATGAGAGAAGGGACTGGACCTGGGGCTAGGTGGCCACACAAAGCAAGATCCTTCTAGCACGTTAGTTTTTGGAGAGGAGGGAATACACTGTCCTGTTGTTAAGGCTCTGAACCCCAGTCCGTATGACTGGGCAACACCTCTGACAAGACTATATGCTTTGTGATTTCAACTAGACGACATTTAGGGGAAAGTAAACTTTGGGGACAATAAAAGGTAAGTGGTTGCCAGCAGTTGAGGGGAGATAGGAAGAGATGAATAGATGGAGCACAGGGCTTTTTGAAGGCAATGAAACTCTACTGTATGACACTAGAATGGCAAATACATGTCACTACACATTTGTGGAAGCCTATAGACTACCATATAAACCATGGAAGCTAATGTCAATTATAGATTTTAATTAATAATAATGTATCAATATTGGCTCAATTAAAATAAATACACCATGGCTGGTGTTGTGGCATAGCAGGTAAAGCTACCGCCTGCAATACTGGCATCCTGTCTGGGTGCCAGTTCCTGTCTGGGCTACTCAACTTCCAATTCAGCTCTCTGCTAAAGGGCTGGGAAAAGCAGTGGAAGACGGTCCAGGTATTCGGGCCCCTGTCACTCATGTGGGAGATCTGGATGAAGCTCCTGGCTCCTACTTCCTCCTACATCAACCTGGCCCAGCCCCAGCCATTGCAGCCATTTGGGGAGTGATCCTGTTGATGGATGATCTCTGTCTGTATTTCTCCTTCTCTCTGTGTAACTCTGATTTTCCAATAAATAAATAAATCTAAAAACAAACATACAAATATACCACACTAATGCAAGATGTTAACAACGGTAGAAACTAGTGAGGAGGAACAAGAGGGAAGGAGGGAAGGAGAAGGAGTTTATGAGAACTCTTTTCTTTCTTTCTTTTTTTTTTTTTTTGTAGTCTTTTTGTTTTCAAGATTTATTTAAAAGTCAGAGTTACACAGAGAGGAGAGGCAGAGAGAGAGAGAGAGAGAGAGGTCTTCTATCCGTTGGTTCACTCCCCAAATGTCTGCAATGGCTGGAGCTGTGCCGATCCAAAGCCAGGAGGCAGGGGCTTCCTCTGGGTCTCCCACATGGGTGCAAGGGTCCAAGGACTTGGGCCATCTTTCCCTGCTTTCCCAGGCCACAGCAGAGAGCTGGATCAGAAGTGGAGCAGCCGAAACATGAACTGGCGCCCATGTGGGATGCCGGCACTTCAGGCGACAGCTTTACCCACTATGCCACAGCACCGGCCAGGAACTCTGCCCTTCTTATTCCATCTTTCTGTAACCCTAAAACTTCTCTATAAGCTAAAGTGTGTTAAATGCTGAATGAATGAATGAATGAATGAATGAATATTTTTAATCAGCAGGTAACAGTATGTTATCACCCCCTCAATGCCACCTAACTTCAAAGGTCTAATAGGACACATCCTCTCTCTTCATATGGAAGCATCCAAATCTCAAGTGGTTTGCTTTCTCATCCCTGCTTAACTTTTACTCAGGACCAGCAGGAACCCTAATTCCTCTAGGTGGTGCAGTGCCATGGAGCATGGCTTTGTAGGCAGAGCTTGGTCAAAAATTCATGATCCTCTTGCCTCCTTGCCAAGGACCACCATTGTTTATATAGACACAAACCTTGGCAGTGGGTCACTCACCCATTGTTGTTGAATAATGCCTTTACTTTCGGCACTATTACCTGTGCTGCCCTCTGCTGGCCACTCATCTGACCCGGGCTATCCTCGCCAGAGAATCTAATCCACCAGAGAAACCCAAATGTTCAGGAATGAAATTTTCATTAGCAGCCCATCAATATAACCAAAAGGTATCAGATCTGGGACTGTGGCCTCTCAGGCATAACTTTCCCTTGACCTCTACTTTTGCATAGAATCAAAATTGCTGTTTTAGATCAGTCCAAGGGTATTGTTTGGAGCTCACCTCATCCAGCAGTCACACTGCCTTAACACAAAAACTCTTGGTATCAACATGCTGGACTGGTGAACAAGGCAAGGGCTGGGACAAGGGGAGGCCACAGGTCAAAGTGCAGTGTCCAGAGAGGAGCAGCAAATCCAGCAGCGCTGCTTACCGGCACAGATCATGGGCCACACAACAGATTAAACAAAGCCCAGAGTTTGTGAGCAAGCATGCAGGATTTTAAACCCTGCACTTAGATCTTAGAAGCTATGTGGTCTTTGACAACTCTTGAACCTCAATGTGTTCACTCACCAGGAGAATAACTGTCATGCTGGGTTGTTAATTTATTTTTCATTTTATTTGAAAGGCTGAGACAAAGATCAGCTGGTTCACTCCCCAAATGTCAGCAATAACTAAGGCTGCACCTGGCCAAGGCCAGGAGTCAGGAACTCAATCTGAGTTTATCACATGGTTGGCAGGGGTCCAGGTACTTAAGCCATCACCATTGCTTCGCAGGGTATGCATTAGTTGGAATGAGAAGTGGATCCAGGACTCAAACCCTAGGTACTACAATATGGGTTGCACCTTCCCAAGTGGCATCTTAGCTGGTGTGTCAAACACTTGCCCCTGGATTGTTATTTTAAAGATGACCATTGTAATAGCTAACATTTACCAAGAGCTTAGATATTTACATGTGTGATTTTAATCAGCCCTTAAAACATTCCTTTGAAGCAGTTAATGTATGTGTTAGACAGCAAATGTACAACAAATAACAGTATTATCAAATGGGTTGCCATCAATCTCAACGATTTTTGTTTTTCAAAAACAGCCATTTCATATGGTTCAGTCAGGTGTTGAAAGGAGTTGAAGGCTTTCAAAACTAGAGATAAAGTAGGTTAAAACAACACCCAAGGCAGTACTAGGAGGTGAGGCTGAGGGACAGCCTCTCAGGCACAGCACAAAAGGTAGAGAACCAGTCCACACTACAGCTCTCCTGTCTGAAGGGAAACTCACACAGTCAGTGGAGACAGAAGAGCCACAGCAAGAAGGAATTGGGCAGGTGCACGAGAAAAGCTCTAGACCAGTAGTTGTCAAACTTGAGTTTGCAGCTGAGTCTCATAGAGAGCTTATTAGCACACAGCGCAGGGCCCTGCCCACAGAATTCGGACTCAGAACCTCCCCGCTCAGGCATTTTCAACAAGCTCCCAGGTGTGACAGGGTCGTCTGGGGGTTACACTTTGAGAACCACTGATGTAGACCAAAGATTGAAAACCGGTGCTCTGAAAACCAAATTCACTTTCTGGTTTCATTTTGTGTTTTGGCTACACAGGTTTGAATTTTTAAAGTGAGTTTACATACTTTAAAACTAGGAGGTTTCACACACACACACACACACACACTTGATTTCTGTCTTGAAATACTGAGTATCAAGAAACCCCACATTCCTGAACCACACCCATTGGCTGCAGTGAGTAGATGTTGCCCCCAATTAGGTGGGGGGTCTGTTCGCTCTGGGATTCCCTGGAGGGCAAATGGACTTAGCCCTCAAGTTGAGCGTTTCTAAGTCTAGCTGCCCATGTATATTTAATATCTGTATTCCTTACTTTAATGGAGGCTTTAAATGATTTTATTAGCCAGAATTTAGTACCAGAATCTAGGCCAGAGGCAGAACTGCCAGTAGGGCCAGCTTGTTTTATTTAAATTGGTCCTAATCTGCAAACCCATATTGAGAACCTATTATATGCCTGCTTTCTTCCACAAATCTCCTAATTCTACCACAGAAAAACAAGCCAATTCATAGTGCTAGGAGCCTACCCACTACTGTGTGTGTAGGTTATTTGGAGGCACTGGCTAGAGATGACAGGCTCAAGTGACCCAGTGATCCCACCGGTACATCACAAAGTTGTGAATTCTCTCCATGGCAGTGCTGGCAGAAGTAATGCTCCAGGACTAACGGAATAAGATTCCATCCATGTCCAGGGCTATGGGAAACCTGCAGTCTGGAGTCGGATTACGGTCTGGGTCTCCCCGAAATTCACGGGTGGAAATCTTCACCCTCGATGTGGCGGTACTGATGCGCGGAGCCTTGGGGACGTGGTCAGGTCATGAACGCCGCACCTTTCTAGAGGGCTCAGTCCCTTCACAAAAGAGCCACTGCAAGGACCACTCCCAGCCAAGGTTTGCACGCCAAGTACGGCGGCCATAGCCGCCCCAGGATCCTCCGCGCGGCGCAAGATGGCCGCGGGGCTGTTAAATTCCAGGCGAGGCACTTAGTGATCCAGGGTTGCGCCAGCGTCGCCGTTTTTGCCCTTTTCCCAGTGCTTTCACCTCAAAGCTCTTCGAGCACCTCCAGTTTGTCGTACCGGCTAGTCAAAGTGTGGTGACAGACGCGCACACTCCGTGTTCACGGGGCCAGGCGAACACCAGCCCCAGCTGTGGCTCTGCCAGGATGAGGAGAAAGCCAGGCGCTGCCGCTCCGCCCTGGTGAGCGCTGGTTCTGGAAACTCGAAGCGCCGGTGTGCCCGCGCTCTTGGCTTCTGCTTGCCTTGTCCTCCTCCTCCTCCAGGTCTGGAAGCCAAGGCGTCCACACAGCCATGCTGCCCGTTTATTCTGGGACTTAGAGACTATCCCAGGCCCGGAAGTCGAAGGGGCACACTGGTACCCTTAGTTCTTGGGATCCCCGTTGGTTACCCAATTTCCTTATTTTTTTTTCCAGGTTATTAAAGGGCAGGTAAGACTACTAAAATAGAGAACGGAAAGAAGCCTAAGGGAATCGTGTAGCACGCGACAAGCAGCCTCCAGACTGAGGCAGAGCACCGTCTCCAGACAGCGACCCTGCCGACAGCCTCCAGAACTGTGAGCAGTAGATTTTTGCTGTTTATAAGTGACCCAATCGAAGGTCTATTGGTTTAGCAGGACTAAGGATGTTCTGTATGGGATTTCGTTATTATCTGTGGTTCTTAGTGTCTGGTAATCCTTTCTTGGGAAAATGAATCAAGTCATAAGGACTGCCGCTTAGAGACGCGAAATGTGAATAGTGATCCTTAGTTGAGCGCGGTTTTGTTTTGATTTGCTTTCTCTTATTTTACGCTGATCCGGTCGTTGAAACAGGGTGCCCACTTTAAGATACGCGGTGCAGAGAGTGCGTAAGTTTCCAGAAATTGATGTGTCTGAGGCTACATTTTCAAACTAAAGTCTGAGCACCTGGGACCACCACCACATTTCCTGGGAGCTTGTCAGCAACACAGAATTAAATCTTGGGCCAACCCAATCAAAATCCTAGAACAACAAGATCCTCCAGTGATTGTATTTCAGAAATCAAGCTTATTAGAGAAACATGGCTAGAAACTGAGTATTAGAAGTGGAAACTTAAGAGCATTGACTTTAAAAATAAAACTTTAGAAAAATCCTAAAACAAATGAGATCTGCAGGTGTTTTTTGAAATTGGAGGACCCCCTTGCAAAATAGCTATTAAAATATTTCATGAACCCACAGCTGACAGAGATAACATCCATCTATATTTAAAAAACAGTCAATGGGTAACTTTTTTTTTTTAAATGAATGTACATTATTAGATCATCTACACAGTTTGGAAAATATTAATGTTTATACGTGTAAGGTTTTTTTTTTTTTTTTTCAGATCTATGAGCAATGCTTTCATACATACAGATTCTCACAACCCTTAGAGCAATATCACAACCCACAGATTAGGTGGGAAATACTGATCTCAAAAAATGATGATTATTGTTATGGGATTTATTTCTTGTGTAAAAGATCTAGAACAGCTGAAGAGGCACTGTGGCCATTTGGGGCTATATAATCCTTTGCTATGGAGGGCTGTCCACAACATTACAGGATATTTGGCAGCTTCGCTGATCAATGCCAGTAGCAACTTGCCCTTGTGACAACCAAAAATTTCCAGCGTCCTGGGTGGGGTGGGGAGGATAAGCCTTGGTTGAGAATCACCAGCCTACAGGTTGCAAAGACAATTGTATGCTGGGTTCACAGGGTAAAATGGAGTTTGGTTAAGATCTGCGTTGGGACCACCTGAGCCATAGAAGCGAGTGCTTTGCTCACCGACACCTGATGGAGTAGCTGGGTCCTGCCTGGTAGTAGCTACAATTATAGGCCCCAGGCTATTAAAAAAATTAGTTTTTTCTGACCTTGACACATTCTGACTAATCTAGCTAAATGATCCAGACATTACTTTGTGGTTTGAGTTCAACTTAGAGGCAATATGCAAGGCTCAAACAGATATTTGTCTTATGTTGGGGACTAGTCACATTTGTCACATGAAAACCAGACCACTAAATGTATCTTTCCAAAAAAAAAGTCTTCTCCAAAGCCAGTTTTCAGCCCATGTTTGAAAATTATATTCCACACAGATGAAAAACATACATTCTCATTTTGTTTCGAATTAGCACAGTAAACAGCTGGCTCTCTTCTTTCAAATGGAGGACTCAGCTCCATTTGTTAGCTCTGTTTCTGATATTTCACCTATCCTTTATTTACTTAACAGAGTTTGACAGGAAATTCTCAGAGAGATAATATATCTCCATTAATAGGGTGACTGGGGGAACATATTCTAAGGTTTCAAGTAGACTGGAACAATAACTTACATCTTTGACATTTTTGTCAGCTACCATCCCATTAATAGCATCCAGTAGAGCTTCCCCTCAATCCATGAAGTCTTGAGTGTTTTGTGGCAAAGCACACATTTTATTTTTCAGAAGACACAGGCCCATTACACCATTATCACCAGATAATGGTGCAAATTAAAAAGGCTTGTGAGAAAGGCAATCTGATATCTATAAAAACAATTTTCTGACATAAATCAGACCACTATAAAGAGTGAAAAATGACTCAAGCTGGATTTCTCAGTGGATCTGGGATTGCCAATTTGTGCTGAACTCAGAAGTATATGAAGAGAAGTGTATTCACCCAAATGTAAAGTTTTCCTTCATTTTAGGATGTTAGTAGCTACCAGTGAGCATAGAGAATATTGCTCAGCTCATGTTAATAAGGGTAAATGCACTTTGTTCTTTGCAAGACATCAGACAAAAATCTAAAAATAAGCTAGCTACCCCTCTGTTGGAGTTCCTTTGCCTGCTATGTAGCTTTTTATACCAGCTTTCCAAAAAAAAAAAAAAAAAACACAAAAAACACCTCAATGAATTAGAGGCATCTCCTATATCTCCTGTCAGTGTTTTCACAGCCAAATTAGAGAGATCCAGCCTTGCAGGGGAAGGTAAAAAATTTCCCCCATCTATCAGATGCTTTTCCCAATTACTCATGGCCCCAATTTCTGTCTAAGAAGTGTCTCCAGTAATTGATAATGCAAGGGGCATGATATGAGGTAGCAGTACAATTTATAGCAGAGAGATAAAACTCAGATAGAAGGACATTTACCTTATAATGCTATTAATATAAAAGTAATTATGAGGGTTAGTTCTAATTAGGATGTTCACATAGGATCAAGAGAGAATAGCTAAAATAGTTTCCTGGTGTTGGAACTCCATTCTTTGACTTGAAACATTACATACTTTTTCTAAGTAAGACATTAAAATTTTTACTTTTAAGAGGGTTCTACTTAAAAATTGATTAGAAATTATTTCCTCCATATCTGTAAAATCATCTATCGAGAGTTTTTATATAATTTTATATCTTATAATCCATGATACATGTTAAATTTTTAATGTGTACATACAAATAACAGATTGAATTGTGTTCCCCAAAAGATACTTCAAATACCATCCCCTGGTACCTGTAAATGTGACCTTATTTGGAAATAGGGTCTTTGCAGATATAATGAAGTTAACATAAAGTCATACTGGAATATAGTAGACCTTCAATCCAATGATTAGTGTCCTTAGAAGGAGAATGAGCATGTATGGGAGCTTGCACATACATGTGAGAGAAGACTATGTGAAGATAGAAGAAAAGATGGGAGAGATACGGCTGCAAGCGTGGAAGGCCAAAGATTGCCATCACCAACCGGAAGCTCAGAGAAAGGCACAGAACAGGTTGTCCCTCCAAGTCTGTAGAAGGAATCAACCCCTGCTGACATCTTAATTTCAGACTTCTGGCCTCCTGAATTGTCAGAGGACAAATGTTGTTTTATTTGTTTCAGTCTGAGGAAATCAGTACTGTATATAACTTTTTCAAATCTATATTAAGTATATTTTTATTCAAAATATTTAAAATGTATTTTGGCTGAAAAACTAAGCTTTTATCACATTTAGGTATTCTTTAAAGGGCAGACCAAAAAACCTAAAATTAGACATTCAGTTCTAATGTACAAAAGATGGCTTATTTAATTAAAAACCACATTGTATAGCCGGCGCCGCGGCTCACTAGGCTAATCCTCCGCCTAGCGGCGCCGGCACACTGGGTTCTAGTCCCGGTCGGGGCGCCGGTTTCTGTCCCGGCTGCCCCTCTTACAGGCCAGCTCTCTGCTGTGGCCAGGGAGTGCAGTGGAGGATGGCCCAAGTGCTTGGGCCCTGCACCCCATGGGAGACCAGGATAGGCGCCTGGCTCCTGCCATCGGATTGGCGCGGCGTGCCAGCCGCAGCGCGCCTACCGCGGCGGCCATTGGAGGGTGAACCAATGGCAAAAGGAAGACCTTTCTCTCTGTCTCTCTCTCTCACTGTCCACTCTGCCTGTCAAAAATAAAAAAAAATAAAAATAAAAAATAAAAAAAACCACATTGTAGGGATAAGTAACCTAATGTTTGGGATGCCAGTTAGGGTGCCTATGTCTGACATCAGATTACTTCACATTGGTTGCTGGCTCTGGATCCTGACTCCCATGTCCTGCCAATGCAGACCCTGGAAGGCAACAGTGACAGATGAAATAATTGACTTCCTGCCACCCATATGGGAGACCTGGATCAAGTTCCAGCTCCAGCCCTGGCCCTGCATTGGCCTTTGCAGGCATTGGAGAGTGAACCAGCAGGTGGGAATTCTCTATTATGACTCTGTCTCTACTTCTCTGTCTCCTGTCCTTTTGCTTCTCAAATAAAAAAATTTAAAAACCAATCAAATATTTTTTCATTTTGAAAGCTGTTAGAAAAGTCTTCTGTAAGCCTGAAACATTATCCCATTTCAAAAATTTAACAAAAACCATAAAACAGGTGGGCATAGAGGCGCAGCAGGTTAGATTGCCACTTGGAGATTCTGCATCCCATATGGGAGTGCCTGGTTTAAGTTCCAGCTCCTCCAACCCAGCTTCATGCTAATGTATCTGGGAGACAAGAGGTGATGACCCATGTACTTGGGTTCCTACCACCCATATCCAAGACCTGCATGGAGTTCCTGGCTTTGGCCTGGCCCAGTCCCAGATCTTGTGAGCATTTGAGGAATGAACCAATGGATAGGACATAAGTCTCTATCTTTCTCTTACTCTCTCTGCCTTTCAAATCTTAAAAAATACAGAACAGAAACCTAATGGAGCTCTGATTACCTAAAATAATTGTCACATAAATATTACAACTTTGTCCTCTGAACTCACTTATTTTGTAAAATCTCATTAAGAAAATAATTGATTTTTACTTAAATATTTATAACAATCCAGGTTGTTTGCCTATTACAGATAATCAGCCATGTTGGAGTTGATGTAGGTATCCAGGGCAGATATTAAATTCATACATTTCTATAAACAAGTAACTGGGGCTGTTGTTGTGGTGTAATGGGTTAAACTGCTGCCTGCAAAGCCAGCATACCATATGGGTGCTGGTTTGAGTCCTGTCTGTTCGACTTCTGATACAACTCCCTGCTAATGAGCCTGGGAAAGCAACAGAAGATGGCCCAAATCCTTGGGCCGCTTCATCCACATGGAAGACCCAGAAGAAGCTCCTGGATCTTGGCTTCAGTCATTGCAGCCATTTGGGGAGTAAACTAGCGAATGGAAGATCTGTCTCTTCCTCTCTATTTTGGTAACTGACTTTCAAATGAATAAAATAAATTTTTGAAATATATATGTATATATATATATAACCACGTAATCACTGAGGAAGAAGGAAGAAAAAAATTCAAAGGAACTGCTGAACAATTATGGATATTTATAATGCTAACAATAGTCATCAAGGAAATCTGATTTCATGTTTCATATCTAAAGATATAAAAAGCTGGAGAAACCTGTTGGGAAGTATCTACAGGAAATGTTAAATATAAACATTTTAAAGTTGCTTCTTAAGGAAAAAGCACATGAAACTTCAATTATGTGGACATTTTTACTTAAATGTAGCACACATTACCCTTCAGTCTTGATTACAAGTGTGACTTTAGCTGCCAAAACATAACATTTAATTTTGGAAACAATTTTTTAATTAATTAGTTCTTATTTAGAAAATTCTTGTGAATGTAAATGGGGTTGTCTGTGATCTGTGTTGATATTTAAGGTGCTTACATAACCATATGGAAAATGAGATAAAAATTCCTGTTTACATTTCTTGAACATTTTACATATTTTTAAAGTTCAAATTTTTTAATGTTAAAAGTGTTCTTGTTTATAACGCACATAAAAATGTTTCTCAGAAAAGTTTAATAAATGTCTGTTTGCTTGAATTAAAAGGAAATCCTTTGAATTCAGCTTCTAATATAGCACTGAATGCTTGGGTTCCATATGAGGTAAGGCAAATTGCTAGGCCATCTTTTTTGAGGCTAACCAGTAGTCAGCAGCTCATAGGTATGAGATGTGGTTATCTTTGCAGACCCATAGACAAACAGCATTTTAAATTAAAAAATTTTTTTAACAGTTTCAGCTGCCACCTCAAGCTTTTATACTGGTGGCCTTGTAAACAAATTGAGTTGGTATGCGTTTTTTACCCAGACATTTGAACAATTTAAAATTTGTTTCAAAATGTGAATGCCTAGAAGCAGGATGTGTGTGACAAATCCTTCTTGGTCCCCACCATTCTCTACTGTCTTAGGCAGACTTTGTCATTTATATTTTCTGTCTGAACCTTCTGGCATCTGAGTTTTTCACTTTTGCTATAACGTTAATATTCTTTAGTTAACAGCTACAGAAGCTGCTGGTTTCATCTATGGTTGCAATAATAGATCTTGCTACAGGGAGTTCCAAATGGTAGTGAAAATGTAACCATACAGATGAATTTTCTTTGTGTCAGAGACTCAGCAAAGAACACCCAGGTTCTCCTAGGCAAACTCTAGGTGACTCACAGAACTGCGTAGGAGTGGTTGCACACAATGAGCATTTCTGGGATTCCTCTCTTCCCTCGAATGTGATACCATAACACGAAGCAACTGTACTTACTGAGTATTAACTGTTTCAGATAGCGTCAGTAGCAGTCATGAGCCAGTAAGGCAGGCACAGTTATTTAGTTTATGAGGATGTCTGGCCCAGCATGGGGCATAACCCAGTGCAGTCATCTTGAGAATATTGCAGGAAAAACTAGAGCATAGGATTTAACATTGAAAATTAGAAGTTGATCCTACTTCTTAGACAAAATTGAGATTGACAAAATTGAGGTTTATCTACATAAACCCTTAAAGATGTGGTTCTGAATCAAAATTAGGGAACTGGAAAAAAATGAAGTTGAGGATTTTGTCCTGTTTAATTTCTTAAAGGAAACTCTTCAGAAGGAAAAGAACATGAGAAAAATACAGAATCAGCTGTCTTCCTGCCATGTTTTGGATTGGTTGCTGGAAAAATGCCATTTTTGGTCACATATTTGCCTGAAAAAATAGCTTCTATGTATTCTGTAGTTTGAGATGATTTACAACTCCAGTGTGGATTTCAAGCCCCCAAAACTACCTATTCTTCTATGGGCTAGAAAGCCACAGGTTTCTTGAGAAGTCATTCCAGAATTGGGTTCTCTATATAATTCTGACCTCAGATCATTTTCTGATCAATAAACTGTTCTGTGTGAAAAGTTGATCAGTTAAAACAGTTCACAGATTAGTTAAAGCAGTTTCATTGCAATGTGTTTATGTACAGCTTTTTCTGTGGCAGCATCTCCCAGTAAAGGTCTGGAAAAATTAGCACATAGTGGCTTTGGGTTCATGTCAAAAACAGGAAGCCACTCCAGAGGCTGTAGGCTTTTGCCTAAGCATTACATCTTTCAGCTATTTGATGTCCGGAGTACAATTTCAGAAAGACTTTATTTTTGATAAATGAGTTCATGAAGGCCATAGGATATAAGGTCTACATTTAAAAATCACTTACTTAAATTTTTCATTTGTAAAAATATTTGAATAACTTGTAAGACTTGTGTATTCTTACTGGAACAGTGCAATATTTCAACACATGCGTATACCCTTAACTAATCAAATCAGGCAGTTAGCATTTTCCACTTCCTTTTCTTTATGTTTAGAGTCTACCAGATCCTCTCTTCAGGTTCTTCATATGGAATATTATAAATTATTGTGGACTGTAATCATACCACTGTGCTGGGAGACACAAAAACTTACAACTTCTAACTATACCTGTTAACCAACCTCCCACTGTCACTCTCCCTGCACCCTTCTGATATTCTGGTAATGAGTTCGCTTAATTGTGCTGCAAATTTCTTTTGTATGATTGAATAGTATTGTGTATATGAGTACACTACATTTTCATTATCCATTTGTCAGTGGACACCCTCGGTTGATTCTATATCTTAGCTATTGTGGGTAATGCTGCATTGCACATGGAAGTTCACAGTGAGTCATGCTGACTTCGTTTCTCTTAGATAGATACCCAGAGGTGAGATTACTAAATCATGTGGTAGATAGTTTTAGTGTTTTTAGCAACCTCCACACTGTTTTCCATAATGGCTGTCCCACCAATAGTATATAAAGCTTCTGTTTTCTCTCCATCCTTTCCAGCATTTGTTATTTTTTCTTTTTGATAATAACCATTTAAACTGGATTAAGGTGGCATTTCATTGTGGTTTTGATTTGCATTTCCTTAGTGACTACTGATATTATTTTTCATATATGTTGACCATTTGTATTTCTTTTGAGAAATGTCTTCTCAGATCCTTTGTCCATGTATAACTGCATTGTTTAGAATTTTTGGTTGCAATTTTTTTCTTATATATTCTGAATATTAAGCCTTAGTCAGATGAGTAATTTGTAATTATTTTCTCCCATTCTGACAATTTTCACTCTGTTGACTGTTTCCATTACTATTCAGACACTTATGATTAGTTTGGTATACTACTATTTGTCTAGTTTTGCTTTGGGGCTCTTAGCCATATATGGCTATATTGATGTGTTGACATGTTTTCCCTATGCTTTCTTCCCATAGTTTCATAGTTTCAGGTCTTACATTTAGATCTTGAGTTGGTTTTTGTATAGGGTGAGAAGTAAGGGTCCAAGTTTTAATCTTCTGCATATGGCTATCCAGTTTCCCCAGAAATATTTAATGAAGACACTCTGCTTTTCTCATATGTGTTTTTGGCATCTTTGTCAAGAATCAGTTGACTGCAGGTGTGTGGATTCATAACTGGGGTCTCTTATTCCATTGGTCTATGTGTCTCTGTTGATGCCAATACATACTCTTTTGGTATCTCTGTAGTCAAGTGTTGTGATACCTCTAGCTCTGTTTTTGGTTAAGATTTCTTGTCTATTCAGGGTCTTTGTGCTTCCATATTAGTTTCAGGATTATTTTATCTAGGTCTGTAAAGAATGTCAATATTTAGGTGGAAATTTCATTGAATCACTTTGAGGTGTATGGGTATTTTAATAATATTTTTCCCATCCACTAATTATAAGAGTTCATTTTTTTGTCTGTGTTCTCTTCAATTTCTTTCATTAGTGTTTTGTAATTTTCACTGTAGAGATCTTTCACATCCTTGGTTAAATTTATTCCAAGCTTTTTTTTTTTTTTTTTTGGTAGCTATTGTGAATGGGATATTTCTTTCTCAATGAATTTGTTATTTATGTATAAAAATGTTAAATTTTTATGCATTGATTTTGTATCTTGCAACTTTATTGGTTCTAATAGGAGGTTTTTTTTTTTTGAAGTCTTAGATTTTTCTGTGTATAGAATCATGTCATCTGCAGACAAAGATAATTTGACTTCTTCCTTTCCTGTTTGTATGCCTTGAATTTCTTTGTCTTGCATAATTGCTCTGGCCAAAACTTCCAGTACTATATCAAATTAGGGCAGTGAGAGTGGACATCCTTGTCTGATTCTGTATCTTACAAGAATATATCATATATACCCTTTTATTTATTTGTATTTTTAAGTCACATATATACTTTATTATGTCAAGGCATATTCTTCTAAACTCATTTGTTTGGGCTTTTCATCATAAATGGATGTTGAATTTTTTTTTTTTTTTTTTTTTTTTTTTGGACAGGCAGAGTGGACAGTGAGAGAGAGAAAGAGAGAGAGAGAAAGGTCTTCCTTTTGCCCTTGGTTCACCCTCCAGTGGCTGCTGCTGGCACATCGCGCTGATCCGATGGCAGGAGCCAGGTGCTTCTCCTGGTCTCCCATGTGGGTGCAGGGCCCAAGCACTTGGGCCATCCTCCACTGCATTCCCGGGCCATAGCAGAGAGCTGGCCTGGAAGAGGGGCAACTGGGACAGAATCTGGTGCCCCAACCGGGACTAGAACCCGGTGTGCCGACACTGCAAGGCTGAGGATTAGCCTATTGAGCCGCTGCGCCGGCCTTGGATGCTGAATTTTATCAAATGCTTTTAATGCATCTAGTGAGATAACTTTATGGTTTTTGTCCTTCATTTTATTGATGTGATGTATTGTCTATTGATATTCATACATTGAACCATCCCTGAATACCTAGAACAAATCCCAGCTGATCATGTTGAATGACCTTTTTGATGTGTATTATCTACATCTGTGCTCATCAGGGATATTCGTCTATAGTTTTCTCTTTTGTTATATTCTTGTCTTGTTTTGGGGTTAATGTTGGCCTTGTAGAATGAGGTTAGAAGGGGTCTTTCCCTTTGTGTTCTTTGGAATAGTTTTAGAAAAACCAGTGTCGTTTTCATGAAAAGTTTGGTAGGATTTAGCAGTGAAGCTATCTGGTCCTGGGCTTTTCTTTGATGGGAGACTTTGTAGGACTGATTCAATCAAATTACTTATTATTGGTTTGTATAGGTTTTCTACATCTTAATCATTCAATTTTGGTAAGTTACATGTGACATTTATCCATTTCTAGGTTTTCCAATTTGTTGGTTTATTTTATTTATTATTATAATAGTGCTTAATGCTCATTTGTGTTTCTCTGGTATCCATTGTAATATTTTCATTTGTTTTATTTATTTGATTTCTTTTTTAGTCTAGCTAAAAATCTATCAGTTTTATCTTTGCAAAAAAAAAAAAAAGCTATTCATTGTTATCTCTTCGTCTCTATTTCATTTATTTTTTCCCTGATCTTTGTGATTTCTTTCCATTTACTAACTGGTTTTTGTTTGTTCTTGCCTTTTTTTTTTAAAGATTTATTTATATATTCGAAAGTCAGAGTTACACGGAGAGAGAAGAGGCAGAAAGAGAGATGCTCCATCCAATGGTTCACTCTTCAGTTGGCCGCAATGGTTGGAGTTGTGCTGATCCAAAGCCAGGAGCCAGGAACCTCTTCCCAGTTTCCCATGTGAGTGCAGGGGCCCAAGCACTTGGGCCATCTTCCACTGCTGTCCCAGGCCACAACAAAGAGCTAGACTGGAAGAAGGACGGCCGGGACTAGAACCGGCGCCCTTATGGGATGCTGGTGCCTTAGTCCATTGCAGCAGACAGCCTCTGACATTCCTCCTTATTATTCCCTCGGACCATATGACATTAGTATTCAGCTTCTAGCTGTTCTACCTGTCCACTGTTCCCCTGCAACATATTCAATAAATCTAGATCTGCTCACTCACACTGCTCCAATAAATTCTTTCATCTCCTGCAATGCTGACTCAGTCAGTTGCTTCCCACAATACACACCTTCCTTGGAAGGCTAGTGGTGATACTGGCCAAAATGCGTCTGTTGCACTGAGGTACAGGTCTCTGCCTGATTGCTGGGTAGATCTAGAGGTTTTGTATGTAAGCTTTAGCCCAGGAATAGAGGCCTACTCATTTTGGTGGGGGTCCCACTGGCCTACCTGGCACAGAGTATCAAGGTGAAGTCCTAAGCTTCCTATTATACCCTACTCCCTAGCAGTTGGAGTCTTGCTGTACTGTCTGCTGGAGATTTGGAGGAGGAGTGGTGAGGGTGGTCCCTTGCCTGTCCAAAGGCTCAGTCCAGATATTGGCCTGGAGCTAGAATCTTTGGGCCCTGTCCTGCTGGCCTATTAATGGGTTTCAAGTCAGAGATTGAATTTAATCCCTCTGCCTCCCCCAAGTAGAGTGAGGCGTCTTCATGCTTTCCTGCTTGGAGCTAAGGGAATGATAACATGTGCAGCTCTTTCCTTCTTACCTTCCTTAGTGTGTCTTTTATTATTATTATTTAAGATTTTATTTAGTTATTTGAGATGCAGTGAGAGGGAAAGACAGAGCAAAAGGTCTTCCATCAACCAGTTCACCCCCAGATGGCCGAAACGGCTGGAGCTGCACCGATCTGGAGCCAGGAGCCAGGTGCCAGGTGCCTCCTCATGGTCTCCTACACAAGTGCAGGGGCCCAGGGAATGGGGCCATCTTCCACTGCTTTCCCAGGCCATAGCAGAGAGCTGGATTGGAAGAGGGGCAGCTGGGACTAGAACCGGCACCCATATGGGATGCTGGTGCCACAGGCACAGGGTTAACTTGTGCCACAGAGCCAGCCCTTTTTATTATTATTTTGTTAAAACAAGGCACTGTAGTCTCTCTTGGCTTCGTCATCTCTTGTGAGGTTACTTGGTGTTGAATGGCTGTTCAAATTGATATTTCTATGGGGAGCCAATCAGCAGAGTGCCTTACTCAGCTGTTGTCTTGCTGTGTCTCCTTATCACATTTCTGTATTCCAACAGTGAACATGGAAAAACTGAAATTGAAAATACAGTATTGTATAAAGTTGCTCTGAAGTAAGTAAAATACTTAGGTATGCACTTAACAAAATAGCTATAGGATTTGTAGCTTCAGTTTACAAAATGCTGATGAATGAAATAAAAGAAGATGTAAATAAGTGGAGAGACGTACAATGTTCATGGATTGGAAGACTCAATAATGGTGCAGTTCTCAGTTGATCCATATTTTTTAAGTAATTGATATAGAAACGCTAGCAAATTTTGTGTAGACTTCAACAATTATATTCTAGAAGGCCTTTCAGTAACCAAAATGATTCTGACACAGAATAAAGACTGACTGACTTACCTGACATGAAGGCTTACTATACTGCAGTGTCTACAGTAATCATTATTGGTGAGGGAATAGACACCTAGGGTAATGGATCAGAACAGAGGACAGAAATTGCATGCAAAAACACCAAATGATTTTTGCCAGAGGTGCAAAAACCTATTCAGTAAAGGAAGGATAGCCTCTTTAACTGGAGAGTTGAGGCCTTTTACATTCATGGTGACTATTGATAAGTAACGACTTGGCCCTGCCATTTTTCCAGAAGTATTCCTATCATTTACTTTGGATTTCTTTTGTACTTTTATTGGGAGATTTTCTGCCTTCACCTTCTTTAATAGTGATGACCATGTTACTGTATGTAGCACAACCTTAAGCATCTTTGCTAAATGAGTGACAACAAATTCTGTCAATTTCTGTTCATTTTGAAAGGTCTTTATTTCAACTTCATTCATAAATTAGAGTGTTGCCTGGTACAATATTCTGGTTTCACAGGTTTTTTTTCCTCTTAAAGACTTGGAATAGATCTCCCCATTCTCTCCTTACCTGCAGAATTTCTGATGAGAAGTCAGCTGTGAATTTTATTAGAGATCCTCTGAAAGTATTATGGGATTTCTCTCATGCACAGTTTAGAATCCTTTCATTATGTTTTACTGTGGGGAGTTTGAATACAATATGTCATGATGAAAATTTTGTCACACCTATTAGGAGTTCTGTGTGTTTCCTGTAATTGGACATCCCTTTCTTTCTTCAAGTTAGGGAAGTTTTTCTGTAATTATTTCATTAAAAAGACCTTCTACTCCATTCTATCTTTCCATATATTCAGGAACACCAAATCCCGTGTATTGGGTGTTTTATAGTATCCCATAGATCTCTAACACTATTTTTTAGTTTTCTGATTTTCTTTTGGTCTGACTGTAAAAATTTCCAGAGATTTGTCTTTCAATTCAGATATTCTTTCTTCTGCCTCACCGAGTCTGTTAAGGCTTTCCACCATATTTTCTATTTGATCTATTGAATTCTTCATTTCCAATATTTCATTGTGGTTTCTCTTTAAAAATCTCGATTTCATGGGGAAAATTCTTTCATGACATGTATGGATTTCTTTAGTTCATGGATTTGTTTATGATAACTTCTAAGTAATCCTACGATCCATTTTTTGAATTCTGTCTGGCACTTCTGTAGTCTCTTTGTCATCACATTCTAGTATGGAAGTTTTGTTGTGTTCCTTTGGGAATGTTATATTGTATTCCTTATTGTTTCTTGAATTTCTGCATTTATTTTTAGGCATTTGTGGAGATATTTATTGGTTTTTTTTTTTCCCCTTTGGTGGCGTTTATCTTTGGACTGTGCCT
This sequence comes from Lepus europaeus, assembly GCF_033115175.1. Taxonomy (NCBI): domain Eukaryota; kingdom Metazoa; phylum Chordata; class Mammalia; order Lagomorpha; family Leporidae; genus Lepus; species Lepus europaeus. The sequence goes on from NC_084835.1 coordinate 45,284,813, forward strand.
CTGTGGCTTACTGGAGTGTCTACCCTTTCAGTGAATATGCAGAGAGTGTGCTGGGTTGGCACGGGAACTCTGTTCAGTGCTCTAGGGTGAAGGGAGTCTCCCAAGGTGATACCCAAGTTGGACATGGTAACTTCAACAAGTGGTGCTGGGAAAACTGGACTTCTGCATGCATAAGTATGAAGCAAGACCCCTGCCTTACATCTTACACAAAAATCCATTCAAAATGGATCAAAGACATTAATCCATGATCCAATACCAACAAATTATTAGGAAACATTGGGGAAACCCTAAAAGATATTGTCATAGGAAAAGACTTCTTGGAAAAGACCACAGAGACACAGGCAATCAAAGCCAAAATTGACAAATGGGATTATATCAAATTGAGACTCTTCTGCACTGCAAAAGAAACATGCAGAAGTGAAGAGGCAACCAACAGAATGGGAGAAATTATTTGCAAACTATGCAACTGATATAGGATTAATATCCAGAAGATATAAAGAGCTTTAGGAACTCAACAACAAAACAACCCAGTGAAGACATGGGCAAAGGCCTTAAACAGGCATTTTTCAAAAGAGGAAATCCAAGTGGCCAACAGACACATGAAAAAATTTTCAGGATCACTAGCCATCAGGGAAATGCAAATCAAAACCACAATGAGGTTTCACTTCACCCCCATTAGAATGGCTTTCATATAGAAATCAAACAACAAATGCTGGTGAGGATGAAGGGGAAAAGGTACCCTAATCCACTGTTGGTAGGAATGGCAACTGTGGAAGTCAGTATGGAGATACCTCAGAAATCTGAATATAGACCTACCATATGACCCAGCCATCCACTCCTGGGAATTTACCCAAGGGAAATGAAATCAGCATATGAAAGAGTTATCTGTACCCCCATGTATATTGTAGCTCAATTCACAATAGCTAAGATATTGAATCAACCCAAATGCCCATCAACTGAAAACTGGATAAAGAAATTATGAGATATATACACCATAGAATACTACACAGTGGTAAAAAAAAAAAATGAAATCCTGTCACTTGCAACAAAATATATATAAGTGGAATACATTATACTTAGTGAAATAAGCCGGTCCCAAAATTACAAACACTGTATGTTCTCCATGATTTATGGTAAATAATAGAGCACCTAAAAGGTCATCTATGGAAATGAAATTGACACTTTGAGTAGCAATGACTTTGAACAGCCCTTGTCTCGACTGTCAAGAAACAATTTTTTAATGCTATTTGTTGAACTCCTTACCTTAGTACAGAATTAATCATTTGTGTATAATGTTAATTAAAAATAGATTTTAGTAAAAAATAAGGATGGGAATAGGAGAAGGAGGAGGAAAAAGAGTGGGAGGGTGAGCAGGGTAGGAAGAATCACTGTATCCCTAAAGTTCTATTTATGGAGTGCATGAAGTTTGTATACTTTAAAATTTTTTGGGAACAAAAATTTTAAAAAGGCCAATAAAAAGCCATACCAGAATCCATTCCCTACTTAAAAAACAAAAACCTCCATAAAATAAATGAATGATAAATTACAGATTGTGAAAAGATATTTGGTAACCATATATCCAGCAAAAGATTATTGTCTAGCACATGTAAAGAAATTTCAAAACTGAATAGTGAAAAAAATCAAAATTAGAAAATGGACAAAATACAGATGCAGTATTCCATGGAAGAGGATACTGAAAGGCAACAAAGACATTCAGCATTATTAACTATTAAGGAAATGCAAATTAAGACTACACTCACTGCAAACCTATCAGAATGGCTAAAAATAAATGAATAAATGAATGCCAGATGCTGGCATGGATGTGGAGAAGCTGGATCACTTTACTTTGCTAGTGAAAATGTAAAATGCTTTACAGTTTCTAAAACTTGTAGCCATGCAACTGCCACATGACTGAGCAGTACATTTCTGGGCATAACCCCACAGAAGTCTATGTTCCTACCAAAAACTTATACATGCATATTCATAGAAGATCTATTGGTAATAGTCCCAAACTGGAATCGGCTCAGAATTCCTTAACAGGTGAATGGTTAACATATAGAACTTAACACACACAAATAAATATAAGTATATCTGAGAAAATCTCAGTAAGGCCCTCTCGATGTCAATACATTGTGATTTACACTGTAAGTGTGCAAAATGAAAGCAGTGCAGAAATCTTGACAGTGTACAGAGAATCTAATATATTGCACAAGTGCATCTACAATAATCTCAAAGATTAGTGGGGGAAAGATCATTTGAATTAACAGATCACAAGATCCCACGTAAATGAAAATTTAGAAACTGAAAAAGTAGGCAGTTAACTAGACAAACTTTGATAGAGAGGTCCAATAAGAAATATCATAGGCCATTATGACAGCTTTGTATCTGAGGGAAATTTAATTGGTGTCTGGCTTAGAACTATATGTTTTAAAATATTCCTCCCTCCATATGCCTGTCTCTCTCCCTCCCTCTCTCTCTCTCTCCCCCTCCCTCCCTCCCTCCCTCCCTCCCTCCCTCTCTCTCTCCCTCCCTCTCCTTTTCTCCCCTCTCTCGCCTCTCCCCCTTTTTCCCTCTCTCCCTCTCTGTCTAGTAATGATATCATTCAGAACTCTGTCTGGTCAGACCAAAATTTAAAATACAAACTGATAAGGTCATCCTTCAAAAATATAAACCACTTTTTTTCTTTTGTTTTTTTTTTAATTATTTTATTTATTTAAAAGTCAGAGTTACACAGAGATAGAAGGAGAGGCAGAGAGAGAGGCAGAGAGAGAGAGATCTTCCATTCCACTGATTTGTTCCCCAAATGACCACAATGGGCAGAGCTGAGCTGATCTGAAGCCAGGAGCCGCCTCTGGGTCTCCCATTCAGGTGCAGGGGCCCAATTACTTGGGCCATCCTCTACTGCTTTACCAGGCCATAGCAGAGAGCTGGATCAGAAGAGGAACAGCTGGGACTCGAACCAGCACCCATATGGGATGCCAGCACTGCAGGCTAGGGCTTTAACCCGCTGCGCCACAGTGCTGGCCCCATACTTATTTTCATATGTGTATTCAGGCACAGATTGATTAAAAATGACTCTTCTCTGTTATTCCTCTTAAGGAATATTTCAAAAGCTTTGATGTTGACTCCCCAAACTCGAGCCGATCCAAAGCCAGGAGCCAAGAGCTTCTTCCAAGTTTCCCTCATGGGTGCAGGGGCCCAAGGACTTGGGCCATCCTCCACTGCCCTCCCATGGCATAGCAGAGAGCTGGACTGGAAGAGGAGTATCTGAGTCTAGAATCTGCCCACATGAGATGCTGATGACTCTGACTGGGGCTTTAACCTGCTGTGCCACAGCGCCAGCCCCAGTAGCTCACATTTATTTAGTCATCATTTTGTGCCAGTTGTCATGCAAAGCACAAGTCGCCTCATGTGTTCCTACCCATCAGGAATCATTTTGCTTCTCATCTTACAGTTGAGGAAGCTAAGACTTACAAAAACAAAGTATTTATAACTTGGCAACACAACTATGAAAGTGCTTGATTGATGTAGAAATGAGCAGCTTGGCTCCAGAACCCAAGCATTTGACCACCTGATGCGCCATCCATAGGCTTTCTATTTTTTCTAAAGTGCGTTTCTGTTTTTCTAAAGAATGACAGTGTGACAGTGTAATTTTAATAAACCCTAAATGATGTTGAGAATTCCACTTATTCAACATTGGCTCAATTGCGCCTCCTCTCTTAACATCACAATGAAAATGGGTTTGAAACCTCATACATGTTGGTTTGTTACAGACATTCTTGCTCTTGACATAGTTTGGATTCTTCCTTGGAGAACCCACCCTACCTATAAAGTACAAAGTGCTGGGAATATTGGGGTCAACTGAAATTTATCCTAGAGATGCAAAAAAAAAAGATTGACAATGAACAAGTAATTATTAGGGAGTTAGTATGGAGAGTGAGGTTGACAAAGGCATGTGGATACTATTTTATCTAGGGTGGTCGGGGAAAGTTTCCTTGATAAAATCACTTTGGAGCTCAGGCTAAAAGGAATTGAGAGCATGAATCATGATGGTTTGTAAGAGAAAGACATTCTGGGGAGTGGAAAGAGATGATGTAAAATTCATCCAAGCAGAATTGTGCTAGGTGGGTTAAAGGCCCTACAAGGAGGCATGTGTGGGTCAAGCTGAAGGAGCCAGGAGGAAAGAATAGGTTACCCTTTAGAAGAGATGGAAAGGTATCATTCAGGTGAGGTCTGTGGGTTGCTGTAAGAGTATCAGAGCGGGTTTGCTACTGGTGGTATTGAGTAGAAGAAAGTGTATCCAATTGATCTTGCAAAAGAATCACTCTGGTTGTTGAAGTAGACACCCACTATAGGAGACAACGGCTGAATCAAAAAGTGCAGCTAGAAGTTATTTCAATGGCACTGGCAAACTGTAGTGTTGGCTAGGGAGCTTGGAAGATGAGGACAGGCTCTCAGTACTTTTCTGAAGTCACTTATAGGATTTGCCAGTGGAACTACTGTACAGTGTGAGAGACAGCAAGATGTTAAGGAAAACTCAAGACGCCAGGTGTTGTGCTGTCAGGAGGGTTAATAAACTGCCACTTGGAATGCTGGCATCTCATATCAAGGGTTCTGGTTCAATACCTGGCTACACTGCTGCTGATCCAGCTCCATGATAACGTGTCCAGGAAAGCAGCAGATGATGGCTCAGGTACTTGGTTTCTTGGTACTCACATGGTTGACCAGGTTCCTGGCTTTGGCCTGTCCAACCCCAACTTTTGGGGTCATTTCAAGAGTGATGAAACGTGTAGATGGGAAATCGATCTCTGTTTCTCCTTCCCTCTCTCTCTCTCTGCCTTTCAAATAAATAAATAAAATATTTTTTTAAAAAGGATAACTCAAGAATTTGGGGTCTGCTATACCTGAAGATTTGATTAATACATTAAGTAAATATTTTTTGTCAACTTACTTGAGTTACAGAAAGTGATGCCTAAGCTGAAGCTTAGAGAAAAACAGGAAATAGTCATCCAAATGATGAGGCAACAGAGTGTTTCTGCCTTGCCCAAGCAAATGCAGATACAAGGATGGAGGACCACAGCGACCAAGGAAGAGAGAACTGCTCAACATGGATGATGCAGTCAAAAGTTTGTCATACTTTGCCCATCATCTATGACTACAGGCAGGCATGTGTTGGTGTCAGGCCTATTCTATCTGTCCACAACCCAAATTAACCTGTATAACATGTTTTGGATACTGCTTTTGTCAATTTATATTTATTAAGAATCTGTGCCGAGACTAATAAGATGCAATATTTAAAGCATTTATTTTCATATAACACAAGCCTTTTAATTGTGACAGCTTAGAAATTCAATTATTTATTTATACATTCATCCCATAAATGTTTAGTGAGCATCTACTAACACCAGGCACATGACCCAGCATTGAGGATAAGGAAATGACCAAACAAAAATCCCTGAAGTGAGGGAGGACAGTGGAAAAATAAGCAACATATAGAATTTGTTCAGTAATGATAAGTGCTAAGAAGAAAAATGAGTTAAAGAAAAGGAATATGAAGAGGGTGGAAATTGTAATTTGAGATAAATTACACCTTGGACATTGAGGGTATTGTTTTCTAGTACTTTTATTTTAAAAATCATAACTGTGGTTCAAATACTAAGAGTCTTCCTCACTTGAAGTTAAAACCATTCCCCTTAAGAGAAGGTTAACAGTGAATGTTAATTCTCAGCTCTCCAGATCTCTGCCTTAAATAGAAACCAGCTTTTTATATTAAAACATGAGGACAGTAGCCTTTGCAAAAGATGTGCAATCTAATTAAAATAGAGAGATTAGCTGCCCTCAGAATATTTGCAAAGCCTAGAAAGGTAATTTAGTGAAATGTATACAATTTTATCTGGCTTTAATTTTTAATGAGATAATTTATAATGTGTGCCTATTTCCCTCATTTACCCATTTTGGTCAAACTGAGAACCTGTTTACAAATAATATTTTAAAGCCAGAGTGTGAAATAAGGTCTTTAAGGAAGGACCCACTGTTTAGAACAAGATAGGACTTGCTCTCCTGCCTACCAAATGCTAGCTTTTGACCTCAGTGGACGTTAGCTATCAATTTGCGACTCTGTAAGCAGAGAAGATCTGAAGCATATAAGCTGTGCTGAAAGTTCCATCCCAGAGCAAGTGGACGGTTATTGTTGGCTGAGCCATTTGTATATGTGAGCATTAGGATACCCTGATACCTGTAGAAGCTGCTATATATTTAATAAAAATTTTTATTACATTATAGTAATAGGCCATTTGATGTGGACCATGCCACAAAATTCTTTAAATGTTAAAGAATATTCAAATTTTCCTATCTTTCCATATATATGAAAGTACAATATTTTTACCTTTGAAGATAGGCATGACCAAATGTCTTATTTTACCAATGAAATGCAAGCGAAATGAAAGGTATTGGTTCATTGTAAAGCTGTAAAAGCCTGTGTATAACTCACTGTTTACTTCTTCCCCAAATTGATCATTATGGAATCATGGAGCAAGATGGGTTAGCCTGACTCCCAAGGAGTCTAGAAGGAGCTGAGAGCCTGTGGACCCACACAGAACATGCAGCAGGAGTAGCAGTCAGAGTCTTGTTCTGGAATTTTTGTTACTGCAACATATACTAGCATATTCTGCCTGATTCTGAGCCAAATTTTAAATACTATGAAAATAAGAAGGGACCGGCGCTGTGGCACAGTGGGTTAATGCCCTGGCCTAAAGTGCCAGCACCCCATATGGGCGTCGATTGGAGACCCGGCTACTCTACTTCTGATCCAGCTCTCTGCTATGTCCCGGGAAAGCAGTAGAAGATGGCCCAAGTCTTTGGGCCCTGCATCCATGTGGAGATCCAGAAGAAGCTCCTGGCTTCAGATTGGTGCATCTCTGGCTATTGTGGCCAATTGGGGTGTGAACCAGTGGATGGAAGACCTCTCTCTCTCTCTCTCTCTCTCTCTCTGATTGTCCTCTCGGTGTAACTCTGACTTTCAAATAAATAAATCTTAAAGAAAAGAAAGAATATTAAGAAATGAATGTAAAACCGAGTGAGTGTTGGGTATGGCAGTTGAGATACTACTTGGGATGCCTGCGTCCATATTAGAGTTCCTGTGCTCATGTCCCTGTTCTACTTCCAATCTAGTTATCTACTAATGTGTCCCCTGGGGGCAGCAGATGATGTCTGAAATGTGCTCCTGCCACTCCCATGAGAGAGCTGGATGAAGTTCTAGGCTTCTGGCTTTGACCCAGCCCTGGCTGTAGAAGGCATTTGGGGAGTAAAAATCAGCAGACGGAAGATCTGCTTCTCTGTCACTTTTTTCAAATAAATTAATTAAAAGGGGGAGGGTACCATTTTAAAAAGAAACACATACCTATGGAGGAATCCTTTGTATTAATTTGTAAAAATTATTTTTATTTTAATTTTTAATTTTTTAACCTGTTCCATGTGATTTGTAGATACAATTCTATTTTCTTTTTTTAAAAAAAGATTTATTTATTTATTTACTTGAAAGGCAGAGTTACAGAGAGGCAGAGAGAGAGAGAAAGGTCTTCCATCCACTGGTTCACTCCCCAATTGGCCACAATGGCCAGAGCTGCACTGATCCGAAGCCAAGAGCCAGGAGCTTCTTCTGGGTCTCCCACGTGGGTGCAGGGGCCCAAAGACTTGGGCCATCTTCTGCTTTCCCAGGACATTGCAGAGAGCCAGATCAGAAGTGGAGCAGCCGAGACTGGAACAGTCGCCGGTATGGGATGCCGGCACTGCAGGCAGTGGCTTTACCCACTACACCACAGCACCGGCCCCTGTAGATATGATTCTAAGAAGAAAATGATATTCTCTTCTTCCTCCTTTGCTTCTTTCCTTCTTCCCTCCTTCCCATTCTCTTCTCGATTTCTTTCTTTTTAGTTCTTGAGAAAACATATTTTAAACTTACATTACAGGCCGGCGCTGTGGCTCAATAGGCTAATCCTCCGCCTAGCAGCGCCAGCACACCGGGTTCTAGTCCCAGATGGGGCACCGGATTCTGTCCTGGTTGCCCCTCTTCCAGGCCAGCTCTCTGCTGTGGCCCGGGAAGGCAGTGGAGGATGGCCCAAGTGCTTGGGCCCTGCACCCACATGGGAGACCAGGAGAAGCACCTGGCTCCTGGCTTCGGATCAGCACGGTGTGCTGGTCGCAGAGCGCCAGCCGCGGCGGCCATTGGAGGGTGAACCAACAGCAAAGGAAGACCTTTCTCTCTCTCTCTCACTGTCCACTCTGCCTGTCAAAAAAAACCAAAAAACAAAAAAACTTACATTACAGTAAAAAGGCTTAAAACTTCACTGAATAAGAAGCTTGACAAGTAAAAAAGATCCTATGTGAGAGGAGCCACATTCCTTTTTGGAGAGTGTTTAGGATCATAGATGGCTAATTTGGCCTGTATTTTTGTCCCTGCTCTTCTTTCCATGTGCTATTTTTTGGGCAAGGTACCTAACATTTCTGAGTTTCAATTTCCTCTTTTTCAAAAGTGACAGCAATTATAATATGTTATAGCATTGGATATAAGCGCCTCAGGTTTAATAGTTATTTCCCATCCTTGTGTTGTTTTGTTTCCATAGTTAAGCAGTTCACCCTCATGTCTTCAATATAATGAAATAGAGGTTTCCAGTTTAGATGGTCAGCAGAACTGTCAAAGCCTGATACCAGTTTGAGACCATATGCTCATACTAACAGAGCATTCCTTTGATGGAACAGATTTTGCCTGATGGAAACAAAAGAGCACATAAGCCATCAGACAGGCATTTTCAAATGCTGCTCATTTTTTCTTCCCCTCCCCGCTCCAAATTTGATTTTCCACCATGCGAGCAGAAATCAGTTAGAAGAGGGTAGGTTATGCTGTAGTGAAATAACAACAACAAGATACAAACAAAAATCCCTTTAATCTCAGTGGCTTCCAACAACAATGTGTACAGTTCACTAGCATTGCTTGTCCGTCACAGATTGGCTGCAGCTCTGCTCTACAGCATCTTTCCTCTGGGACCCAAACTAAAGGATCAGTCTGGCTTGGAAGAGAAGGAAAGGACAACACAGCAAACCCCATACAGACTTTTTAGTTTCTAACCAGAAGTGTCACATCACCCATAGTCTCATTACTGGCTAGAGAAGGTCATATGCCAAAAGTGATGCCAGTGGGAGAGAGGAAAGGATAATCTTGCCCGGAGAAAGGCTAGGCTAGAAGTGTTCATAACAATGAGCATCTTCATTAGTGGGGGAGTTGTTGTCATCCGCTATGCCAGAGTAGAAAAAGGGTGAAAACCACCTTGAATCAGTGCCGTGTCTTCTAGCAACAATTCTGTATCAAATCATGGAAATGCAGTAGTAAGAATTTAGGTGGGTGTTTTGCCAAGTCAGGATTAGAATTGAGTTCTCCTCTCCAGCCATCCACCACTCTTCCTCCTTAGACAACACTTCATTAAAAAATTGACATAAAATCCTACATTTGTGATAGTTGGTAGAACTTACTTGGCTAGAAAGCCCCAAGAATGATTTAAAACAGATGAAAGAACAGATCCGCTGTTTTGTCTGTTGAATGAGCAGCCCCAAGTTTATAAATTCAAAAGAGCTTTTAGTTGAGTTAGCACCGATGTGGTCTTTGTACTAATTTATCAAGGCAGAAACCCACGTTATACTTCACTTCTTGCCTTTGAACAGGTGTGTTGATATACTTCAAGTATAGCTTCAAATTCCCCTTCCCTACCTCCACAGATTATCTCTCTGCCTAAATTTTATTCTTCTCTTGATGCCTATAAACCAGTGGTTTGGACTGAGGTCAGGTGTTTAAGACCAGGTCACGTTGTAGGCTGAAGGGGTTTCTGTTTGCAGTTTTAACTCTAATGAAAATGAAATGACTTTATTCGTGCTGTTAAAGGCATATGGGCATAAATCCAACAAAAGAAGAGTATCTTTTCAAAAGATAGTGTTATTGATGCCTTTATGTAATTAAATGGATAGTTATTAAACTGAAAATCATTAAATATTGACTGATTAACTGGTTGGTTTGCATGCCTTTTGTCATGTTTTACTGTTCAAAAGATCTGTAAGAAAAATGTGTTGTTTCCCCCAGCTGACATGTCTTGATGGAAATCTAGGTCACTGAGATGCCCTTTAGCACATCTCGGGTATTCTTAGTGCCCATTAACACAATTTGGCTAAAGCAACTTTACCATGTGACCTCAACATTTTGGCTTTAGGTCTCTGTTCATTGTTCACTATCTGAATTCTACTTCTAGTTATTGCTGATTGAGTTAATGTGTTGAAATGCTGCGTATGCTTCTACCAAGGTGCTTTCTTCTGCAAACATTTAAATTCCCCATCGTGTCTGTGTTGGACGGTCATCATCTGCTTCATTGTGTGACTGAAACGTAACTCGCTGTGAAATGTAGCAGTTGTCAGTAGTGTATGAGAAGTCTAATTTTGTCCAGTTGAAAAAGTAGTTAATTTTGAACATCTGATATAATACAGTAGAATGTCATGACTGGAAAAATATCATTGCTGCTGATGGTATGTTTAAAATTTTGTTTAATATAGTCACAATGCTATTATCACAGCTGACAAAATTAACAATGATTATTTAACATCTAATATCTAGTCCATGTTCAAATTTTCCTTGCTTCAAATATCTCTTTGCACTGTTTGTTAGAACTGAAGTAAGGCCTATTGTGTTTAGTGTGTTTTCTATTTTTTGGACCCAACTGTTTTTGCATTGTACCATTTTATTTGTTCCTCTGCCTCCTTAATTTTTTGTAGACAGATAGTTATATCTAGAGAGTTGATTGAATTCTCATTAAATTTTATTATTGGCAAGAATCCTTAAAGGGTGGCACTTGCAGTAGGTTAGCATGCACATGATTTCTAGTTTTTCCTCTTTAATGATATTAAAATTGATTGTAAGTGTTCTGACTGAAATAAGTAGAATTTGGGTAGCTAAATCTGTTCTGTGGTTCAACTTCATGGGAAAAGTTTTGATTATCTATCAAGGAAAAGCACAGATTGCAACTGTTGATCAGTACCAAGTAAATCTCCTGACTGTATGTAAAAAGAATAGAAGTCTGTTTCCATTAGAATCGCTTGAATGAGTGAGCTCAGTTTTAGTGACAAAAATTTGTATTCACAACATATTCAAAGGGCCTAGGAAAGGAGGGTGGAACATTAGTACACAAACTTTGTACATCACAAGTGTTATAAAGTCATTAGTAGCCTGGAATTAAGCTTTAAAAACAAATTGAAATCTAAGGAAAGACCATGCAATGTCAAAATGAACCAATGTATTTTGAAGACATCATCATATATGCAAGGTTGCTGAACTCTAGGATTTTACATGCTGATATGAGAAAAATGACACTTGATTTTTTTTTTTACACAACAACTGGATTAAGAAAAAGTAAATAATAGCAAGTTTTGAATAGGCCTCAAAAAGCAAAATGCAGGGGCTCTTAAGGAAAGTACCACATTTTCTGATAGTACCATATTTTCTGAAGGTCAAATTTAAATCATCTGGTATTCTCACTCAGCTCAATTTCTTTTGGTTTGTTTGTGTGTTTTTATTTGACATAGTTACAGACAGTGAGAGAGACAGACAGAGAGAAAAGTTCCTTCCTCTAGTTCACTTCCCAAATGGCCGCTATGGCCGGTGCTGCGCCAATCTGAAGCCAGGAGCCAGGTGCTTCCTCCTGGTTTCCCACGCTGGTGCAGGGGCCCAGGCACCTGGGCCATCTTCCACTGCCCTCTGGGGCAACAGCAGAGAGCTGGACGTATGCAGAACTATACAGCTTTACAGTTAAAAACTTTCTCCTCCCTTTTTTATTCCCACGCCTATTTTTTAATGAGATCTATCCTCAATTGACTTTATAGACATATGATTAACTCTGTTAAGTAAAGAGTTTAACAAATTTTATGAAGGAAAAAAACTGTTTCTTGACAGTCAAGGGTTGCTCAAGTCATTCCTTCTCAAAGTGTCAATTTCACTTCTACAGATGTTGTTTTAGGTGTGATATTAGTTCTCACAGATCTAGGGAGAACATGCAGTATTTGTCCCTTTGGGACAACCTTATTTCACTATATATGATGTGTTCCAGGCTCATCCATATCATTGCAAATGAATGGATTTTTTTTACTGCTGTAAAGTATTCCATAGTGTACATTCCCCATAATTTCTTTATCTAGTCTTTGGTTCATGGGCATTTAGATTGAGTCCATGTCTTAGATGTTGTGAATTGAGCTGTAATAAACATTGGAGGTGTGGATAACTTTTATTTACTGATTTCAGGTTCCTTGGGTCAATTCCCAGGAATGGGATGGCTGGGTCATATGGTAGGTCTATATTCAGATTTATGAGGTAGCTCTATACTATCTTCCTTAGTGGCTTTGTAGTTTACATTCTCACCAACAGTGCATTAGGATACCTTTTTCCCCACATCCTCGCCAGCATTGTTGTTTGCTGATTTTTTAAAATGATTATTCTTTTTTTTGTTTCTTTTTTTAATGCTTTTATTTAATGAATATACATTTCCAAAGTACAGCTTATGGATTACAATGGCTCCCCCACCCTGATAACTTCCCTCCCAACCCTCCCCTTGCCCGCTCTCTCTCCCCTTCCATTCACATCAAGATTCATTTTCAATCCTCTTTATATACAGAAAATCAGTGTAGTATATATAAAGTAAAGATTTCAACAGTTTGCCCTCACATTGCAACACCAAGTGAAAAATACTGTTGGAGTACTAGTCATAGCATTAAATCACAATGTACAGCACATTAAGGACAGAGATCCTACATGATATTTTTTTTTAAAAATTGATTAATTTTCTATGCAATTTCCAATTTAACACCAAGTTTTTTTTTTTATTTTCAATTATCTTTATATACAGGAGATTGATTCAGTATATACTAAGTAAAGACTTCATCAGTTTGCATGCACACAGAGACACAAAGTGTAAAAATACTGTTTAAGTACTAGTTATAGCATTACTTCACATTGGACAACCCATTAAGGACAGATCCCACATGGGACATAAGTACACAGTGACTCTTGATGTTGATTTAACAATTTAACACTCTTGTTTATGGCATCAATAATCTCCCTAGGCTCTAGTCATGAGTTGCCGAGGCTATGGAAGCCTTTAGGGTTTGCCGACTTTGATCTTATTCCAACAGGGTCATAGTCAAAGTGGAAGTTCTCTTTTCCCTTCAGAGAAAGGTACCTCCTTCTTAGATGGCCCCATTCTTTCCACTGGGATCTCACTCACAGAGATCTTTCATTTAGGTCCCCCCCCCCCCCCAGAGTGTCTTGGCTTTCCATGCCTAAAATACTCTCATAGGCTCTTCAGCCAGATCCGAATGCCTTAAGGGCTGATTCTGAGGCCAGAGTGCTATTTAGGACATCTGCCATTCTATGAGTCTGCTGTGTCGCCGCCGTGGTGGTGCCCATCCTGTTTCTGATACTGCTGAGCCTGGGGGTCGGGTTTGCCATCCTGTACACGAAGCACCGGAGGCTGCAGAGCAGCTTCACCGCCTTCGCCAACAGCCACTACAGCTCCAGACTCGGCTCCGCCATCTTCTCCTCTGGGGATGACTTAGGGGAGGATGATGAAGATGCTCCTATGATCACTGGATTTTCGGACGACGTCCCCATGGTGATAGCCTAAAAGAGCTTTCCTCACTAGAAACCAAATGGTGTAAATATTTTATTTGATAAAGATAGTTGATGGTTTATTTTAAAAGATGCACTTTGAGTTGCAATATGTTATTTTTATATGGGCCAAAAACAACAAAAAAAAAAAACACAGGAAAGAAAGGAATGAATAAAAGTCGTAATAATCAACTGTAAAAAAAAAAAAATTTGGATTGTTTAATAAAGATTAAAATAAAAGATTAAAATATAATAAATTAAAATATTAATAAAGATTAAAATAAAGTTGTTAGCCAAACAACTTTATTCTGAAAAAATAGCAACACAAAAACAGGAAGCAGCAGTCCGGGTCCTCGGACTAAGCCTCCCATCGCCTAAGCGTGCGATGCATGAGGAAGGTGTCCTCCGGGGGGCGGCGCCGGGGCTGCAGGCGGAGCGGGGGCAGCCCGTCCAGGGGCAGGTGTGGAGCTTCGTAAACCAGCGTCTCTGGGTCGCACAAAATGGTCATGTCTGGCCCTGGCCCCAGAGGCTCCTTTGGGGGCGGCGCTCGAGCCTGGGGCGGCAGGAGCGCCAGCTTCTCCCGCAGGGCGGCGTCCAGAACCTGCTCCTCCGGCACCTGCAGGCTCACCAGGTCCCGAAGAGCCGCTTGGAGCGTGGCTCTTCTCCTGTCGCCACTTCCCATGTTGGATCCTTCTCTCCCTTTTTGATTTTATCAGTTAGTATTAGTAGACACTAGTCTTGTTTGTGTGATCAGCTCTTGTGCTGACTGTTGTACAATATAACACTTTATCCATTTTAGTATTTTTTTGTTCTAGTAGTAATGGTTGAACTCTGTAATTAACACACAATTATTCTTAGGTGTTTAAATCTTAACTGAAAAGTGATCCCAGTTAAATATAAGAATGAGAAAAAGAGAGGGAGGAGATGTACAATTGGGGACATGCTCAATCAGACTTGCCCCAAATGATGGAGTTAGAAATGTGCCAGGGGATTCCAATATAATCCCATCAAGGTGGCATGTACCAATGCCATCTCACTAGTCCATGTGATCAATTTCAGTTCACAATTGATCACGCTGATAGGTCTAAGTAAAATGATTATTCTTTTTATATTTTTTATTTTTTAAAGATTTTATTTGTTTGAGAGGTAGAGTTACAGACAGAGGGAGAGACAGAGAGACAGGTCTTCCATCTGTTGGTTCCCCTTCAAATGGGCGCAATGGCCGGAACTGCACCAATCTGAAGCCAGGAGCCAGGTACTTCTTCGGGGTCTCCCTTTTGGGTACAGGGGCCTATGGACTTGGGCCATCTTCTACTGCTTTCCCAGGCCATAGCAGAGAACTGGATTTGAAGAGGAGCAGCTGGGACTAGAACCGGCACCCATATGGGATGCCAGCACCGCAAGTGGAGAGGATTAACCTGTGCCATGGCACCAGCCCCCGTTTGTTGATTTCTGTATGAAAGCCATTCTGACTGGGGTGAGGTGGAAACTCATTGTGGTTCTGATTTGCATTTCTCTGACAGCTAGTGATCCTGAACATTTTTTCATGTGTCTGCTGGCCATTTGGATTTCTTCTTCTGAAAAATGTTTAAGTCCTTTGCCCATTTCTTCAGTGGGTTGGTTGTTTTGTTGTTATGGAGTTTCTTGTTCTCTTTGTATATTTTGGTTATTAATCCTTTATAAGTTTCTCCCATTCTCTCGGTTGCCTCTTCACTGTCCTGAGTGTTACTTTACAGTACAGAAACTTCTCAGTTTGATGTAATCCCATTTGTTAATTTTGGCTTTGATTGCCTGTGTCTCTAGGGTCTTTTCTAAGAAGCCTTTGCCTACACCAATGTCTTACTGGGTTTTCCCAATGTTTTCTAATAATTTGATGATGTTGGGTCATAGATTTAGTTCTTTAATCCCTGTTGAGTGCATTTTTGTGTAAGGTGTAATGTAGGCATCTGTTTCATACTTCTGCATGTGGAAATCCAGTTTTCAATGCACCATTTGTTGAAGAGATTGTCCTTGTTCCAAGGATTGGTTTTAGCTCCTTGGTCAAGCATAAGTTGGTTGTAGATGTTTGGATTGATTTCTGGTGTGTGTATTCTGTTTCATTATCTATACATATAATCGAAACTGCCTGGTACTGGTACAAAAATATAACTGCCTTGTAGTATGTCTTAAAATCTGGTATTGTGATGCCTCTGGCTTTATTTTAGTTGTATAAGATTGCTTTAGCTATTCAAGATCTCCTGTGTTTCCGTATGAATTTCAGCATCATTGTTTCTATATCTGAGAAGAATATCTTTAGTATTTTGATTGATATCACATTGAATCTGTAAATTACTTTTGGAAGAATGGACATTTTGATGATCGACTTTTCTAATCCATGAACATGGAAGATTTTTCCTTTTTTTGTATCTTCTATTTCTTTAATGTTCTATAAATCTCATCATAGAGATCTTGGGCATCCTTGGTTAAATTTATTCCAAGGTATTTGATTTTTTTGTGGCTATTGTAAATGTTGATCTTAGAAGTTCATTCTCAGCCTTGGCATTGTGTATACAAAGGCTATTGTTTTTTGTGTATTGATTTTATATCCTGCTATTTTACCAATCTCGTCTGAGTTCCAAAAGTCTCTTAGTGGAGTTCTTTTGGATCTTCTATAGAATCATGTCATCTGCAAATAGAGATAGGTTGACTTCCTCCTTCCCAGTTTGTATCCATTTGATTTCCTTTTTGCCTACTGGCTCTTAAAATTTCCAGGACTATATTAAATATCAGTGGTGAGTGTGGGCATCCTTGCCTGGTACCGGATGTCAGTGTGAATGGTTCCAACTTTTCCACATTCAATAGGATACTTGCCGTGGGTTTGTCATAAATTACCTTGTGTTGAGGAATGTTCCTTCTGTACCCAGTTGCTTAGCGTGTTCATGATGAAAGGATGTTGTATTCTATCAAAGGATTTCTCTGCATCTATTGAGATAATCATACGGTTTTTGTTCAGTTTGTTAATGTGATGTATCACATTAATTTTGTGAATGTTGAACCATCCCTGCACACCAGGGATAAATCCCACTTGCCGTGGGTGGATGATTATTCTGATGTGTTGTTGGATTCAATTGGTTAGAATTTTGTTGAGGATTTTTTCATATGTGTTCATCAGGGAAATTGGTCTGTAGTTCTCTTTCTCTGCTACATCTTTTTCAGCTTTAAGAATTAAAGCGATATTGGCTTCATATAAAGAATTTGAGAGGATTCCACCCCCTTTCAATTATTTTGAATAATTTGAGAAGAATTGGAATTCTTCTTTAAATGTCTGGTAGAATTCTGCAGTGAAGCCACCTGGTCCTGGACTTTTCTTTGTTGGAAGGGTCTTTATAACTGATATAATTTCTGTCTTGGTTATGGGTTTGTCTAGGTTTTCTGTGTCTTCATGGCTCATTTTAGGTAGGTTGTATGTGTCCAGGAATCTATCCATTTCTTCTAGGTTTCCCAGTTTGCTGGCATTCAGCTCTTTGTAGTAATTTCTGATGATTCTTTTCATTTCTGTGGTGTCTGTTGTTAAATTTCCTTTTTCATCTCGAATTTTATTATTTTATTGACTTGGGTCTTCTCCCTCTTTTTTTTTTTTAGCTTTGGGCCAATAGTGTGTCAATTTTGTTTATTTTTCTAAAAATCATCACTTTGTTTTGCTCATCTTTTGTATTTTTTTGTTTCAATTTTGTTGATTTCTTCTCTAATTTTAATAATTTTTCTACTTGTTTTAGGTTTGGTTTTATATTTTTCTTGATATTTGAGATGTATTGATAGCTCATTTATTTGGTGCCTTTCCAATTTCTTGAAGCAGGCAGCTATTGCTATAAACTTTCCTCTTAACACTGCTTTTGCTGTATCCCATAGTTTTGATATGTATGTAGTTTGATATGTCATCTTCATTTGTTTCCAGATATATTTTATTTAATTTTTTATTTATTCAATGACCTACTGTTAGTTCAGGAGCATGTTGTTCAGTCTCAATGTGTTTGCATATGTTCTAGAGATTCCTGAGTTGATTTTCTGCTTCATTACATTTTGGTCCTACAAGATGCATGGTATGATTTCCATTTTTTAAAAAATTAGCTGCGACTTGCTTTATTGTCTAGTATGTGGTCAACCCTAGAGAAAGTTCCAGGTACTGGGGAGAAGAATGTATATTCTGCTATTGTAGGATGAAAAGTTTTGTAGATAGCTTTTAGGTCCATTTGGTCTATAGTGTCGATGAGATCTGTTGTTTCTTTGCTGATTTTTCTGTCTGGTTGATCTGTCCATTACTGCAAGTGGGGTAATGAAGTTCTCCATTACTACTGTATTTTAGTCTATGTCTCCCTTAACATTTCTTTCAAATAGTCCAGTGCCCTGTAATTAGGTGCATATACATTTATAATAGTGACATCTTCCTTTTGAATTGATCTTTTAACCATTACATGGTGCCCTTCTTTGTCTCTTTGCCCTGAAATGTTGGCATGTCATTTCAGCGTTGCCATTTGAATTGCTCTTGTGATATTTTTGCACAAAAAGGACTGAAAAGAAATAACTTTGGGTTGAAGGAAAAAAGTGGAATCTGGTCTTATTTTCCTGTCTCCTGTGGAACCACTGGGGAAGAGTTTTGTTGGTATGGTTATGAATTCGGGATATTTAAAACAGTGTTGAACAGCTCACAAGAAATGAAACAAAGTTGGGTATTTAAAAATTAAAATCCGTGCTTTCCAAAAAAAAAAAAAAAAGTTTTTGTGTTAGTCTATTTTGTCTGATATTAGGACGGCTACACCAGCTCTTTTTTAGTTTCTGTTGGCATGGAATATCTTTTTCCATCCTTTCACTTTGTCTGCATACATCTTTGTTAGTGAGATAGGTTCCTTGAAGGCAGCAAATAGATGGGTTTTGTTTTCTAATCCATTCAGCCAGTCTGTGTCTTTTAACTGTAAAGTTGAGGTCATTTACATTCAAGGTGACTTGATAAATAACAACTTTGCCCTGCCATTTTTCCAAAAATATTCTATTTTTTACTTTGGACTTGCTTTGTACTTTTAGTGGGAGATTTTCTTCCTTTACTTTCTTTTCGTATTGATGGCCGTGTTTCTGTGTTACTGTGTGCAACACAGCCTTAAGCATTTTTTGTGGGGCTAGACGGGTGGTGACAAATTCTTTCAATTTCTGTTTGTTGTGGAAGTTGCTTTTTTCACCTTCATTCATAAATGAGAGCTTTGCAGGGTACAGTATTCTGGGTTGACAGTTCTTTTCTCTTAAGACTTGGAATATATCTTGCCATTCTCTTCTAGCCTGTAGGATTTCTGATGAGAAGTCAGCTGTCAGATTAATTCGAGATTCTCTGAAATTAATCTGGCATTTTTCTGATGCACATTTTAGAATCTTTCTTTGATTTACTGTGGTAAGTTTGATTATAATGTGTCATGGTGAAGATATTTTCTGATCATGTCTATTAGTGGTTCTATGTGCTTCCTGTACTTGGATGTCCCGTTCTTTCTCCAGATTATGGAAATTTTTTGTTTTCACTAAAAAGGCTTTCTAATCCTTTCTTTCCATGCCTTCAGGAATTCCTAGAACCTGTATTTAGAGTTATTTGGTAGTAGTATCCTGTAGATTCCCAACAGTGTTTTTTAGTTTTCTAATTTCCTCTTCATATTTTTGGTCTGACAGTATAATTTTCTGTGCTTTTTCTTCTAAGTCACATATTCTTTGTTCTGCTTCACTGGTTCTGTTAGGGTTTTCCATTGAATTTTTATTCTGTTTATTCTGTTGAATTCTTCATTTCATTTTGATTTCTCTTTAAGATCTCAATTTTGTGGGAGAAATTTTTTTCATGTCATGTACGAATTTCAGTAGTTCATGCATTTGCTTCTGATTAGTTGTGTATAATCTTATGATCAATTTTTTAAATTCCATTTCTGACATTTCTTCAGTCTCATTATCCTCACAATCCAGTATTGAAGTGTTGTGTTTGGGGGTGTCATGTTGTCTTCTTTATTTCTTTAATTGGTGCATTTGTTATTTGGCATTTGTGGAGATACTCGTTTTTTGTTGTTGTTGTTGTTGTTGTTGTTTTGTTTTTTGTTTTTTTGTTTTTGTACTATGACTCTAGATTAGTGGAGTCTCTGCTTTCAGTGAATATCTATTTGCTTCTAGTGGGTGTGGCAAGGGAACTCTTCAGTTCTTCAGGGTGAAAGGCGTGTCTAAGGTTACTCACCCAGGTTTGGCATAGTAAATCTCTTTTTTTAATCAGAGGGGAGTTTTATTCTAATTTAC
The DNA here is from genome assembly GCF_033115175.1 of Lepus europaeus. NCBI lineage: Eukaryota > Metazoa > Chordata > Mammalia > Lagomorpha > Leporidae > Lepus > Lepus europaeus. The sequence continues at coordinate 45,304,794 of NC_084835.1, forward strand.
TGAGCTCCTCTCCTCAAAGGAGACCAGTGCCTGGGCATTAGCCCCAGTGGCTAGAATATTCTTCTGCTCTGCCACAAGGACCACACAAAAGATCTGTACAGTCCTCAGTGTCCTCAGATTCCCCAGCAATGTCCCTCACCAGGCAACCAGAAAGCCCTAACCATGTAGAGTCTCCCAGTGACTACCCAAAATCCCAGAAACACCATGAGTCCTCCCAACATGGCCTTAGTTTTTTCACAGTCCCAGCACAGAAGCCTCCCACAGTCGCAAGCACCTAGCTCCCTGTTAGTTCTCCCCACCAGAATCAGCCATCTACTCAGCTGTTTGCTGGGCACGGACATGAGCTGGTGCAGTGTGATGTGTGTTCAAAATGCTGCCTGCTCTATTGGCTTGTTACAGGACACTGTTGCAGGATGACTGGGGAGAGAGAAATGTGCCCCTCTTTTTTTTTTTTTTATCTCCTCTAGTTTGGCAGGTACACTATCCCCCATGGGGCTACAAGCTGGCTGAGTTCCCTCCAGGTTCTTCCTGAAGCTTTATTACCAGTGGCTTGGGCTGCTATACTCTGGTTTCACCTCACTCTCCAATGCTGGTGTGGAAGTTATGGGTAGGTCCACTGTGTCCCTATAATTTGTGTAGAGTTTCTTTTGCCATTTTCTCTTTCACCCTTCCCTGAGACTGCATTCTCTCCACTTTTTTAAAAACGATCTTCTCCTGGACTAGAGCAATAAGCTCCCTCCCTACTCTGCCATCTTGGAAGCCTCCCTATCCAAATCTTCGGTCACATGTTTTGAGTCATGCTCTACATTATACCAAAGCATAGGCTGTGGAGCCACAAAGCCCGAGGCCCTCATCTCAATTCTGTCAGTATAGAATTTTTAGCTGATATCTTGGGCAAGTTTTTGACTTCTTTGAGGTAGGATTTCCATAACTGCACAGTAATAAGAGCAGAACAACCCTGAAGTGAGTTGTGAGAATGAAGTGAAATAATGAGCTATATGAAACACCTTTACTCTGTTGCTATTATTTCTCATGTGCTAAGGAAATGTGTTGAATGTGATCTCCATACATCAGGAGACAAATATATTTTTTTTTATTTGACAGGTAGAGTTATAGACAGTAAGAGAGACAGAGAGAAAGGTCTTCCTTCCGTTGGTTCACTACCCTAATGGCCGCTATAGCTGGCGTGCTGTGCCTATCCAAAGCCAGGAGCCGGGTGCTTCCTCCCGGTCTCCCATGCGGGTGCAGGGACCCAAGCACTTGGGCCATCCTCTGCCTTCCCAGTCCACAGCAGAGAGCTAGACTGGAAGAGGAGCAACCAGGACAAAATCTGGCACCCCAACCAGGACTAGAACCCGGGGTGCCAGTGCCACAGGCAGAGGATTAGCCAAGTGAGCCACAGCACTGGCCAGAAATATTTCTTTAAAAAAAAAAAATCTATTTACTTTGAAAAGCAGAGTTACAGAGGAAGACTCTGAAAGATCTTCCATCCACAGATTCACTTCCCAGATGGCCACAACAGTTAGCACTGGGTCAAACTGAAGCAAGGAGCCAAGAGCTTCATCCAGATCTTCCATGTGGGTGGCAGGGCCTCCAGTACTTGGACCATCCTCTGCTGCTTTCCAGGTGCATTAGCAGGAAGCTGGATTGGAAGTGGAACAGCCAAGATGCAAACCAGCCCTCATATGGGTTGCCAGCATTGCAGGAAGCAGCTTTACCAGCTAGAGCACAATGCTGGCCCCAAAGAAATACTTCTAATGGCAGAAGTTAATGAAGTGATATAAAATTCTAGTGTATGAAAGAAATGATATGAGAACAAATCAGTGTTTTCTTCAACAAACAAGTATGTGTCTTATTTTTATAAATAACAAAATCTAAAAATCATACAGTAATCAAGACCTGAATTTGAAACTTCTTTGGAGCATTGAAGGCAAGAAATAAAAGTTCATTCCACAGAGTGCTCTGTAATCAGTTAGAGCCTCTGAGTGAATAAAGCCAAGCTAATATCTTCAAATATTGGCCTTGTTACTGAACAGTTGTTAAGAAGATGGTATTGGTCAGTTGGCTACCAATAGTTTGCTTAGATATCCATCCTTTTATCATTTAGAATAACCCAACAGCAATTAGAAACAAATAATGCAGACCACCTGGGATTGCAAAGGCTTCCTACTCAAGAAGAGCATTTTCTTGGATCATATTTTCTCTTTGTTTCTCTGTTGCCTCTTGGTTTCCTGGGAACACATTTTCTTGATCTGTGGGGAGTGTCTTTATTTTTTGGGCCTTTGTTCTTCTCATCAGGCTAACCCAGTAATCTCAGGCAATACTCAGGGAACTTACTCCTTGTCTGTTTCCAAGAACCTCAGGTGCCTTTCAGACCATGCATGAAATACTGAGGTGTAGCCATAGAGGAAATCTCCAATAATAGTGGGGAAAATATGAGTAAGTAAAGGAGAGGCAGAAAGAAATTAACATTTAATAAGTGCCTAGTGTAAAAGAACAAAAAATTATTAACATGGAAATATACATAAACTTGAGCAACTCCCCAAGCCTGCCAAAGGGAATTTTGAAATTGCCAGTCCGATTTTTTTCCTTCTTTCTTCTAAAGAATATGGATTCTTTTCTTTCAGGAGACAGGCCAAGGAAATCTACATAATAAAAGGCTGAGAAAAAGAAGACAGAGAGAGAGGGAAAATAAGTCACAGGCTAGGGATAGAGAATTTTTTCCAGTAAGTATTGAGGAGAGAAGCCTTGGAGGCATCACAACGAATGAGTGAAGTAGTGGGAAAGGGAAGAGGAGAATTTTGATAAGTGTTGTTCAAATATTTGGGCATACTGTAATGGAACAGTTAAAAGTTCTTCCTGGCAATTGAACTGTGTATTTTCAAATTTTCCTCCGTGAGATTGAGCTATGTGGAAGTGTCAGGTTTATTAGGATTACACCAACGTATATTATCTGCTTTTTTTTTTTCCCATATGGATTTAGCATCTGGTAGATGTATCATTGTATTTATGGAAGCATTAGGACACAGGCTACCTTTAAAACCTCATTCAATTATTTGTTATTTTTGTGAACATGGATAAGTTACTGAAACTCCCTGGGTCTTAGTGTTACAACTGCAAAATAGAATGAACAAAAATAGCTCTTAAATTTTCTGTGAAGGTAAAATAATTTTAAAACTGTGGCATATAGTTGGATAATTGCTGTCCATATAATCCTTACAGATGATAAAATTGAAAATATTAAGTAACTTGATGAAGATGTTAGTTTTTATGTGTAAGTTTCCCATATAAAATAGAAGACCCCTTGTTTAAATTACATTTTAGGTAAACGATGATTTTTTTTTAGTTTAAGTATGTCTCAAATATCGCATGGTATAAAGTTATACTAAAGAAAGTTGGCTGGCGCCGTGGCTTAACAGGCTAATCCTCCGCCTTGCGGCGCCGGCACACCGGGTTCTAGTCTCGGTTGGGGCGCCAGATTCTATCCCGGTTGCCCCTCTTCCAGGCCGCTCTCTGCTATGGCCTGGGAAGGAGGTGGAGGATGGCCCAAGTGCTTGGGCCCTGCACCCGCATGGGAGACCAGGAGAAGCACCTGGCTCCTGGCTTCGGATCAGCACGATGCGCCAGCCGCAGCAGCCATTGGAGGTTGAACCAATGGTAAAAAGGAAGACCTTTCTCTCTGTCTCTCTCTCTCACTATCCACTCTGTTAAAAAAAAAAAAAATTAAAAGAAAGTATTTGTAGGTTATCTGAAATTCAATTTTAACAGGGTGTCTTGTATTTTGAATTGCTGAATCTTCCAACTCTACCCATGAAGTGCTACTATGATTCAAATCCACATTTTCTGAATGTCAAAGCCATGCTCTTCCACTTTCACCAGAACCTGGGTATTGGAATGAGTGCCAAAGTAGTTGATAGACATCCAAGGGATGTGACAGAGAGAGAGTATATTGAGCATTTCCTATGTATCCAAACTATACTTACATGCATTATCTCTAATCTAACTCTCAGCTACATTGCTGTGAAATATTATCTTTATTTTCTAGTAGGGAAAATTGAGAGAGTCAAGGTACTAAATGGCCAAGGACACAACAGATTAGGTAATACAAGGGAAGTTTCAAGCTCAGACCTATAGTTTAGTACTGGGGGGATCGCTCATTCCAGATCATTGTCTCAGTCATTTGGTGTTGCAGTAATACATTATCTGAGACAGGGTAATTTGTAAAGAAAACAGATTTATTTAGGTTAAAGTTGAGGAGATCGGAAGTCTAAGAGTATGGTGTCAGCATGGGCCTTTTGGCTGCGTTGTTACAGAGCAGACAGGATTACATAGTGAGTTCTAGCAGGCATGCTAAAAAGAGCTTGCTTTTATAATAAAGATACTCCCTCAATAACTCATTAATCCATTCATTAGGGCAGAGCCATCATGACCCAGTTACTTCCTGAGGGTCCCACCTCCCAGTACCAGTAACCTGTGACTTTGGGTGTTAGGTTTCCAATGATGAAATTTTTTGTCGGGGGAGGGGCCACATTGTAACCATTGCAAGCATCAATTTTGATGGGAAGGATACATGGGGCATAAAGTGACCCACTGTTTCCTGGTAATAACTAGAATGCCATTTCTCTTTAAATGACTCAGATCTGTACACTGAAGTGAAGAATGGACTGTCTTCGTCCAGGTTTAAACATATAGGCAACTAATATGTAGCTACCCCAAAGCAAAAACTAATCCAGCTGATAGTGAACACACCCTGCACTCACTGGATGGCTGCCAGTGCTGCACTTAGCCAATGAAGAGAGTAAAGTTCCCCCTCTTTTATTCCAGGGGCTGACAAAGTTAGCTATATGACCTGTATGAAAATACATGTGAAGTTACCAAAATGACACATGTACAAAAGTTTGTTCACTGCAGCTCTGTCAAAGCCAAATGCACTGCCTAGATTTAGATTTTTTTCCATATTTACTTTGCAAATAGAATCTCTGTTTGACAGAGTCTAAAAAATGAAGTACTGAGGGCAAGGGCTCTTCTGATAGCTCTGAAATGCAGAAAAAAATCTTGTAACTTTGTTTTACCTCTTCTCTCCCAATGATATTAACAATTTCAGTCCTTGAGTGTCCAGTCATTCAGTTTAGAAAGATGAAAGAGGCTATCATTTTTCTAGTCTGGATGCGGATTTCTGTCTAACTGGACAACTGGCTCAGTCCATATATGACAGTGTTTCTACTTTGGCTATAGAAAGAAAATTCTGAGAGGCCTTCATTAGACAAATTGCATTTTATAACTAACAGTAGGGCAGGACCCTCTCAGGCACTGGGAAAACTGTGACTCATGAAAGTTTAGACCTTGTTCTTCTAAAATATGTTCTAAAATATTCTAAAATACAAAATTTGTACAGATCAAGTATCCCTTATCTGATACGCTTGGAACCAGAAGTGTCAGATTTCAGAGCATTCTGGATTTTAGATGTTCAGATTAGGGCTGCTTAAACAACACTAACATTAGAGACAAATAACAGAACATATTTAGTTATAAGAAAATTAAAAAGGAAAAAAAAAGATTGCTTAGTACATTTTGTGTGAGTTTGTTTGCATTTTGAAGTGTTTTGGCTTTTTAACACAAAAGAATGTATCACCCCCATCTAATCAAAACAGAAAGCCAAGTGAAGAGAAAGTGAATGTTTACTGGTTTAGCTAGCCCTCCACATTAATGTTGGGAAGAGTTTGTTTTTTGACAAGTGTAGTTGTTGTTTATGTTAGCCAAGACTCGTTTAGTTAAAAATGACAGAAATTCAACTTTAAGTGACGTAAGCTAAAAGGGGGTTTTCTTGGGTCATGAAATCAAGTTGTCTGGAGTAAATCTGAACGGATCAAGGGTTCAAGTACATCAGAAATATTTCTTCCCCTCTTGGCTCTGATTGAATTTGAAAGTTTAAGGAGTTCCTAGTTTACGTTTTCAAACTTAGCACAAAATAGAATAAGACAACAAAACAGGAAAAACTTCTCTCTCTTAGTAATTCCCACAGATTTCCCATCCCTGAATAAATCAATCATAAAACCATTTAAGATGGTCATATCCAAAGCCTGAAAGATATTGCCTGGGATTGTGGTGGAGAAGTCCACTGGCATAACAAGGACATAGAGTAGAAAGGAGCAGCCAACCAAAGAGTTAATGATCCATGAGAGGAAATGCAAATGCACATGGGGCAGAGAAAAACAAAGCGTTCTCAAATGTTTTTGGTGGTCTTTCCATGACGTTGTAAATACAGAATAAAAAAAGTCAAGGATTTTTGTGGAAGAAACAATAGTCTTCAGCCTGGAAGTGCCCCCAAACATAGAACTGAGGAGAAAGGGGATCATGTTGAGAGGGAGAATTTCTGTCAGCGGTCTCCTAGATCCAGATCATCTGCATGGAGACGGTAGCTGAACTTGAGTTTACTTAAATATTTGAACCACTGATTACAAAGGGAGAACTGAGAATGAACCATGAGATAGTATAGTAGCCTTTGGAAACAACTGAGTTAAAAAACCAGCTTCATCCCTCAGTAGCTCTGCGACCTGGAACACTTTCTCTGTCTGTAACTTGGAGCAATAATAGTATCTACAGAGATTAGAGATAAACATGACAACATAGATGCTAAGCATAGAACCTGGCTCATAGTAAGAACTCAGGAAATCCTTGACATTTTGTTGTGTCTCTCTTTGTTGCTATAAGGAAAGAAATTACTTAGTGGAAAATATTCATGTTGACTATCATCAAGACCAGATACATGATTTCTAGGAGCCAGTGCACAATGGACCTCTCATTCAAAGATTATTAATCCTTTTAGGGTGGCAACAGTGGAGCACTAAACCAAGTGAAGGCCCTTCTAAGCTTAGGGACTTTGTGCAGCTGTGCAAGATAAAGATGGCTCTGAGTCTTATGATTTTTGTTAAAAGAAGGGAATGTTAAAGCAGATCACCTTCTGAGCAACAGAATGGGAGCATTTGCCGGAGGTTGACTTCCTGACGCCAGATCTTTGAGAGCAAGTTCCGTTTTCTTCCCCTGCTGGGAGGGGGGAAACTTCAGACATGGATAAGAGATGGACCCATTCCCAGGAGATGCCACTTCCAATTGATTTTAAGGAGGTGTAGAAGAAAGAAGAAAGACTAATTTTTTTTTTTTCTAATTTGGATGGGAAGCTTTCTGGAGATGGAAGACAAATGACAATATGGAAAGGAATTTTCAGTGGAATAACATTATAAATAGCCCTGAAAGCATAACAAAATGAAGCCAATAAAAATGGATGTGTTGTACAGTCTGAAATTCCACAAAGATTCTCTTTCAACAATATACTTTATTAATAAATCAGTTTTCTTTGCTCCATTAAAATCATAAAGCTAAGCAGTTTGTAGGTCAGTTAATGTCATTCTGCCGCAAAGAACTCACTTGAGCAAGAAAGAATTGTTTTGATCTAAGATTTTAAAATAAATTTTAAGACGTTAAATTCTATAAATTAAAAAAAAATCTTATTTATACTCAGTTGTGGATTGTTCTGCAGTTGCACAACAATAGAGAGAAGCATCTAAGTGATCCTCTAATACTTACAGACCTCAAAGATGGAAGAGAAAATCCTCTTGCTCTGTGTCACCCAACTAATCCAAGATGATGGTGATATTATTCCAGTTTTAAGCTCCGTGGTAAGGATCTGGGCCACACCCTCCTTATTTGCATTTGGGTAGCAGTTTGAACCTTGACTCTAGCCATCCCCAGTAGCAAAGCCACATCCTACTTAACCAACTTTAATGTTAAACATTTACTTAAAATGTAATATATAAAGCAGTAAACTGGGTAACAGGAGCATTTACTTTAGCATCACAAGTAAAGAGCAAAAAAACAAGGAGTGAGCATAATTTAAAACAAAGTGTCCACCAATAATTGGGTAAGAAGGCTTAGGAAAAAGATGTGGTTTTAAAAACATTTATGGATGGAGGAAAAATTCTACAACTTTGCTGTTGGCACATTGTCAAAAGTCTAATCAGTCTTTTTCCAGGGGACTACAGAAACATTAAAATTTCATTTTATTATTTTTTGATGGGGAATTTACAATGGTTGTGTTCCAAGTCTACAACTGAAATACTTCTTACCTATGTAGAAATTTCTTCAAGGGGCTTCTGATTTCAGGTAAAAGCTCAGTTTGTACGAGGGTTGAGCTCAGATCTGTTAAGAAGAAACAGGTCAGGTGTTCGGCCTAGCAATATTGGCGTGCCTGGGTTTGAATGCTGGCTCCTGCTCCTGACTCCAGCTTCCTGATAATGCAGACCATAGGAGGCATTGATGATAGCTCAAGTAGTTGTGTTCCTGCCACTCAAGAGATCCACCTGGATTAAGTTCTGACTTCCTGGCTTTTGGCCTGTCCCACTCTCAGCCATTGCAAGTATTGGGGACTGGGGAGTGAACCAGCAGCTTGGGGAAGTACTCTCTTGTTGTTCTCTCTCAGTCTCTAAAAAAAAAAAAATTTGCTGACAATACTTTGGTCACCTCAGGGTTCTAGATGTTCCTCATGGCTACTTATTCCTAAGAAAGGTAGTAAAGCTTCTGTCTAGTAGATTTTTAAAGGAAAAGCTTAAAACATATGGTGTATAGGTCCCATTTACATTTCTCTGGGTGGTTGCAACATTTAACCCCCAAAGATTTGAGGCAAGATTCTGCATATGAGAATTGCCATGAAAACATAGATTCCTGGACACATCACCTTTTTGAGTAGTCTTGGGATGTGTGGTTTTTTTTTTTTAAAGATTTACTTATTTATTTGAAAGTCAGTTACACAGAGGAGAGGCAGAGAGGGGTTGCGGGGGCAGGGGGATGTCTTCCATCCATTAGTTCACTCCCCAATTGGCTGCAACGGCTGAAGCTGTGCCAATCCAAAGCCAGGAGCCAGGAGCGTCTTCTGGGTCTCCCATATGGGTGCAAGGGCCCAAGGACTTGGGCCATCTTCTACTGTTTTCCAAGGCCATAGCAGAGAGCTGGACTGGAAGTGGAGCATCCGGGACTCAGATTGGTGCCTATATGGGATGCCGGCACTGCAGGCGGCGGCTTTACCTGCTACACCACAGTGCCAGCCCCAGAATATGTGTTTTTAAAGCCGCCCATGATAATCCTTATTTGGGACCACTCAACTCCCAAGTCAGTCCTTTGACTAGTGTAAAGCAGAGATTAGGCCTGCTTCATAAACCAACCCTCACTGTAATTATTTCCATCTGTGGGAGGCCTTATGATCAGATTACAGTGCATATTACTACATGGTTTAGATTAGAACAGGGGGTCAACAAACTGTGACCCACAGGTCAAACCTGACCAGAAGTCTACTTATGTAAATAAAGTTTTATTGAATCATAGCCACACCCATTTGTTTTTATACATTGTCTGTTGCTGCTTTCACACTATAGGCTCAGATATGAATAGTTGCTTCCAGATGTTGATCTTCAAAGACTAAAATACTTGAACTCTAACTCTTTAGAGGGAAAGTTTTTGAACATCTAATGTAGAAGATAATAATTAATTCTTTGTGAGCTTATTCCATGCTTGGACCAGGTGTGGTAGGTGAATTTTCTCATGGAATTTATTTGGCATTTCTGGGTGTGAGGGCTTTTTTTGGGGAAGTGGGGCATGTCAGGTTTTAAGCTTTACATCCTTCAATTAAAGAGATTGTTATGCAGAAGTTCCATAATTCATTCAAGGTTATCTAGCCAGTGAAAAACACTAGAATTTAACCCCTGGCTCTGTAGCCCAACCATAGATGCTATTCCCTGTTGCATAAGACTTCATCAAATCTCTGACTTGGCCAGAAGGAAAGCCCCAGGCTCACCATGAAGGACTCCACTTAGCTAAGTGATATATTCAGCTGAAAAAAGGAGGGATTGGGCTGAATTTTCACCCAGCCATTAATGAGCTTGTTAACCCTGACCTTTCAAATTAATCTTCTATATTTACCTATACCTTTTAGGAAGGATTCAATCATTTCTAGCAATAAAGCACATTTTCCTATTCTTAAAATCTAATGAATACTTGCTGTAATAATACTAGACGACATAGTGGCCCATCAAGCTATTAGTTATGTGTAAAACCTGTTAATGTACAATATTCACAGTTGCATTTTCTTTTAAGTCAATAAAAAGGAAACAATTTATTATAAGGGCTTGATATCCACCTTGGTGCATTAAGAGACTCTTTTCCAAGAGTTAGGTCTTAGGCAAGCCATTGTTTTAAGACTCAAGGTAGTTAGCATGAGCATGGGCTTCTCACACTGCCTTGGCCACTTTGAGCTGTGTAGCCTTGCTAGCAACCAAAACTTGCTAAATATCAATTTCTGCATCTGTAAAATGGGAATGACACCACCTACCTTGAAAATTTCTTGTGGAGGTTAAACCTTAAAGCTTACATAAATGAAATATATAGGAAACGGAATGAAGAATAAGTGTTCCGTAAATTATGGGTAGATTGAAATATTCTCCAGAACAAAAAATGCTGTCATCTAAGGGTTAGATACAGCTTGCTGTGAAAGAATATTCAAAATTCCCTAGACCTGCCTACCTTGAACATCCAACTAGGCTGAGCAGAGGGAAGGCATCCTCGAGCACAAAATACAATCATTTCTCTGAGAGAAGGAAGCACAAAACAAAGTTGCAAATTTTCAAAATGTACTTTAACCCTCAAAGCTAGCCAGAGGTCAGTCTACTATTCTAGTACTCCCCATTGCATGCCTAACCTGTGAGATTTCCAGTCACAGAAAATGTGTTTCCCCTCCTCCCTCAACAAATGAATGAAACCCAGTCAACCAACCACAAAGCATTCTGAGAGTTTTAATATTTGCCTAGAACCAACAAGGCCAGGTAAGGAGAAGTGACATGATATGTTTTTCATCTTTAGCCTTAGACCAAAAAAAAAAAAAAATCCAGTAGGTAAATGAACGAATTTACTAGTAGCGGGTGCTCCTTGTCCTTGAGGAACCCTGATACGTGAGGTAGTCAAATGATGGAAAAAGGCAGTGGTGCTGGAATATGGGCACTGCTCAGTGGGGGTCGCAGGATGAGATTCCTGCAAGCACTGGCAAGTTTCTACAAGTGGTACAATCTGAAATGGGTCCCCATCATGGGTAAGATTGAGCTTAGTAAGGAGAGAAGACATTGCGTTCGAGGGGTAAAAAAACAAGCACACATAAGCAAATGCTGAGAAGTGGGGAAGTAGAAATTGTGCTGGGGGAGATGAGTGGGCTAGTGAGCTAATTGATCTTTCTGTCATGGAAAGTCTGAATATAGTAAATGTCAGAAAAGCTATGGGGTAGGTTGAGAGTATATTACCCATGGTCATGAGTGACTATGGAGGTGAGGTTTTACTGTGGGGATTAAATAGATCTGGGCCTTCGGCATTCAATAAGTCTTTGTGCTAGAAACAGACCACAGTGCTGGTGTCTACTTCGCTTCCCCCTCACTCCTACCTTGAGTTTTATTCCTAAGAAATTCTTGCACTGGGGCCAGCACTGTGGCACAGCAGGTTAAAGCCCTGACCTGCAACATTGGCATCCAATATGGGCTCTGGTTTGAGTCCCAGCTGCTCCACTTCCAATCCAGCTCTCTGCTATGGCCTGTGAAAGCAGTAGAAGATGGTCCAAGTCCTTGGGCCCCTGCACCCACATAGGAGACCCAGAAGAAGCTCCTGGCTTTGAATCAACTCAGCTGTAGCCATTGCAGACATTTGGGGTATGAACCAGTGGATGGAAGACATGTCTCTCTGGCTCTGCCTTATCTCTAAATCACTTTCAAATAAATAAATCTTAAAAAAAAAAAAAGGGAAAAAATCCTTGCACTGTTGATCAGCCCTTAGCACAACATATGCTTGGCATCCCTGCTGTGTTATTTACCTTCAGTGAAGTGATATCCCATGCGAGCATTTGGCACTAAAGATGGCTTGTGGAGTGAAAAGTGAGTAGAGCCATCACCGGCCTTGCAGATCCTTGGGAAGGCACCATAGAAGGGCCTGCCATTTTCTGTCTCAGGACACCCAAGTTAACCAGGCTTTTCACTGCTTTGGAACAGATCATGCTGTTTCCCTTGAGTGCATGATGAAGTAATTGAATGTTTTAGGAACCTGATGTACACAGAATATGAACCTTTTAACATCAGAAACACACTTATTTTGGCAACAGACTGAAGCATAAGAGGTAACTGGGAACACAATCTGATTGAAGCCATCGTTCTTTTCCTCCCGCCTTGTGTTCTCTCTGGGGTGGACCCTCCTTGTCTGGAGAAGCAAGCAGGACAGCTTGCACTATGAAATTATTTCTCTCTCTTTTTTGCCACACACATAGGGCTCAATTCCAGTTATTTCCATGGGCTTATATTGAGGCTGCACTTGGCATGTGCTCTCCTGCAACAGCCTATGAGTGGGGCATCATCATGAACCTCACTTTAAAGAGGAAAAAACTGAGGTCTAGCAAATTTAAGAAACTAACAGTGACACCATGTCTATAGCAGAGACTCAAGCTCATGTTTTTGACTCCAGGACTCATGGAGCCAGAATATTGTGATCTATAAACTGAGAGTCACTGAGCCACCTCTGACTTACAGGATAACATAAATACACCACTCTCCTTGTTCATGGTGCCTTTCACAGAGTAGCTATGATTGTTGTCACTGTTATTTACCTAGAAGGGAAATGGAAATCAAACACTATTTTGAGACAGTCTTATCATCTGCAGGATGTAGTCTAACTGGAACAAGACATTCATGTGTCACATAATATTTTAGTTAATGATGCTTGTCCCATAAAAATATAATAGAGCTGAAGAATTCCTATTTCCTTGTGATGTCATATCATAACATCTTACACAACACATTCCTTATATGTTTGTGGTGATACTGATGCAAACAGACCTAACATAGTGCTAGATGTATACAAGTATAGAAGATATAATTACACATAGTATGCAATACTTGCTAATAAATGATTACATTTACTGGTGCATTTGCTATACTATATTGTGGTTTTCGAGTATATTCCTTTGACTTCTGAAAAGGGTCACTGTAAAACTATGCTGTGTTACCCTAGCAGCAGTCTCAAACATCTTTTTTTTTAAAGCATTTATTTAATGAATGCAAACTTCATAGGTATAACTTTAGGAATATAGTGGTTCTTCCCCCCATACCCACCCTCCTACTCCCACCCCACCTCCTACTCCCTCTCCTATCCCATTTTCCATTAAGATTCATTTTAAATTAACTTTATATACAGAAGACCATCTCTGTACTAAGTAAATATTTCAGCAGTTTGCACCTGCCCACACACACATAACATAAAGTACTGTTTGAGAACAAGTTTTGCAGTTAATTCTCATGGTACAGCTCATTAAGGACAGAGGTCCTACTTGGGGAGTAAGTACACAGTGACTTCTGTTGTTAACACTTAACACTTTTATTTATGACATTAGTGATCACCTGAGGCTCTTGGCATGAGCTTCCAAGGCTATGGAAGCCTTTTGTGACCACAAACTCTGTCAGTATTTAGACAAGGCCATAAGCAAAGTCGAAGTTCGCTCTTCTCTTCAGAGAAAAGTACCTCCTTCTTTGATAGCCCCTTAATTCCACTGGGGTCTGTCTCACAGAGATTCTTCAATGTAGTATATTTCTGCCATGATGGCTTTGCTTCCATGCCTGAAATGCTCTCATGGGCTATTCAGCCACATCTGAATGCCTTAAGGGCTGATTCTGAGGTCAGAGTGTTACTTAAAGTGATTGTCATTCTATGACTGCTTCCCATGTTGGACATTCCCTCCTTTTTAATTCTGTCTGTTATTATGACCAGGCACTTGATGCTATTTATATTATCTCTTTAATACTTAATTGTATCTGTATGTTCACTTTAACACTTATTAAGATCACTTTAACAATTAAGATGGCATTTTTACCACCAATTTTAATGGTATTTGGAGTCCCATGACACGTTTTAAACTGTACCCTTAGAAGTAAGTCCATAGGACTTATCTGAATGCAGAACTATACAGTTTTACAGTTACAAACTTCCTTCTCCCTTTCTTTCTCCCCCTCTTATTTTTTACTGAGATCTATTTTCAATTGACTTTATATTCATATGATTAGGTTAAGTAAAGAGTTTAACATATGATATGAAGAAGAGAAAATAAAAAATAAACAATAAAAACTCTTCCTCAACATTCAAGATGAGGGCTGTTCAAGTGATCATTTCTCAAAGTGTTAATACCACTTCTATAGCTATTGTTTTAGGTGTGCTATTCTCACAGATCAGGGAGAACATATAGTATTTGTCCCTTTGGGACTGGCTTATTTCACTAAGTATGAAGTTTTCCAGATTGATCCATTTTGTTTCAAATTACCAGATTTTATTTTTTTTACTACTGTGTAGTATTCCATAGTATACATATCCCATAATTTATCTAGTCTCAGTTGATGGGCATTTAAGTTGATTCCATGTCTTAGTATTGTGAATTCAAGTACAATAAACATGGAGGTGCAGATAGCTATTTTGTTTACTGATTTCATTTCCCTTGGGTAAATTCCCAGGAGTAGGAAGACTGGGTCATATGGTAGGTCTGTATTGAGATTTTTGAGGTATCAACATACTGTCTTCCATTGTGGCTTTACAAGTTTACCTTCTCACGACAGTGGATTAGGGTATCTTTTTCCCCCACATCTTCTCCAGCATTATTTGTTTATTGATTTCTGTGTGAGAGTCATTCTAACTAGAGTGAGGAGAAACCTCATTGTGGTTTTGATTGGCATTTCCCTGACAGATAGTGATCCTGTACACTTTTTCATGTGTCTGTTGGCCATTTTGGATTTCCTCTTCTGAAAAATGTCTTTTAAGTTCTTTGCCCATCTCTTAAGTGGGTTGTTTGTTTTGTTATTGTGGAGTTTCTTGATCTCTTTGTAGATTCTGGTTATTAATCCTTTATCAATTGCATAGTTTGCAAATAATTTCTCCCATTCTGTCAGTTGCCTCTTCACTTTCCTATTTCTTGTGCCGTACTGAAGTTTCTCAAATTGAAGTAATGTCATTTGTTATTTTAGCTTTGACTGGCTGTGCCCCCAGGGTCTTTTCCAGGAATTCTTTGCCTGTGTCAATGTCTTGCAGGATTTCCCCAATGTTCTCAATTAATTTGAAGGTGTTGGGTCATAGATTTAGATCTTTAATCCCTGTTGAGTGCATTTTAATGTAAGGTGTAAGGTAGGGGTCTTGTTTCATACTTCTGCATGGGAAATCCAGTTTTCCAAACAACATTTGTAGAAGAGACTGTCTTTGCTCCAGGAACTGGTTTTATCTCCTTGGTCAAAGATAAGTTGGTTGAAGATATTTGGATTGATTTCTGGTGTTTCTATTCTGTTCCATTGGTCTATACATCTGATTTTGTACCATACCAGGCTGTTTTGATTATAACTGCCTTGTAATATGTCTTGAAATCTGGTATTTTGATGCCTCCAGCTTTGTTTTTGTTGTACATGATTGCTTTAACTATTCGAGGTCTCCTGTGCCTCCATATGAATTTCAACATCATTTTTTCTATATCTGAGAATAATCTCTTTAATATTTTGATTGGTATCACATTGAATCTCTGAATTGCTCAGGAGAACGGACATTTTGATATTGATTCTTTTTTTGCTTGTTATTTAAAAAAAGTTTTTATAATAAATTTCATAAGTACAACTTTTGGATTATAGCAATTCTTCCCCCCCAATACTTGCCCTCCCACCCCCAAACCATCCCATCTCCTACTCCCTCTCCCCATCCCATTCTTCATTAAGATTTATTTTTAATTATCTTTATATACAGAAGATCAACTCTATACTAGGTAAAGATTTCAACAGTTTGCACCCACACACCCACCCACCCACCCACACACACACACAAAATATAAAGTACTATTTGATGACTAGTTTTACCATTAATTCTCATAGTACAGCACATTAAGGACAGAGTTCCTACATAGGGAGCAAGTGCACAGTGACTTCTGTTGTTGACTTAACAATTTGCACTCTTATTTATGACGTCAGTAATCACCTGAGGCTCTTGTCATGAGTTTCCAGGCTATGGAAGCCTCTTGAGTCTGCAAACTCCAACCTTATTTAGACAAGGCCTTAATCAAAGTGGAAGTTCTCTCCTCCCTTAAGAGACAGGTACCTCCTTCTTTGATGGTCCCTTCTGTCCACTGGGATCTCAGTCACAGAGATCTTTCATGTAGGTCATTTTTTGCTACAGTGTCTGGCTTTTTATGCCTGAAATGCTCTCAGCGCTTTTTATCCAGATTGAAATGCCTTAAGGCTGATTCTGGGGCCAGAGTGCTATTTAGGGCATTTGTCGTTTTATGATTCTGCTATGTGGCCTGCTTCCTATGTTGGATTGTTCTGATGATATTGATTCTTCCACTCTATGAACATTTAGGATTTTTCCCTTTTTTTTTACTTTTTCGTCTATTTCTTTAATGTTTTGTAATTCTCATGGTAGAGATCTTTGATATCCTTGGTTAAATTTATTCCAAGGTATTTGATTTTTTTTTGTAGCTATTGTGAATGGGATTGATTTTAGAAGCTCTTTCTCAGCCATGCTATTGTCTGTGTTTACAAAGGCTGTTTATTTTTGTGTATTGACTTTATATCCTGCTACTTTACCAAACTCTTCTATGAGTTCCAATAATCTCTTAGTGGAGTGTTTTGGATCTCCTATATTTAGAATTATCTCATCTGCAAATAGGGGTATTTTGGCTTCCTCCTTCCCAGTTTGTATCCATCTGATTTCTTTTTCTTGCCTAATGGCTCTGGCTAAAACTTCCAGTACTATACTGAATAGCAATGGTGAGAGTGGCATCCCTGTCTGATACCAGATCTCAGAGGGAATGTTTCCACCTTTGCCCATTCAGTATGATGCTGGCTATGAGTTTGTCATAAATTACTTTGATTGTGTTGAGGAATGTTTCTTCTTAACCCAATATGCTTAGATTTTTCATCATGAAAGGGTGTTGTATTTTGTCAGATGCTTTCTCTGCATCTATTGAGATAAACATCCAGTTTTTGTTCTTCAGTATGTTAATGTGATATATCACATTGATTGATTTGCGAATGTTGAACCATCTGTGCATGCCAGGGATAAATCCCACTTGGTCCAGGTGAATGATCTTTCTGATGTGTTGTTGGACTCAATTGGCCAGAATTTTGTTGAGGATTTTTGCATCTATGTTCATCAGGGAAGTTGATTTCTAGTTTTCTTTCTCTGTTGCAACATTTTCAGCTATAGAAATTAAGGTGACATTGGCTTCATAGAAAGAATTTGGGAAGATTCTCTTTCAATTGTTTTAAATAATTTCAGAAGAGTTAGAGTTAATTTTTCTTTAAATGTCTGGTAAAATTCAGCAGTGAAGCCATCTGGTCCTGAGCTTTTCTTTGTTGGGAGGGTCTTTATTACTGGTACATTTTCCGTCTTGGTTATGGGTCTGTTTAGGTTTTCTGTGTCTTCATGGCTTAATTTAGGTAGGTTGTATGCATCCAGGAATCTATCCATTTCTTCTAGGTTTTCCCAGTTTGTTGACATATAGCTCTTTGTAGTGGTTTCTTATGATTCTTTTATTTCTGTGGTGTCTATCATTACATTTCCTTTTTCATCTCTAATTTTATTAATTTGGGTCTTCTCTCTCCTTTTTTAGTTAGTTGGGCCAATGGTGTGTCACTTTATTTTTTCAAAAAATGAGCTCTTCATCTTGCTGATCTTTTGTATTGTTTTTTGGTTTCAATTTTTTTGATTTCTTCTCTAATTTCAATTATTTCTTCTACTAGTTTTGGGTTTGGTTTGCTGTTTTTCTAGATCCTTGAGTTGCATAGCTAGTTCTTTTTTTTGGTGCCTTTCCAATTTGTTGATGTAGGCAATAATTCCTTTAAACTTTCCTCTTAACACAATTCTTTCTCATCCCACAAATTTTGGTATGTTGTATTGTCGTCTTCATTTGTTTCCAGAATTTTTTTTGTTTCTATTTTGATTTCTTCTATGACCCACTGTTCATTCAGAAACATGTTGTTCATTCTCTGTGTCTTTGCATATGATGTAGAGATTCTTGAGTTGTTGATTTCCTGCTTCATTGCATTGTCATCTGAAAAGATGCATGGTATGATTTCAATTTTTTTAAGTTTGTTGAGACTTACTTTATTGCCTAACATATGGTCAGTTCTAAAGAAAGTTCCATGCACTGGAGAAAAAAAATGTGTGCTCTCTGGCTGTTGGGTGGAAGGCTCTATAGATACCTGCTAGATCTATTTGGTCTGTGGTTTCAGTTAACTCTGTTGTTTCCTTGTTGATTTTCTGTCTGGTTGATCTGTCCATTGCTGAAAGTGGGGTATTGAAGTCTCCTGTTACTATTGTACTTGAGTATATATCTCCCTTAAATCCCTTAGCATTTCTTTTAAATAGCCAAGTACCCTGTAATTAGGTGCATATACATTTATAATAGTCACATCTTCCTGTGGAATTGTTCCTTTAACCATTATATAGTGTCCTTCTTTGTCTTTTTTAATAGTTTTTGTGTTAAAGTCTATTTTGTCTCCTATCAGGATGGCCACACCAGCTCTTTTGCTCTTTTTTGGTTTCTATTAGCATGGAATATCTTTTTCCATCTTTTCACTTTCAGTCTGTGTGCATCTTTGTTGGTAAGGTGTGTTTTTTGCAGGCACCAAATAGATGGGTTTTCTTTTTTAACTTATTCAGCCAGTCTGTGTCTTTTAACTGGTGAGTTGAGACCACTTAAATTCAGTGTGACTATTGTTAAATAGTGTCTTTGCCATGCCATGTCTCCTAAAGTAGTCCTGTTTATGTATTTTGGATTTCATTTTTACTTTTGCTGGGTCATTTTCTGCCTTCATTCTCTTTTGTAGTGATGTTCCTGTTTCTGTGTGTAGCACATCCTTGGGCATCTTTTGTAGGGCTGGGCGAGTAGTTACAAATTCTTTCAGTTTCTGTTTGTTGTGGAAGATCCTTAGTTCTCCTTCATTCATGAATGAGTTTTGCATGGTTCAGTATTCTGGGTTGACAGTTTTTTTCCTCTAAGGATTTGGATTATGTCTCGCCATTGTCTCCTTGCCTATAGGGGTTTGGGTTGAGAAATCTGGGATGAGTCTAATTGGGTTTCCTCTGAATGATTTGTAGTTTTCTCCTGCACATTTTAAGATCTGTTCTTTGTGCTTCACTGAAGTGAGTTTTGCTCCCTTATGTCATGGTGAAGTTCTTTTCTGGTCCCGTCTATTGGGAGTTCTGTGTATTTTTTGTACTTGAATGTTGCTTTCTTTCTCCAGATTGTGGAAGTTCTCTGTTATTTCATTAAGAAGGCCTTCTAATCCCTCCTCTCTTTCCATACCTTCTGTAATTCCTAGGGTCCATAAGTTGGGTCATTTGATAGAATCTTATAAATCTCCAACCATGATTTTTAAATTTCTAATTTCTTCTTGTATTCGGCCTGACTGTATTATTTCTGGAAGTTTTGTCTTCTAGTTCTGATATTCTTTCTTCTGTCTCATCTATTCCATTGCTAAGACTTTCCACTGCATTTTTATTTGGGCTATTGAATTCTTCATTTCTAGTCTTTCATTCTGGCTTCTCTTTAAAATCTCAGTTTCTTGAGAGTGCTTTTCTTTCCTTTTTAAAAGATTTATCTTACTTATTTGAAAGACAGAGTTACAGAGAGAGAAGTAGAGACAGAGAGGTCATCCATCCACTGGTTCACTCCCCAGATGGCTTCAATAGCCGGAGCTGTGCTGATCTGAAGCCAGGAACTTCTGGATCTCCCACGTGGGTGCAGGGGCCCAAGGACTTGGGCCATTTTCTGCTGATTTCCCAGGCCATAACAGAGAGCTGGATTGGAAGAAGAGCAGCCGGGACTAGAACTGGCACCAATATGGGATTTGGGTGCTTCAGGCCAGGGTTAAAGCTGTGCCACAGAGAGTGATTTTCATTTACATTGTGAATTTGTTTCTGACTGCTTCTAAATTACTTATTAATTTTCTGAGTTCCTTTTCTGGCATATCCTCGATCTCTTCTTCTGCCTCCATTGTTAAAGATTTGTTTTGGTCCTTTGAGTTCAGAGTCTTCCTTATTCTTACTCAGGATTTTTCCTTTCTTCTTGGGCATTTCTGGTTGATTTTATTTTTAAATTGTGACTTTCTGCCCGTGGTGCGATTTCGCTCTGTCATGGGCTGCTATGTGTCTGTGCATTACCAGTGGAAGCACACAGCCCCGCCTCCTGGAGTCCTTTTTAGTTCTAGATGAAGATGGAGGTGGGTACCAGGACTTTAGAGCCCCACCTGCTGGGGCTCACTTCTCTGGTGTGTGAAACGAGGTGGGGTTTTCACCGTTTAGGACTACTCCTTGTTGTACAGCTTGTGTGGTGGGGAGGAAAGCACTCTGAAATGTTGTGATTCTTGTTCCTGTGTGGGGCTTGCTGTGAGATGGCCCCCATGATTGATGGGAGTGTGCGTGGGAGGGAAATGCGGCAGCCCCTGCTTACACTAGAAAATGTAAACAATCAACCTGGCTCCTCCCCGCCGGCTGTAGGTCCAGCTGGGGGGTCGAGGGAGACACAGATGGACCACAGCATGCCCAACCTCTCCACCTGTTCCCCTACAATTTCTCCTTCTGCTTGGAGCTTCACAGTTCAGCAAGCTTCCCCGTCCCCCACTATCCACAGCTCTGAGGACTTGTGATCTCTCACCTGGTTCACTGGGGAGGGCAGCGCCAATCTCCTCCCTCAGTCCCTCCGCTGCTCCTTTGATGCATGTCCTCTATGTCTCCCTCCTCTTTGCTCCCCCATGAACCTGAGCAGTCTCTGGTGGACTTCTGGGTCACTCTGCAAACGTCTCATGATTCTGCCACCGGCTTTTATCCCCTCTGTTCAATAACTATCCAATTTTCCCCAGCGCGACTCGGAGTGTCCCGCTGCTATACTGCCATCTTGGCACCCCTCATACATCTCTTATTTACCTTGTGCTTTGGGCACATCATTCTCTCTGTGCTTAGTTTAATATCATATTTTGTTGATCATGGTCCTGTGGGTCATATAGACTGTACCATATATATGAGTGTACTTCAATATGTTTGTGAAAATGGAATAGAAAGTTCATTTTGTTGCAAAAAAAAAATTAAATCTGTGCATAGGGTCTTCAAAAAGTTCATGAAAATGCACATTATGGGGACCGGCATCGTGACATAGTGGGTAAAGCCACCACCTGCACTGTTGGTATCCCATATGGGTGCTACTTCATATCCCAGCTGCTCCACTTCCAATCCAGCTTCCTGCTAATGGCCTGGGAAAAGCAGTAGAATATGGCCCCAGGTGTTTTGAGTCCCTGCTACCCACATGGGAGACCTGGATGAAGCTCCTGGCTTCGACTTGGTTCAACTTTACCCTTTGTGACCATCTGGGGAGCTTACCAGTTGATGGAATCTCCCTCTCTCTCCCCACCCCCCAGCCTTCCTCTCTCTCTCTCTCTTTCAAATAAATAAAAATGCACATTATGAAAACAACTGCATGCATTCAAATTTTTGAAAGATAGGTATGTGTGTGTATACTCTTAAATGTTTTACATAATGATGGGATCACCTAAGGATGTATTTCTTAGGATATATCTTGTTAAGCCGTGCATGGCTCCACGTGAATAAGCAAATGGCATATATGATTAACTACCCAGAAAAGTGATTTAGCAAAGAGATATCAGGTTATCTAGAGAGAAGGGCTTTGTGGGTTCATAGTGGAAGACAAAGTGGTGTTTATTTTAGATATTGATGGAAAGGTAAGGGTAAAACAATAGCATGTGCAGAGTTGGATTCCAGGAAGTGGCGTGGTATATCCAGATAACTAAAACAATATGAAAATTTCTTTGTAGCATTGTTTACAACACTGACAAATTACACCAAAGGAAATTAGAATAAATGGTTATATGGATGCATCCATATAATATATAGTATATAATATAGCCTTATAAGAAGATGAAGTAGATTTTTGTAAATGAATATACAGTGAAGCCTTCCGCACTGTCCAGGACTAGATAAAACTCTTCTGTAAGCATCCACAGTGTCTTATCTCTTTTATGTAGTATTCATCACATTTGTTGGTTATTTATAATATGATTGTTTGAATGATATCTTTATCTCCTTCATTAGACTATAAATGCTATGAAAGTAGGAACCATTGGCCTTTAGGTTACATTTCCATAGAGATGCCTATCATCTAACTAAATGAACAGTATACTCTGAGTACTTATTCAAATATGTTGAACACATAGATGAAAAAATAAATGTATATACACAATTTTTAAATGACCAATTACAGCATGTAGAGTTAGGATGATAACCATTCTGCCAAACATCTTCACTGAGATTTTGTTATGGAGCTGTCATAATATAAATATACACCATGAGTCTGGAACAGAGAAATGAGTATTATGTTGTTTACCAATCTAGTTGGATAGGAGAATCCTTTTCTCATAGAATGTCTTGGTGAACAAGTATTTCAAACAACAGATTTTTCAGAAATCCTGTCGTAGATATTTGTGGCAGGAGTCAGAGACTCCCAAATATATTTTGAAATGAATTAATGAGTCCTTTGTTTTTGATTCTTTTTCATAATTCCAAGTCACACTGGCAACTGAGTTACTGAAAGAAAAATAGTCCACAGCTGTTAGCAGTGCAGGGTTGGGGAAAGGAGAGATGTTGGCAACAGGGTTCAGACTTGTAGTTACAACACGAGTAAGTCCCGGGGACCTAATCTACAACATGGTGACTATAGTTGATTTATTGTGCACCTAAAATTTTCCAACAGAGTAGATGTTAAGTGCTCTCACCACAAAAAAAAAAAAAAAAAAAAAAAAAAGTTTGGTGATAGACATGTTAATTAGCTTGATCATGGTAATCATTTCATAATACATACATACATATGTCAGGACAACCCATTATTTATCTTAAATATGTGGACATGGATAACTAGAAAAATGTAGTTTTATAAAGTAGTAAACCCCAATATGTCACTGATTAACACTCTTAAGTTGTAAGATGTGTTTTCCATGCTAGAATTTCTGTTCTTCAATCAAGTTAGAGGCCTCTTTGAAGCAGAGGTGGTATACAGCATATTCTAAACCAAGTATCCCTTCTTCCAAGAAATGATAATGTCTCTATTCAACCACATTGTGCCCTATACCCTCCCTTCACACTTCAGATTTCATCCTTTCATTGCAATTAGTTTAGAACTTTCCCTAAATCTAGAATCTCTCATTTCTTTTCAGCTATGTCCGAATACTCTCATATCTAGGAGTCAGTCTCTCATTTCCCCGTTGAGGCTTCCAGAACAGTATCATTGTAGTGAAAAAAAGAATTTCTTATAATTTGAGTATAACATATAAAAACCCCAGGGTCCAAAATGTTATAGTAAATAGTAGAGGAAAGAGGTAGTTAAATTGGGACTTAGTTTTTTGTGGGTTTTTGTTTGTTTGTTTGTTTGTTTGACAGGCAGAGTGGACAGAGAGAGAAAGGTCTTCCTTTTACCGTTGGTTCACCCTCCAGTGGCTGCTGGGGCCAGCGCGCTGCAGCCGGCGCACCGCGCTGATCCGAAGCCAGGAGCCAGGTGCTTAAGTTAAAAATTATCATTAGCTTATTTTTGTATTTAAATTTACATTATAATTTTTTCAAAGATTTGTTTGAAAGACATAGTTACAAAAAGGGAGACAGAGATCTTCCATCTACTGGCTCACCCCCCCAAATTGCTGCAACAGCCTGAGCTGGGCTGCTTCAAAGCAAGGAGCTAGAAGTCTCCCCCCACCCGTCTCTTTTGTGGGTAGCAGGGAACCAAGGACCTGAGCCATCTTCCGCTGCCCTCCCAAGCATATTAATAGGGATCTGGATCGGAAGTGGAGCATCTGGGACTCGAACCAATGCCCATGTGGGATGCCAACATTGTAGGCGATGGCCTTATCTGCCACACCACAATACCAGTCCCTAGGTTATAATTTTAAGTGTGTACTTCTTCAGCCTGCCAACAATATGATAGTGTGATAGCATGAACAATATCCTTGTTCTATAGTGACTTTGATATTGCAGTCATAAATATTTTGCAAAAGCACTGGAGTTTCATCAAACCATCCAGAATCCTCTTATTCTTTGATAGGCACATGTTTCTAGTCTAAACTGTCCATACTGACCTCCTGTTTCCAGGTTCTCTTTATTAGTGGGTTTGTATATGTTTCAAAAGTATACATAAAAGTATCCCTTAGACTCCCCAAAACACAGTTTTCCAACATCACTTTCATCAATTTCATGAAATTCTACTCATTTCCCAAGATGCTCAAATTCACTTTTTGATCAATTTACATTGGATGTTTAAAATTACCCACAAGAATGACCACAACAAACACTTGGAAGTAGCAGTACTAAGTGGATAAAAATGAATGCAGACAAAGCAAGTAGTAATCTCCAATTTTTTCATGTTAGAGTGATATCTATTTTCTTTGGATGTGTTGTCACCTTGAATTATGTCTTTGTGTATCTACTTGAAAGTTCCTTAGGTCATAAACAACCAGTCCATTTTCCAACTTGCGATTTTACAAAAATTAGGTTTATAAATAAAAGGAAGATTTGAGTGTTTTGGGGAATAAATTCTGAAGTGATATTTTTTTAAAAAATTAACATTTTTTTATTTAGCAAATATAAATTTCCAAAGTACAGTTTATGGATTACAATGGCTCCCCCCCGGATAATTTCCCTCCCACTCACACCCCTCCCATCTCCCACTCCCTCTCCCATTCCATTCACATCAAGATTCATTTTCAATTATCTTTATATACAGAAGATCGATTCAGTATATATATATTAAGTAAAGATTGCATCAGTTTGCACCACACAGAAACAAAATGTAAAGTACTGTTTCAGTACTAGTTATAGCATTTCTTCACACTGGACAACACATTAAGGACAGATCCCACATGAGAAGTAAGTACACAGTGACTCCTGTTGTTGACTTAACAATTTGACACTTGTTTATGGCATCAGTCATGAGTTGACAAGGCTATGGAAGCCTTTTGAGTTCACCGACTTCAAACATTTTTATTTGAAAGAGTTTACAGAGGAGAGAGAGAAATTTTCTACATGCTGGTTCACTCCCCAAATGGGTACAATGGATGGAGCTGGGCCAGTCTGAAGCCAGGAGCCATGAACTTCTTCCAGGTCTCCCACACAGGTGCAGAGGATCAAGGACTTGGTCATCTTCCACTATTTCACCAGGCACAATAACAGGGAGCTGGATTGGAAGTGGAGCAGCCGAGACTGGAACCAGTCCCCATATGGGATGCCAGTGTCACAGGCAGCTGCTTTACCCACTATGCAACAGCACCAGCTCCTAATGTCAGATTTTTGTGGTTGTTTAAGAAAGAAAGAAAAATTACATTAAGTCTACCAGTGATAATGAAAAATTGGAGTTCTTCTACTTCAGTTTTTCACATTTCATGAATCTCCTTTGTACGCAACGAATAGTAGTCTTATCTAAATACATTCTAAGACAGTTACACTTCTATTTATATGAAGTAAAAAAAAAAAAAGTCAAAACTAGCCTAGGCTGTTAGAAATCAGGATAATAGTTACTCTTGGAAGGCAGGTACCACCAACACATGGGAAGTGATTACTCTTGAAATTTCCCTGTAAGAAACATTGTCTCCTCTCTCCAATTTATTTATTCAGTGTATTTGTAATGATATGGACCCATGCATATTAATACCACACTTTGAGTTATAATACTGTATTAAATTTTTATTGTTTTCTTTTTCTCAAATCATCCCATATTTGACCATTGGGAATAGTTTCGTATTGGCTCCTGAAGCCTTTTGACATGCTATCTACCCTTTTGTCTTTTAAGTACTTCCTGAATTTCTGGCAATACAAAGTATTACAGGCTCTTATATTTTCTGTGCCCCAGTCTTCTAATCTGTTATTTCTCCGAGAGTACTGGTTCCTATTACTGGAGAACCTTGCAAAATTTAAACTTATTGAAGAGAGGAATTTGTCTTTTTTTTTTTCTACCACATTTCAATAACTAAAAATGTCCTTGGCACCTGAGAAGCAGTGAATTAATACTTGCAAAAGGAATATGTGCATGAAAGAAAGGATGTTATAGCTTTATAAATTGTTCTATCCTCTAGATCTATCATGTCTTAGCTGCTAATCGGTTAGAAAAGGAATTGATGAGGTAGGCGTTTGGTGGTTGCATGCCTGCTTACCCTCTTTATATCTTTATTCTTGATCTAGAAAATAGACATAATAAAACACTTACCTAGTAGGACTGTTATTAACTAATTAAGTGAGTCAGTCTGTGTAAGGCTCTGACGAGTACCTGGCACATGGGAAATGCTCAGTAAGTGTTAGATATGATAATCCTTAGTGTGTTGTACTGAACATGATCTACATGGTTTTGGCTTCCAAGCCAAGCTGTATCCAGCTCTATTAGAGATTCTTTTCCTAAGCCATCATGTCATTTTAGGTAGGACATGGGCAGACAGTTATTAACAGTATAAAACACCTTTCAAACTATCTTCTTCAGGGGACTCACCAATTCAGGAAGGCACTGCAAAACCCAGTAAAGGGCTGGCACTGTGGTACAGTAGGTTAATTGTCTGCCTGCAAAGGCTGGTTCTAGTCCCAGCTGCTCCTCTTACAATCCAGCTCTTTGCTATGGCCTGGGAAAGCAGTGAAAGATGGCCCAAGTACTTGGACTCCTGGAGACCCAGAAGAAGCTCTTGGCTTTGGATTGGCCCAGATCCACCCATTGCAGCCATCTGGGGAGTGAACCAGTGGACCTTTCTCTCTGTCTCCCCCTCTTACTATCAGTAACTATACCACTCAAATAAATAAATCTTTAAAAAAAAACACACACACAATGAAATCATTACTTGGTATTCTTTTTTTTAAAAAAAAAACTTATTTATTTGAAAGTCAGAGTTACACAAAGAAGAAGAGGCAGAAAGAGAGAGGTCTTCCATCTGCTGCCTCACTCCCCAGATGGCCTCAATGGCCAGAACTGCGCCAATCTGAAGCTAGGAGCCAGGAGCTTCCTCTGGGTACCCCATGTAGGTGCGGGGGCACAAGGTCCTGGGCCATCTTCTACTGCTTTCCCAGGCCATAGCAGAGAGCTGGATAGGAAGTGGAGCAGCCAGGACTCGAACCGGCACCCATGTGGGATGCCGACCGTGCAGGCAGTAGCCTTACCCACCATGCCACAGCGCTGGCCCCTTTACTTGGTATTCCATATAGTGAAAATTCAGAGTGAGAGTTGATGTTTCACATTTAGCCTATTGGTTAATAACTTTTCCTGCAAGTCAACCCTTGCAGGAAATGGAATGAAAGTGGTCCAATTATCAATCTGAAGCTCCACAATCTGGCAGAGCAACCATTGGTGTTTGGAGGGACACCATTTCAATACTGGCACTGTTAGATTGCTTGTCATGTTGGATACAGACTTTGGGGGGTCAGATCCCAACAGGTCTCTGGATTTAAGGTAGTTAAGTCTATGCTAAAGGTAGACAAGGAGGAGGAAAAGGACATCATACAGAATTTTAGTTTTTCCATGCCACAAAGCATTTATGCTATGGTAACAGTGTGTGTCAGTGCCAGGGTCCCTATTCCTGGCAGCCAAGAGGAAGTTTCTCAGAAGTAGAAGGGAGGGGTTGGTTCTGTGTCACAGTAGGCTAAGCTTCCGCTTGCTACACTGGTATCCTGTGTGGGGACTGGTTTGTGTCCCAGCTGCTGCTCTTCTGATCCCGCTCTCTGTTACGACCTGAGAAAGAAGTAGAAGGTGGTCCAAGTGCTTGGGCCTCTGTACCCCATGTGTGAGACCTGGAAGAAGCTCCTGGCTCCTGGCTTCGGATTGGGCCAGCTCTAGCCATTGTGGCTGCTTAAGGAGTGAACCAGCAGATGGAAGACCTTTGTCTCTGTCTTTCCTTCTCTCTTCCTGTAATTCTACCTCTCAAATAAATAAAATCTTTAAAAAAAAAAAAAAGTAGAAAGGTATTTTCCCCCACATCGGTCCAGCTTCAGAGACATTCATTTAATGACATGTGCACCTTCCCCAGAAAGAACAATGAAGTGTTAAAAAAGTAAACATAGTTTTAAAAAAGCAAAACAGAATTCTGCATTTTTCTAAAACTTCATATAGTACTTCTCTCTTTAAAAGATTTGAAGGGCAGAGCAACAGAGAGAGAGAGAGATCTTGCATCTGCTGGTTCACTCCCAAGTGACCACAACAGTCAGGACTGGGTCAGGCCAGAGCAAGGAGCCAGGAACTTCATCTGGGTCTCCCACATGGGTGGTAGAGGCTCAAGTATTTGAACCATCATACATTACTTTCTCATGTGTATTGGCAGGGAGCTGGAACAGAAGCAGAGCAGCTGAGATTCTAACTGGCACTCTACTATAAGATGCTGGTTTCACAAGTGCCAGCGTAACCTGCTGTGCCACAACTATGGCCTGGCCCTTATATTATATTTCATACTGTGCATTTATCAGAAGTACACAGTTACCAAAAATACATACTTCCTCCAGCATCTGCAGCTTCTTGCGCCCAGTCTGGTTTATCATACTGAATTTTCTGCAGGATTTTTTCCATCGTTGCCAGCGTCAGCTTTTCCCTATTTCCCTGTGAGTAACTTCTCTCTGTTTTTCACAGGGACCATTTTTGGCTTAGATTCTACTTTGAAGGAGCAGGCTTACCAGACAACTGTATGGATCTTCTCTGTGGTTCATCCTTCACCTTGGCTTTATCTCCTTTAGCATTCCCTTTAGCTTTCTTTTGGGCATGGTGGTTGTGGTGGGAGGATGTAGGTGCTGAACACAAAGATGCAGTGATGTGCAGGCTGTGGTTGGTCCAGGGGTCATTCTTGCCACTTTG
Source organism: Lepus europaeus (assembly GCF_033115175.1). Classification (NCBI taxonomy): domain Eukaryota; kingdom Metazoa; phylum Chordata; class Mammalia; order Lagomorpha; family Leporidae; genus Lepus; species Lepus europaeus. The sequence continues at coordinate 45,333,751 of NC_084835.1, forward strand.
TCTTTACAGTGCTCCTTGTTTTTGTTTTTAAATTTGAGAAACAGAAAGAGAATAAGGGAGCGCACTACCAGACAGTATGCCAGCATTGGCCTAGTCCAGGACTAGGGCTAAACCTGCATGAAGCCAGTTGCCAGGAATGCAAGACAGGTCTTCACATGGATGGAAAGAACTAATGACTCTATCATCAATACTGCCTTCCAGGATCTGTGTTAGCAGGAAGCTGGAGTCAGGAGCTAGAACTGGGACTGGAACTGGAACTGAGTATTCCCAATATTCCAGTTTGGGGTGTCTGGCATTTTGACTGCTAGGCTAACTGCCCACCCTTCCACATTAGGTTTTTATTTCTTCTATTTATTGCCTATGGCAGCACCTATTGATTTACACTAATTTTCCATTTTAATCTGGTACTCAGAACCAAAGGGAGAGCTTTTATTTTACTTTGAATAAATATTCTTCAGACCCAATTGAAGGAAAAAAAAGGCAAACATAACAAGTGGGCACATAGGTTTTCTTACTGGTGGTAGGTTTAATTATTTGGTACAGACCTAATGCCCCAAAGGCCTGTATTCTCTTTCCTCCAAGGCTAGACTTGGAACTTAGCTGGCTCCACACAGGGGCAAAGAAATTGGTAGCCACTTTATGGTCAGTTGAGATTAGAACCCCCAGAAGAGAAGCCATGTGTGTGCATTAAGAGGATTGTAGATCAATGCATGTCAGACTCTTATCGTGACTCAAATTGTTCTTAGGAGAAGCTAGTGAGGGCTAGACCAAAGGCTGCAGACTCTATTCATTCCTTCAGGGGGAGCACATGTCCCCATTTTATGGACTTGCACTAATGACAGGAAAGCAAGGAAATTGGTCTTCATGTTTCCCACCCACTTCCCATAAAGTATGACTCATAGAAACAAACATGCCTCCCTAGCCATTAAGAGGATTATGTCACGTGTAAAGAACTTCAACAACTGAGAAGGGCCTCTGTGATTCACCTGAGCCAGAAAAATGCAGGAATCTGATCTATTTGACTTTTCTCTTTTAAACTCTAACTGCATCCTCAGGCCCAAAACAAATATTGTACATGGAAGTCAGTTGCTTAGTTAGTACAAGAACAGTTTTGTTTCCATTACATAAATTCAAGTGGGTATAGGTCAGGAGACTTAGGCAAAAACCACAGGTCTTCCTCTCTGTGTTGATCGCCTGACCCAAAAATTGCATTTTCCAAGCTTTTATGAATGGGCTGACTGGCAACCCTGAACTTGTTGGCAAGGATGTATCTAAGGATATTAAACTCAAGAACAGGGCTTCCAAAGAGGTGTGTTTTTCCTGTCAGTGCTGGGAGTAGGTGCTTGAGCCTGATGCTCAGTGTTTCTAGGCCACTTTGGGCTCAGTGGGAAAGATGGCTGTGGTAGGTGCCAGGAATTTGGCAAGCCAGAGTAGTGCAAGGCCTTGGGTTTTCAAGTTCTTCTGTGTCCTAGTCAATAGGGCATGGCAGCTTTTGTGGTAATTTCCCAACTTTAATTGAAACATCAAAATGCTCAAACACTTGTTGCCTCCTCCTTTACATGGACTCCTCTTTGAGAATTGATCTGTAAGCCAGAACTTACGGCAAGAATCAGAAGCTCACTTAACTAATAGATAATGTTACTAGACTAGGAAAATATAATTTAGTTGAACTCCTGTTGCTACTAGTAGTATTAGTAGAACTAGTAGTAGTAGTGGTACTAACAATACCATGCCACCTCTAAAGTTGCAATAAAACGAAATAAATAGAATATCACCAGAACCATAGAACCTTCTTATGTGCCCATCCACATCCTATATCTCTCACTCTTTGCTCTTACAGGAAACCACAAACCTGTTTGTTTAAATGATTTCTATATTTCTATAGAAAATATTATTTCATTTATGTGTTTAGAGATACAGCAAAAATGGAATCATACTGCTATGTGCTTTCTTTGTTGAATATTCTTAAACACAAATTTATATTACTTAGTCTTTGTCTCTGCCTTTATAGACTTTCAATTATTGTACATTTAATTTGGCAATTATTGATCCATGTATGGATTGTTTTCTACATTTTATCATCCTAAATGGTGCTGCTATAAACAGACTATTACAAGACTCTAGGTGTCTGTTTGCAAGAGTTTCTCTCTAGAGTATATTCCTAGAAGCAGAATTTCTAGATTGCAGGCAATGTGCTAATTCAACTTTGCTAATTAGTGCCATATTGTTTTCTAAAGCAGTAGTTTCATTTTAAACTCCAACTTGCCATGTAATGGAGTTCTCCTTGTTTCACATTTTCAGCAATACTTGGTATTGTTGGCTTGTTGATTTTTGCCAAATGACTGAATGTGAAGTGGTATCTTTTTGAGATTTTAATTTGCATTTTTCTGACAACAAATGAGGTTGAACATCTTTTTATTTTTGTCTGGACATTGATATTTCCTTTCCCTGTGCAATGACTGCTGATGTCTTTTGTGTATATATTTTAATTTTCTATTGGATGTTTTACCTAACTTTCTGTTGGGTTGTTTTAAGGACATTCAAAATTTTAAAACCATCTGGAATTGATATTTATGTATAGTGTGAACTAAGGATTCAACTTCATATTGTTTATATTGAAAGCCAATTGTCCCAGCACCACTTTTTGGATGTATATCCTTTCTTCACTTATTTGCAGTGCCAGCTGTGTCGGGTTTCCATATTATGCAGGGTTGTCTTCTGGACTTACTATTCTCATACAGTAGTTTATTTATGTTTCCCCATGACATACCACGCAGTCTTCATGATTATAACTTCTTAAGTGTTGATGTTTGGCAGACTAAGATCTCCATCTGGTTCTTCTGTTATGCTATTGTTATGACTCTATTCCTTTTCATATGAATTCTAGAGTCAAATTGTCAAATCCCTCCCCACCCTGCACAAAAAAAAAAAAAAAAACACACACCTTAGTGGGAGTAGAATTGAAATTGTATTGATTATAATGATCTATTTAAGGAGAATTAATGCCTGTATGATTTTTTATAAGGTTATTTAGTACTTTGAATAGAATTTTTATACTCCCAATTTATTTAGTACTTCTAATTTATTTAGTACCTTCAATAGAATTTTATAACTTTCTACAGACTATCTACATGTTAAAATAGATTTATCCCTAGGGAACTTTGCTTTCTTTTCTAATCTATTAAGTTATTAATTCCTTCCTTTTTTACTGAAATAAATAGGATCTCTAGCATTATTTTGCTCAGTGTTCTATGATTTTAGAATAAACACATTAGATGTATTTCCATTATATGTAATCTTTTCTGTAGTTTCTGAAGTGAGATCATCCTTTAGTCTAAAGATCTATTTGATTAGAATATACATGTACTTATAATACATTTTCCATTCATCTCTATTTTATTTAGTATTTACATGTAAATAATCTTAAAAGAAATAGGATTTTAAATTGCTTTCTTGTTTTATCCTTACCATATTTTAGAATCATAAATATACCTGACTTCTAAATTGAATAGTACAGTTTTTCTCTGTTTTTTCCTTGTGGAAAAACTGAAGTAGGGTAGGAATTACTTGCTCTTTGGTTGTTGGGAAGATCTCAACTATGAAATCATTTAGTCGTGGGGTATATTGTGGAAATGAGTAGTTCTTTAATTACAATTGAAATTTCTATTGTACTTTCCTATTTTTGACTTATGCCAAAGTGTTTATTTTGTTCTTTCAATTTTATTGACAGTGTGTTCACAATATTTTCCCTTTAATCTCTGTGGTTATTTTCCTCTTCTCATTTTGTATTTTGTGTTTTTAAAATCTTTTCTCCTTTGTGTACATGATCAGTCTTGCTGAAGATTGGTTTATTTTTGTATCTGTTCAAAGTACTAACTTCTGCTTTTTTCAATCTTCTCTAGTTTTCCCCCGTTACACACTTGCCTCTTACCTTTAATATATCCCAACTTCCTTACTTCTATGTAGTTGCTCTGTTTCCTTTCTCAACTTCATTTTAAAGGTTTTATTATAGCATGAATGACATGGTAAATTTAACTGTGTATTTAAAGTGTACAATTTGATAAAATATTAAAAAATACATATTTCCATTAGCAATCACCACAACCTGAACAACAAACACTCCACCACACCCAAAAGTTTCCTTCTGCACCCTTATAACCCCTTTCCCACCCATTCCAACATCCTGGTCCACAGGCAACCTCTGATCTACAGATCTACTTTTGGCTAATATAAATTAGTTTGTATTTCCTATAATTTTATATACATGAATATAACTGTATTCTTTTTTGTATGGATTTCTCTAGGCTGAATTGTTTTGAGGCTCATCTATACTGTTGTATCAAATATGTTTTTTATCAGTTTTTCTTTTTATTGCTCTTTATTTCACCATTTTTAAACTTTTATTTAATAAATATAAATTTCCAAAGTACAACTTTTGGATTATAGTGGCTTTTTCCCCCATAACCTCTCTCCCACCTGCAACCATCCCATCTCCTACTCCCTCTGCCATCCCATTCTTCATCAAGATTCATTTTCAATTATCTTTATATACAGAAGATCAATTTAGTATATACTAAGTAAAGATTTCAACAGTTTGCATCCACACAGAAACACGAAGTGTAAAGTACTGTTTGAGTACTAGTTATACCGTTAATTCACATAGTACAACACAGTTATTTCACCATTTTAACAAAGATGTATTTATTTGAAAGGCAGAGATACATAAAAGGAGAGAGAGAGAGGGAGAGAATGAGATCTTCCATCTGCTGGTTCATTCTCCAAGTGACTACAGTGGTCAAAGCTGGGGTGATCTAAAGCCAGGAGCTTTTTCAGGGCCCCTCACATGGGTACAAGAGCCCAAGGACTTTTGCCATCTTCTGCTGCCTTCCCAAGCACATTAGCCAGGAGTTGGCTTGGAAGTGGAGCATCTGAGACTCAATCCAGGGCCCATATGGGATGCTGGCACTGCAGGGGGAGGCTTAACCTTCTACACCACAGCACTGGCCCCTGTTTCATCATTAAATGGATATTCTGGTTTGTCAAACATTGACCTGTTGGTGGATGTTGATGTTGTTTCTAGGTTTTGACTATTACAGATAAAACTGCTGTGAAGATTCAGGTGCCAGTCTTTGTACTGGTGTGTGTACTCTTTTTCTCTTGTGTAATTACTCTGGAGTAAATAACTAGTTTTGTGGTTAATATATAATTAATTTTAAAGATAGATCCAAAATACTTTTCCAAAGTGATTGCATTATTTTTCTTTGCCACCAGTATTGTATGAAAGTTTCAGTTATTCTCCACCCTTGCAAAAACCTGAAATGATAAGTCTCCTTAATTGTAGCTATCATAATGGATGTGTATTGGCATCTCATTATGAAAATAAACCAAATCTTAATGTACATTTCCTTAATAACTTAACGATGTTCAGCACTTTTCTAACCATTTGTATATGTTTTTGATGAAATGCCCAAATACTTTGTTGACTTTTAATAGGATTGTCTCTTTTCTTATTTGATTTTGAGAATTTGTTACATATTTTCGATACAAGTCATTGATCAGATAGGTGATTTGCAGATATTTTTTGCTTGTTTATGGCATATTCTTAGCATGATCTTAACACCTTTCAAAGCAAAAAGTGTTAGTTTTGGTGAAGTTGAATTTTATCATCTATTTTTTGTTACCATTCTTTTAGTGCATTAGTGAAAAATCTTTGCCTCATCCAGCCTCACAAAGATTTTTTTTCTAGGTTTTCTTCTAGAACTTAAGAGTTCAAGATTTTTATTTAGGTTAAAAGTCCATTTTGAGTAAATTTTTGTATAAAGTTTAAGGTATAGATAGAATATTCGGTTGTTCCAACACTGTTTCTTAAAAGACCATGTTTTTTTCACTGAATTGATTGTACCTTTTTGTTGAAAAATGAGTTGTTCCTGTTTTGTATAGTTCTATCTTGGAACGCTCATCGTCTAGCTGATCTATTTACTTATATTAAGCTGCTACCATACCTTGATAATCGTGAACTTCATAATAATAAATTTTGAAAATATTTAGGGTTAGATATCCAGTTTTATTTTCCTTTCCTCAAAATTGGTTTGGTTTTTCTAGATCCTACACATTTCCATAAAAGTCTTAAAAATCAGCTTGATAGTTTCTATAGGAAGTATGCTCGAATTTTGAGTGGGAGTCTGTTGAACATATAGGTTAAATTTCGAATAACTTACATCATAGCAAGATGGAGCACTGATTGACCAATGAACATTTATTTTGGTCGTCTTTAATTTCTCCTAATGATGTTCTATATAGTGTCACTGTGTAAGAATTTCATGTGTTTTTGTTAGATTTGTCCCTAGGCATATCATACTTTTCAATTTTATTGTCAGTGACATTGTTTTTTATTTGTCCCATGTTGTTTATTACACATAAAATATATTTTTACATACTAATCTGCTTTCTTACATTGTTAGCCAACTCAACAAAGCTAACTTCTCTACATAGGTTCCATCAGCTCTTCTATATGAAAGTTTTACTTGCTCTGCTCCAATCCGGATGCCTTATTGCACTGGATAGAATCTCAACTATAATGTTTAATAGGAGTGGTGGAAACAAACATCCTCTGAACTTACAGGGAAGGTGTTCAGTCTTTTTGCCGTTAAGAAGGATGTCAGTTATAGATCTTGTGTAGATGACCTTTAACGAACTAAGGAAGTCACATTCTATCCCTAATTTGCTCAAAAAATTCTTTTTAAAATCAGGAATATGGGGCTGGCATTGTGGTGCAGCAGATTAATGCCCTTGCCTGAGGCACCGGCATCCCATATGGGCACCAGTTCGAGACCTGGCTGCTCCACTTCCTGTCCAGCTCTCATCTATGGCCTGGAAAAGCAGTAGAAGATGGCCCAAGTGCTTGGGCCTCTGCACCCATGTGGGAGACCCGGAAGAAGCTCCTGACTCCTGGCTTTGGATTGGCGCAGCTCCAGCTGTTGCGGCCAACTGGGGAGTGAACCATCAGATGGAGGACCTCTCTCTCTCTCTCTCTCTCTCTCTCTCTCTGTCTTCCTCTCCTTTCTGTGTAACTCTGACTTTCAGATAATTAAATCTTTAAAAAAAATTGGGAATGTGTGTTAGATTTTTGTCAAATGTGTTTTTTCTGTCTGTTGAGCTAATTGAAAGTCAGGAGCTTCTTCCACGTCTCCCATATGGGTGCAGGGCTCCAAGGACTTGGGCCATATTCTACTGCTTTCCTGGGCCATAGCAGAGAGCTGGATCAGGAGTGGAACCAGTGCCCATATGGGATGCAGGTGGTGGCTTTAACAGCCACCATAGTGTTAGCCCCAATTTAAAAATTGTATGTGGTGAAATATAACGTAAACTTACCATCTTAGCCCTTTTTAACAGTACAACTCAGTGGTAGTAAGTACATTCACAGTGTTGTATGACATTATTTCAGTCCATTTTCATAGCCTTTTCACCATCTCAAACAGAAACTTTGTATCCATGAAATGTAAACCTTATACCCCTTCCTCCAAGCCCTTCTTACCTCTATTGTGTATTCTATCTCTGTAAATTTGTCTGTTTTAAGTCCTTTGTTTAAGTGGGATCATGCAACATTTGAATGGAATCATCCAATGTTTGTCCTTTTGTGTCTGGCTTTTTTATTCAGTGTAGTATTTTCCAGATTCACCCATGTGTAGCTGTGTCAGTTTCTATATAGGTTTTTAAACATTAGACCAATCTGGTATCTCTGGGGTGAAACCTTAACTCAATATGATGTATCATCTTTTTATGAACCTGATTTGCTAACATTTTCTTTAGAAATTTTTTATCTGTATTAATTGGCATATTAGTCTCTAGGTTCTTTTTTTTCTTGTACTGGCTTTGTCTAAATGTGTTAGGGAAATGCTTGATTTAAAGAATCAGTTAGACAGTATTCCCTTCTCACTTCTCTGGATGAGTTTTTCTTTTTATTGTCCTTTAAGATTTATTTATTTATTTGAAAGAGTTACACAGAGAGAGGAGAGACAGAGACAGGTCTTCCGTCCTCTGGTTCAGTCCCCAGATGGCCACAAGTGCCAGAGCTGCGCCGACCCAGAGCCGGGAGCCAGGAGCTTCTCCCTGTTTTTTATTTCATTGATATCCTCCCTGATCTATATATTTTTCTCTCTTTATTTTGGGTTGTATTTTCAGTTTTTAACTAGTTTGTTGAGGTAGAAGCTAATGTCATTGATTTGAGATATTTCTTTTCTAAAATACATATTTATTGCTATTAATTTGTCCCAAGGGTCATTTTAGCAGAATCTCTCAAATTTTTATTTTCTTAATTTTTCTTCACTTGAAATTTGTTTTGACCCATAGATATTTTTAATGGAATTATTTAATTTCCAAGTAAATGGATATTTTCCAGAAATTTTTCTGTTATTTTTATTTTAATTACAAAAAAAAATGGTCAAGGAACATGCTTTAGGGACTTTTTAAAAAATTTTAAATATTGGGGCCAGAGCTGTGGTGCAGTGTGCTAAGCTTCTGCCTGTGGCATCAGCATCCCATATGGGCGCTGGTTCATGCTCTGGCTGCTCCTCTTGTGATCCAGTTCTCTGATATGGCCTGGGAAAGCAGTGGAAAATGGCTCAAGTACTTGGGCCCATGCACCCATGAGGGAGACTTGGAGGAAGCTCTTGGGTCCAGATCAGCTTAGCTCCTGCCATTGCAGCCGTTGTGGAGTGAACCAACAGATGGAAGACCTTTCTCTGTTTCTCCATATGTCTGTAGCTCTACCTCTCAAATAAATAAATAAATATGTAAAAAAAGTCATTACTTATGTGAAAGGGAGAGTTACAGAAAGATAGAGGGAGAGACAGAGAGAAATAGATCTTCATCTGCTAGTGCATTCCCCAAATGGCCGTGGTAGTTGGGGCTGGTCCAGGCTGAAACCAGGACCCAGGAACTCCATCTGGTTCTTTTCCGTGGGTGGCAGGGGGCCAAGTGATTAGGCCCTCTGCCACTATTTTCCCTGGTGCATTAAAAGGAATTTGAATGGGGAACAGAGCAGCTGGGACTTGTACCAGCACTCCAAAATAGGAAACCAGTGCCACAGGGGCAGCTTAACCTGCTGTGCCACACTGGCACCTGTATGGCTGTTTAGATTTATTTAGACTTGTTTTATGATCCATGATATGGTCAGTTGGAGTAAATGTTTTGTGTGCACTTGAAGAGATTGTGTATTCTGTTCCTGCCTCCTGCAATGCCAGCATCTCATATGGGTTCTTGTTAGAGTTCCAGCTGCTCCACTTCTGATCCAGCTCCCTGCTAATGCACCTGGGAAAGCAACCAAAGATGGCCCAAGTACTTAGGCCCCTATACCCATGTGGGAAACCTGGATGAACTTCCTGGTTTCTCTTCCTGGCCCAGCCCCAGGCATTGTGGACATTTGGGTAGTGAACCAGCAGTGGAAGTCTGTCTCCCTCTGCCCTCTCCGTCTTTTTCTATCTCTCCCTCTCCGTCTTTTTCTTCTCTTGTAACTCTACCTTTCAAATAAATCTTTAAAATAAAACTTCAATTAAATCAAGATAGTTAATCATATTGCTCAAACTTTCTGTTTTTTTAATAGTTTTCTGTGTCGAAAGAGGTACTAAACTCCTACACTATAATTGTGGATTTTTCTGTTTCACATGTAGCTCTGTCTGCTTTTGCTTCATGTTATTTTTAATTTCTGTTATTAGGCATATACATATTTAGGACTTTTATGTCCTTTGGAAAAGTATCATTATGAAACATCGTTCTTTATCCCTGGTGATATTTTTGGCTCTGAAATCTACTCAACATTGTACTCTAGTTTTATTTTTTTAATTTTATTTTTATTAGAAAGAGGGATGGAGACAGATGTTTTATCTGCTAGTTCACTTCAAAAAGGCCCAGAATGGTTGAATTAGGACTGTGCCTGTCCAAAGTCAGGAGCCAGGAACTGAGTGTGATCTTCAAATGGGTAGCAGGGATCCAAGTACTCGCATCGTCACCTGACTCTTCCATGATGTACACAAGCAGGAAGCTGGAATTGGGAATGGAGCCAGGACTCAAAGTCGGACACTCAGTTGTGGGATGCTGTTGTCCCAAATGGCATTTTAATTGATGTGCCAAATACTAGCCCATCGCTTTCTTTTGATAAATATAAATATTCCATGTCTTTCCCCTTCCATTTTAACCTATTTTTGCTTTCACATTTAAGTTTTGTTTCTGGTAAACAGCATTGTTTTTGTTTTGTCACTTGACTATCTGTTTTTAAAACTAATATTTTTTATTGGTCAAATGAGTTACACAGTGAGAGAGACAGAGAAAGGTCTTCCTTCCATTGGTTCACCCCTCAAATGGCTGCTATGGCCAGCACTGTGCTGATCTGAAGCCAGGAGCCAGGTGCTTCTTCCTGGTCTCCCATGCAGATGCAGGGGCCCAAGCACTTGGGCCATCCTCCACTGCCCTCCTGGGCCATAGCAGAGAGCTGGACTGGAGGAGGAGCAACCAGGACTAGAACCCGGCGCCCATATGGGATGCCAGCACCACAGGCAGAGGTTAACCAAGTGAGCCACAGCGCCGGCCTAAAACTAATATTTTAAAATTTATTTTCATTTTATTTGAAAGCAAGAAAGAGAGAGACCTTTTATCCACCGGTTCACTCCCCAGGTGCCTCCAGGAGCCAAAGTTGAGCCAAGTCAAAGTCAGGAGCCCAGAACTCAATCCAGGTCTCCCAGATGAATGGCAGGGAACCTAATACTTCATCACGTGGTGCCTCCCAGAGTGTACTATACCAGGAAACTGGGTTGGAAGTAGAGACAAGACTTGAAGCCAAGCACTCTGACATGGGTTTTGGGCATCCCAAGCAGAATCTTAACTGCTGTACCACTCACTCACTCCAAAAATCTCTCCTTTTTGTGGTATTTAGACCATCTATATTTTTTAAAGTAATCATTTGAAAGGCAGAGACAAAGGGAGAGATGAGAGAAATACAGAGATCTGCCAACTGTTGATTACTCCCAAAATGCCCTCAATGCTTCTGAGCCAGGAACCCCATCCAGATCTCTCCTGTCAGTGGCAGGACGCAACTACTTGACCCATCCCTGCACTGGCAAGAAGCTGAGACTGGGAGTTGGAGGCAGACATTGAACCTAGGGGCTCCAATATGGGATGTGGGCATCCTAATTGTCATCTTCACTGTGAGGCCCAGTGACTGCCCTTTAGACCATGTACATGTGAAGTGATTCTTGATATGGTTAGGTGTAAGTTTATCATCTTGCTATTTGAATTATATTTGTCACCTCCATTCTTTGTTTTTCTTGTTTTCTGCCTCCTTTATGTATTATTTTTGTGATCTGTTTTTATCTCCCTTATTTGCTTATTAGCTACAACTTTGATTGTTATTTTAGTCACTCCTTTAGAATTTATGCATGTTTAATTCATTACAGTCTGTCTTCAAGTGAATATTCAGCTTCATATATAGGAACCTTATAATACTATACTTCCATTTCTTCTCTTCCAGCTTTTGTACTGTTGTTGTCATGCATTTATTTTTACATATTTTATAAGCCTCAGGATATATTGCTATTATTTTTGGCTAGTCAGTAAATTCTCTTGTAAAGAAATTTCAATTGAAAAAATGTTGTCTATTTACCAGTGTAATTAGCATTTTTGGCATCTTTCATTCCTTTGTATAGATCCTTATTTTCATTTGTTATTGTCTTTCTATTTGAAGAACTTCCTTTAACACATTGTACATAGTCTGCTGGTGATGAATTATTTTAGCTTTTGTCTCTATGCAAAAAAGTTCTTTATTTCATGTTTGTTTTTCAAAAACTTTTTGCTGCATTAGGATGTTGAGTTGACAGCTTGTTTTAGTATTTGAAATAAGATGTTGCTCCACTGTCTTCTCACTTGTGTTGTTTCTGATGATAAATCTGCCATCATTCTTATCTTTGTTCCTCTGCAGAATGTGTCTGTTCTGGCTGTTTTTAGATTTTTACTCTACTGATTTTGAGCAATTTTTATTATTAAGATGCTTTGGTTTAGGTTAATTCATTCATGGTTCTGCTACTTGGAATTCATGGAACTTTTTGGACTGTGGGTTTATATTTTTCATCAAATTTTTAAAAGTTTTCATTATTATCTCCTCAAATATTTTTATGTTCAATTCTCTAGTTTGGGGATTCCAGTCACATGTGTACTTTGTTTCTTGAAGTTGTACCCCAGCTCTCTAATACTCCTTTCTATATCCTATCTTCCCTTCTCAGTTTTTCATTTTGGGTGGTTTTTAATTCTGTGCCTTCAGGTTCATTAATCTTTTCTTCTATGATTTGAAAATTGCCATTAATTCTGTTTAGTATGTTTTTATCTCAGATGTTAAAGTTTTCAATTCTAGAGTTTCAGTTTGGGTCTTTTAAAAAAATATATATTCTCCAGGCCAGCATTGTGACATAGCAGGTAAGGCTGCTGCCTGCAACACTGGCATCCCATATGGCTGTGGGTTCGAGTCCCACCTCCTCCATTTCCCATTCAACTCCCTGCTAACATGCCTGGGACAGCAGCAGGGGATGTCACAAGTCGTTGGGCCCCTGCAACCACATGAGAGACCCAGAAGAAGCTCCCAGATCCTGGCTTCAGTCCGCCTAGCCTTGGCCGTCATGGCCATTTGGAGAATGAACCAGTGGGTGGAAAACCTCTCTCATTCTCTCTCTCAACTCTGTCATTCAAATAAAGAAAAGAAATCTTAAATGTGTGTGTGTGTATTTTTTCTATGTCTCAACTTTTTTTGCACTAGAGAAAATTGTTATAATACCTTGTTTGCTAATTCTTAAATCTATGCTAGTTCAATTTACTGATTTTACTCCTCACGTGACTCATATTTTTCTGTTTTTCATTCCTAGCACAGTTTGATTGGAAGCCAGATGTTGTGAATTTTACCTAGTTGAGTGATGAATTTTTTTATTTCAATAAATATTCTTGAGATATGTTCTGGATGCCTTTAAGTTGCTTGAAAATAGTTTGATCTTTTAGTTTCTGACTTTGAAGATTTCTTGGGATATTCCTGAGCATTGTTCACTGTAGTGATAATTGTCATTACTTAGGCAAGAGCCTTCTAAGTGTGTTCTAACCCATGCCCTGTGAATTGAGATTTCTTAGTCAGATTGGTGACAATAGGCACTTTTACCAGCATTTGTAAGAGAGCTGATTATTCTTTTCTTTAATTGGTCTGGAAACATCAGATGTCTTCAACTTTTTGAATTCGTTTTCTATGTTCCTTTATTTGCCTTCAGATATGTTTAAATCTATATTTTCCTCTAACAATAAATAACTTTAGTATTTTTACTGCTATTCATTTCCAAGTACTTAAATTTATTTATATATATGTGTATATATATATATATATGTGTGTGTGTGTGTGTGTGTATATATATATAGTTGTTTTTACTTAAATAAGGTTTACTTTGTAGGCTTGTGGAGTGTTTAAGAGAATGTGACTTTTATAATTTGCATTTTTAAGGCTTACTTTGTGAATTGATACATGCTTAATTTGAGGGAGCATTCCATGTATGATTAAAAATAATGCCTTTTTTCAATGTACACTTACTTTGTGTATATTTATGTCTATTTCCTAGAGCCTAGAAGTGAACTTACTCAATTTTATTTGTGCTTATTGACCTAATACATTCTGAGAGGAGTAGTATAAATCTTTTCTCTATAATATTCATTTTTCCCTCTAACTCTGGTTATTGCTTAGTGTGTCTTTAGGTTATATTATGTCATGTTGAGTGTTTAATCTCATTATATCTTTATTATTTTTTTGTCTGGTTTCTAAAAACTATTCATTTTGACTTTTTTTCTCAAAAGTCCTTTTCCCCTCTTCTACTGAAATGTTCACCACTTTTCTTTTGTTTCATATTTTTTATCTCTCTTATTCATTGCCTTTGTTTTAAAGCTCTTTTATCCTTTTATTTGTGTGCTTCTTGTTAAAATGTATTGTTAGAACTTGTGTTTTTATTTCTTTTTGTTAAAAGATTTATTTATTTATTTGAAAGAGTTGCACAGAGAGAGAGATCTTCCATCCTCTGGTTTACTCCCCAATTGGCCGCAACAGCCAGAGCTGCACCAATCCAAAGCCAAGAGCTTCTTCTGGGTCTCCCATTTGGATGCAGGGGCCCAAAGACTTGGGCCATATTCAGCTGCTTTCCCAGGACATAGCAGAGAGCTGGATTGGAAATGGAGCAGCCAGGACTCGAACCGGTGCCCATATGGGATGCCGGCACTGCAGGTGGTGGCTTAACCTGCTACATCACAGTGCAGGCCCTGGTTTTTATTTCAACATTAGTCTCTGTCTTTTGATTTTTAAACTTAATGCATTTATATTTAGTGTAAAACATTAAAACTTATTTTTGTTTCTTGATTCCTGTTTTCTGTATACTTTACTTGCTTCATCTTTCCCCTTCCCCTGTGGGTTGAACATTCTGCACACCATTTTTATTATCCTGATGGTTGTACCTGCTTTACTAAGATCTGTATGTAATGCCATACTTCTCTATAAGTTTCTTTTTAAAATTTTTTTAAAGTTTTATTTGAAAGGCAGAGAGACAGAGATCTTCTGTCTGCTGGTTCACTACCAAATGCCTGAAAGAGCCAGGGCTGGGCCAGGCTGAAACCAGGAGCTCAGAATTCAGTATGGATTTACCACTTGGGTGGCAGGGACCCAACTATTTAACCACAATTTGCTGTCTCCCAGAGGGTGCATTAGCAGGAAGCTGGATCAGAAGTAGCATAGCCAGGAAACAAACCAGGCACTAAAGGTATCCTGAGCAACAATGTAATCACTGTATCACATGACAAGGCTCCTTAGATACTTAAGTTTACTCCCTCCCCCATTAAAAAAAAAAAAACCTCTATATTCACTTGGAATAATATAGCTACCATAGGGATCAGTGCAGGGCCAGCTGTAGTGGCCATTTTGGGGGTGAACCAACGGAAGGAAGATCTTTATCTGTGTCTCTCCTCTCACTGTCTAACTCTGTCAAATTAAAAAAAAAAAAAAAAGAAAGCTACCATATCTTCTTTCTTTTCTTTTTTTCTTAAAGATTTACTTAAAAGTCAGTTACACAGAAGGAGCAGCAGAGAGAGAGAGAGAGAGGGAGAGACATGGAGGGAAGGAGGAAGGTCCTCCATCCGCTGGTTCACTCCCCAAATGGCCGCAATGGCCGGAGCTGCACCAGTACAGAGCCAGAAGCTTCTTCCAGGTCTCCCATGTGGGTACAGCGGCCCAAAGACTTGAACCATCTTTTACTGCTTTCCCAGGCCATAGCAGAGAGCTGGATCAGAAGAGGAGCAGCTGAGACTAGAACTGGCACCCCTATAGGATGCTGGTGCTGCAGGCGGTGGCTTTACCCACTATACCTCAGCGCTGGCCCTCATATCTTCTTTCTTTACTCTTATTTTTCTCTTAGATCTGAGCCTACCCCTCAAGACCTGCATGTTGATAGCGTACACAGTTTGGTTCTGTATTAAGACTCCATGGTTTCTGTCCTTACTTTTATAAAGTAAACTTTGATGTTTTAGTTACTTACTTTCATTTATCAATTTTCCTTTTTGCTGGAGTACTTCCTTCAAAATTTATGCTGAAAATACCGGTTTTTAAACTCATAGTTAAAAGATAGATCTCTTTCACAGTAATTATACACCTGAGGTATCCTGTTTCCCCCGTAAACTCATGTGCCCATGTGCCGTTAACTAATATGGCTAGTAAAGTGGGCTCTGGAAATAAGCTAAGCCTAGTCCCGAGGGCAGCAGCAGGGGCTTTGACTCTCTAGCTTCACTGTGGGCTTGACTGTATAAAATTTTCCTTCTCTTCTGCAACTGAACCTGACCTAGAAGAAATTTGCCTGTGGTTCCACTGAGAATATTACTCTTTTTCAAGAGCTGATTTCCTCAGTTGGGATTTTCTGTGTCTCAGGGAATGGACCAAGAGAAGTTGAGAAGGGAATATATCAGGGGAGCCTGCCTCTGCCTAAACCTGTGTTCTATATTCCCTACTCTCTGTGGGTCCCAGCACTGTTTTGCTGTTACCGTTCAATTTCTAGGTGCATGTTCACTTCTGAGGCCCTCTGCAAAGGAAGTCATGGACGTTTGAGTATTTCTTCCACCACTGGAAGTATAGGATCCTCAGAGACTTTGCTCAGACCACCTACCTCATGCCTCACGTTATCACTTGGTCAGAGTCCTATATTTGAATAGGGATTCGTCTCTGGGTTTACATGGGAAACTTAAGTCTGTTTAGTTTTGAAATTTCTCGATCTATTTGGTTTCTCTGACAAATGAAGCCATCATGTTTAGTACTTTGCAGACCCATGCATTTAAGTTGTAGTTGTCCCATCCCAATTTTTCCTTTCTATCTGCTGGTCAAACTCAGTTCTTGATGGGAAACACTGATTTCCAGATAATTTCTCTACTCAGGGACACATAGAATACATTCTGTTGGCGGTTTTGAGGTGCCATTTCATATTTTTCCCTTCCCAAACAGAGTCTAAGTCCAGAATCTCCAACTCTCAGCTTGGACCCGGTGCCCAGATTGATGATTTTTAGAATTCCAAATAAAATATTGTCAGTTTGAAGCCTTGGCTCTAGGTATTAACCTAAAAAGTTAAAATAATATGTATTAACCTAAAACATTGTCGTCTTTGGAAACTATACCCAAATACATATTTTTTCTGCCCACTCCTCGCCTCATTCCTTTCTTTTCAATGCTGATTGTGTTGATTATTATTTATTCGTGGGAGCTCATACTTCTCCCTGCACAGGTACACTCCTCACTCCCCATAACAGGGTCTGCAGTTATGAGGTCAGTTGCCCAACTCAGTTTACCCCTTTCCTGAAGTAAACTTGTCAAAGACTGTAGGGTGGCCTAGGAAAAGACCCACCAGAATAAAATTCCTTCTAGATACAATCCATAGTGCATAAAAATTAATCAAGTCCTACCATGACTTGCTTTATTCATAATACTTAATGGTCATGTAATAGGAGTTTTTATTCAGCAGTTAAAGTTCCTAAGTGCGGTTTTACATGGAGATAGGTATTATGCTGATGGTTTAATTACACACCTTTTTGCACACCAAAGGAAATGGGTTATGCAGGTTTTGTAATTAAGGAAGGACTTGAGAAAGAGAAAGAGGGAGAGAGAGAAGGAACCTCATAAGAAGGGAATTTTTTAAAAATGTTTGTTTTTAAATTAGTCAGTCTTTGAAAATTTCCGTCCAGGAAATGATAAGTGAGGTTAGAAGTTGTTTATATATAAACAACATGCTCACTCATGCTTTCTTGTGTTCTTTCTCACTCTCTCCCCTCTCTCTTCCTATCCCCTCCTGCCCTCCCTACACACACACACACACACACTTGCATGCACTCACACAATTTTCCAGGGCTCATGTGAGAAATGAAAATTGTTGTTTTGTGAACTTAACACTAAGATGTTACCACATCCTTTTTTCCTTTAAGGCTAACATAAGAGACATTTCCCCAGGGATGCTAATTTTAAGTTCATTAAGCAAATTACCTGGTGTTGGGCCAAGGGTGACTAATCTGAATCTACAAATCCTTGATTTTATTGAATCCAAACTATTCAGTTTCTCCAATTTAGATTCTGTTTTCATGGGACAAGGATTTCCTACCTTCTCTGTTCTTTTTTTTTTTTTTTTTTTTATTTTTTGACAGGCAGAGTGGACAGTGAGAGAGAGAGAGAGAGACAGAGAGAAAGGCCTTCCTTTGCCGTTGGTTCACCCTCCAATGGCCGCCGCGGTAGCGCGCTGCGGCCGGCGCACCGCGCTGTTCCGATGGCAGGAGCCAGGTGCTTCTCCTGGTCTCCCAAGGGGTGCAGAGCCCAAGCACTTGGGCCATCCTCCACTGCACTCCCTGGCCACAGCAGAGAGCTGGCCTGGAAGAGGGGCAACCGGGACAGGATCGGTGCCCCAACCGGGACTAGAACCCGGTGTGCCGGCGCCGCAAGGCGGAGGATTAGCCTGTTGAGCCACGGCGCCGGCCTTTTTTTTTTTTTTTAATTTTTGACAGGCAGAGTGGACAGTGAGAGAGAGAGAAAGGTCTTCCTTTTTGCCATTGGTTCACCCTCCAATGGCCGCCGCGGCCGAAGCACCGCGCTGATCCGAAGGCAGGAGCCAAGTGCTTCTCCTGGTCTTCTGTGCGGGTACAGGGCCCAAGCACTTGGGCCATCCTCCACTGCACTCCCTGCCCACAGCAGAGAACTGGCCTGGAAGAGGGGCAACTGGGACAGAATCCGGTGCCCGACCGGGACTAGAACCCGGTGTGCCAGCGCCACAAGGCGGAGGATTAGCCTGTTGAGCCACGGCGCCGGCCTTCTCTGTGTTATTGAGACAAAATATAATTTACTCTTTCTGCCCCAAATACATACCCTTGCACAAACCCAGCCTAACTTCTTATCGAACTATAGGTTCCTCAATCAGCTGCCTACTCAACATCTGAAGTTGGCTGGTAAAAAAATTCTTTTAGGTTTGAAAGTCTAAACAATCTGTTTATTTCTTTCAACTTACTCCTCTTGCAGTCTACTCTATCACACCTAAAAATCTTGGGATCTCCATTTACTCCTTTTACTCTCACAAACTTGACAATAGACCTGAGTTCTGGCCTCTCTTTTACCATCCACTCCACCACCTTCTCCACCAACTACCGGTCCCTGGGTTTGGCACGCTCCTCCAGCCTGCGCAGCTGGCTGGCTAGCAGCGCGGTCAGCGTCTATGCAGGCGCCGGAGGCTCAGGGTCCAGAATCTCCATGTTGCACTCTAGCAGCTTCAGGGGCGGCTGGGGGGCTGAGGGCCTGGCCACAGGGGTGCCGGGTGGGGGGGGGCCTAGCAGCCATGGGGGGCATCCAGAGCGAGAAGGAGACCATGCAAGACCTGAACTACCGCCTGGCCTCCTACCTGGACAAGGTAAGGAGCCTGGAAACCGACAACCGGCGGCTGGAGAGCAAGATCCGGGAGCACCTGGAGAAACGGCCCCAAAGTCCGAGACTGGGGACACTACTTCAAGGCCATCGAGGAGCTGAGGGCTCAGATTTTTGCCAACTCCGTGGACAACGCCCGCGTCGTTTTGCAGATTGACCATGCCCATCTTGCTACTGACGACTTAAGAGTCAAGTATGAGACAGAGCTGGCCATGCGCCAGTCGGTGGAAAGCAACATCCATGGGCTGCACAAGGTCATCGGTGACACCAACGTCAGCCGGCTGCAGCTGGAGATGGAAATCGAGGCTCTCAGAGGAGCTGCTGTTCATGAAGAAGAACCACGAAGAGGAAGTAAGGCCTGCAAGCCCAGATCGCCAGCTCTGGGCTGACCGTGGAGGTCGATGCCCCCAAATCTCAGGACCAGAGCAAGATCATGGCAGACATCCGGGCCCAGTACGACGAGCTGGCTCAGAAGAATCGCAAGGAGCTGGACAAGTACTGGTCCCAGTAGATCGAAGAGAGCACCACCATCGTCACCTCGCAGTCAGCTGAGGTCAGCGCAGCCGAGACAACGCTCACGGAGCTGCGGCACACCTTCCAGTCCTTGGAGATCGACCTGGAGTCCATGAAGAACCTGAAGATCAGCTTGGAGAACAGCCTGCAGGACGTGGAGACGCGCTACGCCATGCAGATAGAGCAGCTCAATGGCGTGCTGCTGCACCTGGAGTCTGAGCTGGCGCAGACCCGGGCAGAGGGGCAGCACCAGGGCCAGGAGTACAAGGCCCTGCTGAACATCAAGGTCAAGCTGGAGGCTGAAATGGCCACCTACCGCCGCCTGCTGGAAGATGGGGAGGAGTTCAGCGTCAGCGACGCCCTGGACGCCAGCAACTTGATGCAGACCATCCAGAAGACCACCATCCGCAGGGTCGTGGATGGCAAGCTGGTATCTGAGACCAGTGACACCAAAGTCTTGAGGCATTGAGGCGGCAGAGACGGGATGTCCTTGGGGATGCGGGTGGGCCAATAAAAGTTTGGAGGTCATTTGAAAAAAAAAAAAACTTGACAATAAATTTAGTGGTGATTCCATTGATTATTTTCCAAGTACAGTGCCTTCTCTCCATTTTGTCTCTACTGTTATCCCGTTGGTTCCAACCACATAGTCTCTTTCCTAAAACGTCTGTTTCATATTCTTCTCTACATTATAGTGCAACAGCCAGACAGATTCTTTAAAAACCCAAGTCCGCATCATGCGTATACTTATAACTCTCCAGTAGCTTCCCTCTCACCAACAGGAAAAGCAATGTCCTCACAATGAGGCCATTGCTGCATAATGTCATGTCTTCCTCATGACCTCCTACAACCCTCTTCTCTTTTTGTTCCATCTTCAGAGCTTCGGCATCTCTGTTGCCTCTCCTTAGAATGTTCTTCTCCGATAGCCGTCTCATTTGTTTCCTTCAGATCTTTGTTCAGAAGTTATTATTGATGGCTTTACTGTGACTACATTGCACCAGCCATTTCCTGATCACTTTGTCCCCATTCCCTGCTTTATTTTTTTTTGCCAGCCACTTATCATTATATAACTCACTATAGTCTGTTTACTCTTTCTAGAAAGGAAGCTTTGGAAAGAAGGGATTTTGTTCTGCTTTGCTTATTATTGAATCCTAAGAGCCTGTCAAGGTGACACACAGTAGGCAGTCACTAAGGACAAAGCCTAACTCTGAGGTGGCATGAGATTATCACAATTTGGGAACTATAAGCTTCTGTGTCTTTCAGCGCTATAAGCAACCATACAATGTTTAGTACTCATTGTGAACAACTGCTTCCCCAAGCAACATTGTCTTTTAAAGTACCAATTTTAGGGACTGGCATTGTGGTATCTTGGGTAAAGCCATCACCTGTGATGCTGGCATCCCATATGGGTGCCAGTTTTTGTCCCAGATGCTCCATTTCCACTCCAGCTCTCTGCTGTGTGCCTGGAAAAGCAGAAGATGGCCCAGAGAGACCAGGAGGAAGTTCCTGGCTTCAGCCTGGCCCAGCCCTGGCTGTGTGGCTATTTGAGGGAGTGAACCAGCAGATGGAAGACCTTGCTCTCTTGCACGTGCTCTCATTCTCGCTCTCTGTTCTCTCTGTCTCTATCTCCGTAGCTCTGCCTTCCAAATAAATAAAATCTTTTTTTAAAAATAAAGGAACAGCTTTACACCATTCAGTGATAATTTGGTGAGCCTGCCAAACATATCTCACAAGCAATGTCCGATGGAGGATACTGCTCCCTCTGTCGGTCACCGTGATTGGCTGGGAGAACGCGGATGACTCAGAATGAGCCAAGCAGAACCTTTCCGTGGACGTTTCTGAATGTGAGAGCTGGGAACCTTGACTGTGGATTCCCAGGAGAAGGCACTGCCTGTAGTCATCTTCTTTACTGCGTAGAGGAAACCAGGGCAGTATGTAAAATATTTAACTGAATGTCATTGAACAGCAATCAGTTAAAACTGGGCAGTGATGCCACAGAATGGCGCATACAAGCCGAGTTTCAGCTGTGGGAACACCTCCCTTGGTAAGAAAGTTGGAGACTTTTCCATAGACAGAGGTAGTGCTTGGTGGTAGAATGAAAAGAAGGAAAATGAGAAAGAAAATGTTTCATTAGTGAGGAAGGAAGTATATAAAATATATGCCATTCTTAAATCCATTCTCTACTTTTCTCATTATCTTTCTGTTTTGTTTGGCATATTTTACATAATACTCTTAATTGACATTCTTATTTGACACCATGTAGACATGTTTTGGGGAAAAAAACTCCCCTAGTTTTAGAGAGCTGTATTCAGGTATAGTGACCCCTCTCTGTTTAGCTGTGATTCTGCATTTGAGACCTACATCTAGTCAAGCTTAAAACCAAATTCCCTCTGATCAGGAAATGACAAAACATTATATAAAATTCATCCAAGTTATTTTCCAGTGACTGGATCAACTATCCCTTTTTGGCATCTTGGATTATATTGGGTTGTGTTGGATTACACACTCAAGTTGCCTGTGTTTTAGCCCCAAAGAGGCGTCATTGTTAGTCCTAATACCAGTGGTTGAGAATTCCAATTTTATGTACAAAGTGAGAGGAAGACACATCAGAACATATATTTGGCAGGTCAGTTGATTATTTCTCTTGAAGCAGTCATCTTTTGATGTTGTTTTAAACATTATATACCCCATGCTCTCCCTCACAATCAGAGTTGTAGACATGTAGGCCTCCCTTCAGATCGTTGAACTTGGAATGCTTTCACTCTCACAGCATATTCGTTAGGACTGTTTGTTACAAGAGCAGAATATCAACCCAAACTGGCATATACAGGAGAATTTAATTGACTCACATAATTGAAAATCCAACAGTGTATCTCTAGCTTCAGGCGTGGCTGGGTCCAGTGACTCAATAAGATCAATATCTATGTGTTTCTCTATTTCTTACTCCCAGTTAGTTTGTCTTCCCTCTTAACATTCCATCTTGATCTAGATCTCAGTGTTGTTTTCAATTTCTGCTGTTACCTCTTTAGTCTCCAAAAATTGTCAGAGTACTTCATTTTCCATCATTTTGGTAGGCCTTTCCCATATTATAGCAAAAACAGTACCTTCAGGCTCATGTCCTACCTAACAACAATTCCACCAGGAGAGAATTTTATTAACAGTTTTAACAAAAGTTTTGGGATGAGTTCCAAGCAGGCAGCTAAAGTGCTGACCCTGCTAATGTAACTAACATTGATGTGGTGAGAGAGGAGTAGCACCTTAAAAGAAAAATAAGTGAGCTATATTCAAAGAATAGAAAGGAATGTAGGTAAACTATCATCCAGGTCTGCCTATTTCTCTATACCTATGTCTCTGCCTCTCAAATAAAAAAGGGAGAGGGCATTTCGCCTAACAGGTAAGACACCAGTTAAGATGCCTGAGCCCCACGTAGAAACTCCAGGGCTTCATGCCAGATACTCCTGATTCCAGCTTTCTGTTGATGCAGATCCTGGAAAGGAGCAGTGATAGCTCAAGTAATGTGGTTCCTGCCACCCACATGGGAGACCTAGATTGAGTTCCAGCTTGGGCCCAGCCCTGACTGTTGTAGAAATTTGGGAAGTAAACCAGGAGATGGGAATCTCCATTTCTGTTTATGTCTGTCTGTCTATTTCTCAAAATGAAAAAAAAAATTAGCCAATTCTCACTGTCAGATCTTATTCACATTCGCTGATTTCTCCTCTTAAGAGCACGTCTCGGTGTATTATACATTTCTACGTGAGGCCCTGTGATTAATACCTGGCTCCCAGCTATTTTAAAAGGTACAATGAAAGGTACTACATTTATTTTTTTTCAACACACTGTTCCGTTTGTCCATAACCTACCTTTTACATCGAGGGGTACTTCAAAAAGTTCATGGAATTAAATATTTATTGTGGTACAAAAATTTTTGAAAGCCTCGTCTAATATTTTCATAACATATATTTTCCATGAACTTTTAAACAACCATATTTATTTGAGAGGGACAAACAGAAAGCTGGAAGGAGCTCCCATCTTCTGGTTTACCCTCTAAATGCCCACAATGCCAAGGCTAGGGGTAGGGCTGGAGCTAAGAGGTAGATATGCAGCGCAGGTCTCCCTCATGGCCGTCATCACTGCTGCCTCCCAGGTCTGCATCGGCAGGAAGCTGGAGGAAGGAGCCAGAGCCAGGATTGAAGTTCAGGCACTTCGGTGTGGGACGTAGGCATCTTAGTAACTATGCTATAACTCCCCTCCCTTCTGTGAACTTTTTGAGGAACCCTCCTATTTTGGTGCAAAAACAGTAAAAAATCATGCGGTTTTTAAAAAATACACATTTTCATGAACTTTTGGAATTCCTTCTATATGCATGGATTTCAAAAAGTTTTGAACCAACATAGATTAGTCTTGTAATCTCATTTCGCGGGCTTTTTGAAGTACTTTCATATATATATATATATATGTAATATATATATATGTAATATATATATATATATATTACTAGCTCATATAATCGTTCTAACCATTTAGTAATATGAGTATGTTTACTGATGCTCAGAGTGGTTTAAGTACCTGGCCCAAAGAGGCTAAGGAGACTGAAGTCCCATTTTTCTGCCTCCATTTGCAGCCCCTCTCTTCCCTGGCCTCATGCATTCATGCGCTGTCTGTCAGGTACGCCGAGTGGTCCTGTGATGAGGAAGATGGGGTGAGTTTTGACCTCAGGTAGCTCACAGTTGTTACTCGGGTCGTCTCCAGGGACATGGAGCCCAGCAAAGGGTGGGATTCTGGATGTATTCATGGTGGTTCTAACATACTGGTTAGGAATATTTAAAATTTATTTTTATGCTTATATTTGAGAGGCAGAGAGACATTTATACAGTTGAGTGGCAGACAGGGTCGGGTAAATCGCGGGCGAGCACCTGGGCCAGGCTGAGGCTGGGAGCTGGGAATTCAGTCCAGGTCTTCGATGTTGTTGTCAGGGACTTAACTGCTTGAGCCATGCCCCCTGCCTCTCAGGGTGTGCATTAGCTGGGAGCTGCAGTCAGCAACAGAGGCAGGACCTGAACCCAAACACTGCTATGTGGGAGGTGGCATCTTCACTGTTTGGCCAAACGCACATCACTAGAAAGGCTTTTAATGAACTTTATCATAAAGATTCAAAGTTGTAGGGCTGATCACTGTTTCAGTCAGGAATGGAAATAATCCACTTTGAGGTGAGGCAAGCCATAATGACATCATGATAGTCGAAGAGACGGAGCCTGCAGTTCACTATCAGGCTACTGCAATTAACAGGCATAACTCTGTTTAAGGATCACACTTAAATGTTTTTACTCTACATTATTTGATAATTTTGTAACAGCTTAATAATAAGTATTAAGTGGTTTAAAGCTGTCTTGTGTGAGAACATTTGGTGTCTTTATATGAAATTCTTTGTTTCGAGGCTTCTTAGAAGTAGCTTGAGGCCGGTGCCGCGGCTCACTAGGCTAATCCTCCGCCTGCGGCGCTGGCACCCCGGGTTCTAGTCCCAGTTGGGGCGCTGGATTCTGTCCTGGTTGCTCCTCTTCCAGTCCAGCTCTCTGCTGTGGCCCGGGAATGCAGTGGAGGATGGCCCAAGTCCTTGGGCTCTGCACCCACATGGGAGACCAGGAGGAAGCACTTGGCTCCTGGCTTCGGATCAGCGCAGCGCGCCAGCCTCAATGCACTGGCCGTAGCAGCCACTTGGGGGGTGAACCAATGGAAAAAGGAAGAACTTTCTCTGTCTCTCTCTCTCTAACTCTGCCTGTCCAAAAAAAAAAAAATATATATATATATATATATATATATAGCTTGACCATTGATAATACACTTGCCGTAGAAACAAATACCAAGGCCCCAGATTTTTTCCATGCAGCCTTGAGTGTGTCATTCAGAAAGACACAGCATCCTTGTCTGTAAGAGACTGGTGACCATTCCTACTTTGCAGATTTGCTATGAGAATTTTAGGAAAGATACTTGGTTTTGTTGGCCATAGAATGCATGGGATAATTTATTGTGAGCAGGCTCTGGTATCTCACTGTAGGGGTTCAAATCCCACCTCCGTTCTTTTAGCAGTGTAATGTTTGTTCATGTGACAGATGTAAGCATCGATTCTTGGCGCCCACTCTGGGAAGACATCAGCAAACCATACAGGTAAAATTTCTACCCTTAGAGTTGGAGGGAGATGCACAGTGAGCAAAGACATAAATGAATGAATAATATTGAAAGATAAGTACAGCGGCAGCAATCAAGTGGGGAAGGAGAATGTGAAGTGGGGAAGGTCAAGTGGGTAGTTAGGGCGCTATTTACACTGTGTAGTCAGGAAAGGCTGCTTCGGGCTGACATTTGAGTAGAGGCCTGCGGGGCGTGAGAGTGTGATCCATGAGAGGAATGAAGGACAGAATATTCCCAGCAGAGCGTGGTAGTGGGTTTGAGCCTCTCAGCTTCTCATCCCAGCAAGAGCAAGGAAAAGAAGGGATAGAGAAGGGCGAGTATCTTGACCTTGCCATGATTTAGGATCCTAACTTGAAGGTGGTGCACATGTAGTACCACCTTCTGATAAATTATTGAGCTAGATTGTGTAAAATGCTCACATCTATGAATAGTTACTGGAATTACTATTTTGCCAGATACTTGATGACTGAAATGATGATATAATTCCAGGTTTAACATTTCTTGCTGACCACTGTTAGGAAGCTCCATACCTCTCACACTCCGGAGCTGTATATCCTCTGCTTTGACTTTGTTTTTCCTCTTTCTAGCTGAAAACTCTTTAAAAAAAAAAAAAAGTTTATTTGGAAGGCAGAGGTAGAAATAGAGAAATTGATCTTCCATCTGCTAATTAACTCCTCAAATGGCTGAGGCTGAGCCATCCCCAAACCAGGAGCCTGGAACTCCATCCTAATCTCACACATGGATGCAGGAACCCAAGGACTTGGGCCATCTTCCCCTGCTTCCCAGGTGCATTATTAGGCAACTGGACCAGGAGTGGAGCAGCCGGGACTTGAACTGGCACCCATATAGGATGCAGGTGTTGCAGACTCTGGGTTTAAACCTGCTGCACCATAGTGCCAGCCCATAACTGCATACTTTTATACACACTTTAAGTTTCATTTACATTGCATGTTGCGGGAAGCTTCCCTGACTGTCCCCAGTGGAGTTAAGTGCTCTTCCTATGTATTCCACAACCATGAGGCCAAAGGTTGTGTCTGATTTCCAGCTGTGTCTCCAGTGTTGAGTTTGAGTAGGTCATTTAATATATTTTAGGCTTATTTGTGGAGGGATTAATGAATGGAAGCAAGCATACATGCTAGTGAAATTTGATTCTAACAGGCCATGTTACAAGGCAGGGTTTGCTAAGACCACCTCGTAATACTGGCGAAATATGGAGTGCCACACAAACTTTTATGATGATACTATGACTCGTATCAAGATAAGTCTCTTGGAGGAATATGCTGCAAAATTTTAGAACAATGAGAAGTGGAATGAACTCTTTCCCTCCTTTAAACATCCTCAAATAACGGAAAGAGGAAGCTGAAGACCAAAAAGATGAAGTAACCTGCCAGTCACCCAGCTCCTTATGGTCAGGGCTGGAACTGGTAACCTGCTATTCAGCTTCTCTAGCGTTTGATTGCACAGTGTGGACTTGGCATCGTATAGGATCCTCTTTCCCAGGATCCAAACACGAAAATACTCTCATGAATCATGGATAGAGAAATCAGATGCTGTGGAAACGGGAAAGAGGGGGTACTAAGGCTGTCTTCTTGGGGCTGGGTGGTTTTAGAGTTGGTATGTTTTGTGGGAAGAAAAATCACTTTATGTGATAGTTTCTAAACCCTTCAGCCCAACTGAATACTTTTGAAAGAATTTTAATTTCTGAATCAGATACACAATGCTCATAACTACTTGGAGAATTTTTTCCATCCATGGAGTCCTAAAGTAGGAAGCTTCATTTGAAAATAAATTATTAGTAAACATTTGAAAGTGAGAAACAAATTATTCCCAGAACACTTAGCTCCTTTCTTCAAACACACTCTTGAAAATTGCTAAGACTCTATTCCGTGAGAATGCTTGAATCTTTCCCTAAATCATAACACGGGTAAACTTACCGAAATATTTTTACAATTTTATTAGAGGTTTTAATTCACTGCTTTATCTATCTCTGTTAGACTGCAAAATAGCTTTAAATATTCAAGTGGTAATTAATGAATCTTTTATGTTGCAAATCAAACATTTTCATCTGTGCACTGGTGGAGTAGCAGCAGTAAGGAAGGATTTAAAGAATAATTGTTTCTCCCTATTCCACTCTGTTGACCAGCCTTGGTCTTAGGTTTTGGGAATGGGTCTGCATTCGTTGACTAGTGGGCTAATGCTGTGTGGACGTTTGCTGTCTTTCTGGAGGTCGGGATTTCTTGACATGTTTCTTGCCAGAGACATTCCCGACTAGATGGAAAGTCTTTGAATGTGGAATTTGTGCTTGAGTGCAAAATAATAAAAAGCATGTGTATGTTAAGAAAGGATCAGCTTAATGGCAAATGAGCATTGGCTTACATTAATATTCTATTACAGTAAAAACTTCTATTTAATAAATTTTCTCCAGACTTTTTTCCCCCCAGAATCTCACATATTTTTCTAAGTGGCATGCCAACCCAAAGAAAGTATATATGATACATCTGATTTATGCTAAGTCAATAGCATGCACAAGCCATTTGAAATTGTATTTTCAGTGTAGAAATAGAAACCCAAGGAAACACATATAGTCCCATATATTGAGAAGAGAGAAAAAGTGTTAGCTTTTCAGGGGCTGAAATGCCTTGCAAATATTGTTTTATTTCGAAGATATTTTTAAAATATCTCTTCATGTTTTATGTCAGATGGTAAGAAAGCAAGTCCAAAATCTTTCAATTTGGTTTAGAACTAGAAATTAAGCTCGCATTAAAGAGTTCACGTAACAAAATGTTTTCCTTTTCTCTCTTGTCACTAATGAGAAATCAGCTGATGGAGAGGCGCCCTTGAGAACGTTCACAAAAGGACTGACAAATTCTTGATTGGAAGCCACACAGGCCACCCTGTGTTGTTCTATGGCCCCAATTAATACTGGACTTGGTGACATTTATATATCAGAGCAATAAGCTAAACAAGAAACAATTTATGTCACCTAAAGCTTTTTAACAAATCGATGCAACTATTTGTAATTGCTTGTTTCACAAGATTAAAAGTGCTAAGGCCTGATCTTCGCTTACGGATTTGTGGTCAACATGACCTGTGCTTCCATTGTAAAAAAAAAAAAAAAAAAAAAAAAAAAAAAAAAAGAGGCGAGTTAGTGATCAGCACCAACTTCCATCAAGTAATCCATATTGCTAATATTTCTGGAATTTTAATGCAGTTACAATTTATAGCCGATCAAATGTGGTTACCTAAATTGCTGTTGCTAGTAGACAGTTTAACTGTCTTTATTAATTACAGTATAATTTAATGTTTGAGTACTGGCACTTCTGTTGGTCATTTTTACAGCCAGAGCAGTTATCTGCCTTATGACGAACCATTTTAGCATTTTCAATGGAAATTTGCTAATATGATGAGTGATAAAAATGTCACATGCTGGTAAATAATGATTATTGCTTTGGCTGAAATTAATTCTTGAGAGGCCAGTTACCTTCAAATTAACATTATAACTTAAAGCTTGTCTGTCCCCCTCCCTGTATCCTTGGTATAAGGCCTTCTCACCCACCAACAAAAAAATAGGATGGTTGACAATTTCAACTGGGTGGAGATACGTATATATATATACGTACATACATACATACATATATATGTATTAGGCATTAAGTGTATATGGAGATAGATGTATGTATTAAGCACTGAATGTCATTTTACAAAGTGGAAATAAGACACAGGATTTTGCTTTTTTAAAAAATAAAACACTTTTCAAAATAAATACAAGTAGGTTGTATCTAGTGATAGTTTTATAATCCAAATATTATCCCACAGTTAAATCAGTGTTTCTGTATTTAATTTCCCTCAAATGTGAATTGTCTTAAACCTTTCATCAGTCAATTCCTGAAATGAAGGTTTGAGACCCAACTTCACTTTATTTTGAAATAAAGAATATTTTATTTGACTCAACTACAATGAAGGTGAAAGATAAATTGTGATTACTATTCTATACATAAATATGTAATTTCAACGAAGAAGACAAAATCTAGTAAGACTAATTATACTCTTTTGGGGGGTGTGGGAGTAGTTACTATCATGAAGCTGCCTCTGTTGGTGTGAAATTATAGTCTTAAAAGAGTGTATGCTGCACAGATAAAGTCCTCTATTTAAAAAAAGAGCCACTATTTTGAGTTTGCTGCCTTGTTTTTCGGAGGCAAGCCTAAAATAAATACAGGTGATTCTTGCTAGAGAATAGTTCCTGAGCTAAACAGTTAAAAATGTGTTCGCATCAGTCAACAAAATCTTCACTAATACTTCACCATACCTGACTTGGGTCCTTCAGCTATTAAAAGAAACAGGTGTACATATTTAGTTTTAGCAACTATATGTTAGAAGCAGTATTCATGTCTAAGCCTGGCAATTAAAGGACCTGCAATTAACCCTAATATCACATTCACTAAGAATCAGGTGAGAATTACAGGTTCAGATGTTTTACTAATTATTAGACTAGAGGGTTTCTAGGCTGTGGCCTGTTAATGAAAACGGTACACTGGTTCACAACTAAATAGCAAAATCTATTTGTAAAAAAGAAACTAGAAACAAAACTCTGCTAACATGGGCTTTTCAAAACAATGCTGGGAAAGAAGGTTTACACATTTCTTAGCATCAGCGGGTGTTTTGCCAAAGATTGCAAGGTTAATTTTCAAGCCATCTCTTGGCTTGCGTTGTATGTGCTGTGATGCCCTGAATTATATACTTAATGGTTTTATGTTACCATGGTCTGGCCACTTAAAAATGATGCTTTCAATACACTGGCAACTTAATTTTTACAGAAAACATGACGCTTGCATTCATTAATCCTTAGGATGTATATTATAGACTAGTACTAAAGAGAAAATAGCAGATTTTCCTAAAGGTGTAGTTTAAAAAAAAAACTCCGATGGTTTACTAGAATCTTTAACTAATAGAGTTCTGTTTTCTTCAGTCAGTGCAGTTATCTAGCATACTTTTGATAGAACATTTTTATAAAGTCATTTGTTCTAATCTAAGCATTTATCATTATATGCAAAAAGATTTCTTGATGAGAATATTATAGACGGTGCATGTTTTTGACATTAGCATTTTATTTGGATGACTAATCTTGCAGATGTGAAATTTTGATGAATTATTCATGAAATTGCTTTCCTCTGAAATTTTAGTTTGCTCTTAATGCTAGTTATTAAACATTTTGGGTTTTTTTTTTTTTAAATAAAATTTGATGAAGAAAAATAAGGCACTATCTCCTAAAAAGAAAAGATAGCCCCTCTCTTTCTCTCTTTCTTCCAAATTTTCTTAGAATTACTTGGAAATCCCAAGGACAGGGCTTTTCATTACAGATTGAGTTTAATTCCGTATTGGAAGCAGCTGGTGATAAACCTAACGTAGGATATCAGCAGGTCAGAAAAGGAAAAAAAAAAGAAAAAAAAAAAAAAACTTAGGCTGTGGCGACTTTTACTACCAGTGTGAACACCAGCATTTTTATTGCATTTGAGAATGCTATAATGTCAGTAATTAGTACTGACTACACAACATTTTTTTTATTGTCTGTATCCACAGACACGGAATGATGGAATTACAGTTGATGTCAAGGAATGAGTTTCTTTTATGCCTTATCAAAACAAAACAAAACAGAATTTTTTCTGTTACTGGCAGCACATACATATGAAGCACCATGCTCACAGTCTGGACTGTACCATCTTCATCACGGCTTGTGGTAGCAGAGAGGGCATGAGCCACACATGGCCCATGAAATGCCTTTGGAATTATTAATCTGATGATCAGGATCAGAAAGTGAAATTGACTTCCAAAATATCAGGAGGGTATGCCATTAAATAAAAGGTACCAGAAGACTGAAAATCCCTACAAGCACGTGCATTTTTGTGCCCTTGGAAATGGAGCTCAACTGGAATGTGGAAAGGAGAGGAAATATTTTTTAATTCTACTTTGTGTATGTGATAAAAAAGCTAATGACTTACATATTTGGGGTTAAGAACCAAAGGTTTTCTTTCCTAGGTCTAATGGAATGCTGTAGGAGGTATTAATAGTTATATTAGAGCTATCCAAAGGTGGCAGGACTGGCAGTCACTCCTTAGCTACATAAGCCTTGGTACTTCCTATCATTGCTCGTCGAATGAGGCAGCCTAACTCGTGGTATATGGTCAGACTCTAGGGACGACCGAGTCCATGGATCCTCATAGGTGACAGCACGTTTGTCTGATACATAGGACTACCTCCCTCATGTACGCTTTTCTTTAAGAAAAAATAAAGTAACAAATTGTCTTTACATCTTGGCACCTTGTAAAGTTTTTTTATATATAAAGATTCAGTATTTTGACACTCCCCGTTATTAATCACTACTTCACTGATAAACTTTGAAAGTGTGACCCTGGAATTTCATCATGCAAAATATTTACTGCAGCAGGAGAAAACATTTTTTTAAACAATATTTTTTCTCTTTTCAAATGTATGAACTTGTTTAAGATAGCCAGGAAGGCAGTGGTAGGATAAACACAAGGGATAGGAATGTATCAAAAAACAGATTAACACACACGCACACACACGCGCACACACACATAAAAACCTGTACAAAATGCTCTAATCAATGAGAACAGAAAAAAAAAAATCTGTCAACTATGTTACAATTTAAAAGCCAAAGGGGGGAGGGGGAGTTTGTCCCTCCTCCTACATGTCAGGAAATGTCATCCAATATTTGTAAAGCAAGAATAACTAAATAAAATACATGTGCAGCATATTCTGCAATTCCATTACATACAGTAGTTTTTTTCCAAAGATATTTTTTAAAGTATCGTTAATACAAAGCAGTTGCACAAAAAGCAAAGGTGTTTTGACAAACAGGTGTATGCATTTATTCCTTTTTAGGAACAGTATCTAAAAAAAGAACCACCCTCCGCCCTCCCCCAAAAAAGACAAAGATCACACAGACACATTGGGATATATGTACAACATAATAAACCCCATCCTAAAGAAGCGACTGGAATACCCCCAAGGGATACAGATTCAGAATTGTAAAAATCATAGTGAAGTTTGCTTGCTGTAAAGCCTGAGAATTTTTTTTTTTTCAGTTGGTTCTTCTGCAAGGCTGTGATACCTGCAAAGATATGTAAAAATCTAATTTTTCTTTTTTTTTTTTTTTTGCTACAGTCTTTAGACTAAGCATGCAAGACATACGCGACTAAGTGCAACTGAGTGAAATGTATTTTTTTTTTATTTTAATCATTCCCTAAAGGTTTGAACTGAGGTATGCGTACTAACAGTTTCTCATGCTGTTATCTTTACTCATGTCTAGCTACACATGCTGAGAATGAACTAATCTACCAGATTTTTATCCTCTTTTTGAATACCAAACTAACCAGCAACCACTCAGTTTAGAAGCACAGGGCCCCCTTCCCATGACCCTGTCTGGCTACTGCCTGCACATCATGAAGCTGCCTGGAAAAGTTTAAAAAAAAAAAGTCTTGAGTGACCACAGACTGCCCTTTATACAGAAAGCAGAGTGAAGCTTCAAAAGTAATCGCCAAAGAGGTTTTTGTACCAAGCTTATGAGTGGACGGGAGTGTTACTTTTTTGTAAATGAAAAATGCTGACCAAAGCCTAATCCGAGTAAAGGAAGGAAAAAGGAAAAACAAAACAAACTAGAGGCCATATGCCAAGATAAACCAAAATTAATGCAGTGATCATAGCACGGTTCTTAAACAAAAGTGGCATACAATCTTTCTAAAACATGTCTTTTATTCTAGAAATACTATTATGTGGTCTAGTTCAATTGTGGAAGCTTTTTTGTTCTCTCCAAATTTTAACTGTCTCTCCTCTATTGGATACCCTAGTTTTCAGTGGCACACATTAATTTCTTTTTCTTTGAGATGGGACTCCCTTCCTTCTGTCGCTCCTTGAATACTGTGTCCTGT
This sequence comes from Lepus europaeus, assembly GCF_033115175.1. Classification (NCBI taxonomy): domain Eukaryota; kingdom Metazoa; phylum Chordata; class Mammalia; order Lagomorpha; family Leporidae; genus Lepus; species Lepus europaeus. Next base: position 45,367,378 of record NC_084835.1, read on the forward strand.
GTTTAATCTTCTGTAGTCCCATGATTTCTCTTTATAGAAAATGAGTTTTGGTCTCAGTAGAGGTACAGGAAAACAAAAAGAAAAAAGAAAACAACTAGAAAAAAGTAACAACTTTGGTTCCATGATCTACTTGGTCTTCTAAATTTACTCTAAGATGAAGGAGCAGTTCTCTTTCTCAGGTTAGCAATAGCCTATATCTCTTCATTTGCCTCTAAATTCTTTCGCCTCCTTTGATCAACAATAAGAGGATATTTGGCTTCATCAGATAAAGCATAAAACAGAGAACATAATTTACCTTTGTGTAACATCTTTGGTAATTTTAGGGGAAAAAAGGTATGAAGAATATAAATTAAGCTTCAAAAGGCTCTCAAACTAAAAATCTACGGTCCTAGATAAACAAATGACAGGAAAGTGGATGCAGACTGGAGGTGTGGAGGGGTTCCAAAGATGGAGATGGCACTGACCTGTCACCGTTACATTCTGCGTGCCGTGTTGGATTCCTCACAAGCTAAGGGCTGAGGTGAGCCTCCATTTGCCCAGTGTCTCGTATTGGTTTTTGATACTGGGTTGGTGTGACAATATTGTATAACAATCTGAATTGCAGTACCAAATTTGCACATTGGAAATTAATACTTGAGCATTTGCTGAACTCAGCCCTCATTAACTGCCATACAGGTTCAATCTGAAATCTAATTTGTATTCAAACAGATTAATGCCACCAAAGAGGTCTGAACTGACCTGTAAACCATGTTTTTGCAAAGCTGCTCAGAGAAGCCAGCCCTATTTATGGCCATCTTGCAAACAAAGCCACCCATGCTGGTTCTGAGAGAGACTGCTGCCCACTGCCCCTTAGTTACAGAAGAGAGAGAGCCTTCCATGGCCGTATTTTCAGTCTAATTATGATGGGATCTTTTTTCTGGTGCTGCTTATGTTTCCTTGTGCTGGTAGAATGCTGTGGCATTTATTAAGAATGATGGTAGCTGCAGAAAATAAAAAGAGGAGGAGGAAATCTGAAACAACCCCCTTACCACCCCCAATACTGCTCTGTGGAATGAATCTGCATTGTTCCTAGAGTGTGTCTTTTTTTTTTTTTTTTTCTGTCATTCATTCTCTTTCTGGCAGGATGTCACGTCTGTGTGAGAGGACCTTCATGTGTAGAGTGCAGCATTTGGGACCTTTTAGAAAAAGACCAAAACGGAATGTTTTCTGACTTTAGAGAAACATGGTGATGTCTGAAGGGAAATGGAATGAGTGACAGAAAACTACAAACGAGAAATGACATTCAGCTTTGTATAATAAAAACACCTATTAACATTCATCACAAGGTACAGAAAACTTTAAGCCTCCAAGAGGCCATGGGCCCAAATGGAGGCCTGAGGTCAGAACTTAAAATGGTATAGTAGAAGCAAAAAAAAAAAAAAGCAATACATTAAAAAGTTTGGGATAATTATTTTTAACCCCTCCCCCCAATACACACACAAAGGCCTTCCCCATCCCAACTGGAAGCAAAAAAAAAAAAAAAAAAAAAAACAAACAAAAAAATGGAGTAAAGGCAGTGATAATCAACATGCAGTACTGTGCAAATAGGTCGTCCATTGGAATCCTTAAATTCTGGGCAAAGGCTTGGTCTGCAGCTTAGGTGCACAAGCTCAGTCGGGTGTCCTCAGTGTCCAACGTTGGCAGGACTGCAGTTCAAAGTCTGCTGCTAAAAGTGAATCAGTTTAGTAAATTTACAACACTGATGTTGACTGTTAAGAGAGGAAAATCCCAAGTACCAAACAAGTCCATCCAATGCACAGAGTACAAATTCCTTTTTTCAACAAAAAGTAGAAAAATCAAAAATACTCCCAAATGGGATTCTTGATGGCACTAAGAGTTAACACATTTCAGAGTTGTCAAAATGTAGTGAAAATCCTCCAGACTGTACAACAAATGGAGAACAATTTCACTGCTAACTTTTGACGTGGTTTTTTCGTTTTTTGTTTTTTTTTTTTTTTTCTTTTTCCAATCTTCATTCTTGGGGTCGGCCCACCCAGACGTTCACTCCATGTCCTCATTTACTGCTTCATCTTCATAATCTCTGTCGTGGTCAAAATCTGGACTGTGGTTGGCTGTTGTCACTAAAGACAGAGGCCCTTCAGCTTCCTCTGGGTCGAGAGGCTCTTCTTTGACGTGTACAGGATGTCTGGAAAAGCAAGCAAAGGCTCAATGAGGGCGTTTGCCAACCTACTGCAATGAGGCGTTTTGGTGCAACAGAAAAGTCGCGCTCCAGAGCTGCTCTGTCCACTAAAACAACTACTGGCTACATGTGGCTCCTTAAATTAAAATAAATGAAAACCTCATGCAATGTAAAATTCAGTTTTTCAGTTGCACTGGCCACACTCCTCAAGTGCTCCAGGGCCACACTGGACAGTGGCTCCCATACTGAACAGTGCAGAAAGAGAACATTTCCATCATCACAGTAAGTTCTTCTGGCTGGCACTGCCCAACAGTGACTGATCTCTGGACAGAAGCAGGCCTCTTCTCCCTACTCGTGTTTGTCCTATTTCAATACACATCCACATCAGCTGAGGCCCTAGTTAAAGCCAGTGTGTGATCCAGCAGGTCTAGGGTGGGGCCTGAGACTCTGCATCTCTAACAAGCTCTCAGGTGATGCTTTGAGTACCAGCTAACAGGCCCCTTAGTGGCATCCTGGGTGAATGAATACCAATCTTCAAATAACTGTGAGAAACAAGAATCTGTAATACAACGGCAGTTTGTGGGGACCACTGAGCGCCGGAGCCTGGGCTAATCATGGCTTGCTGTGTGTTCTGCTTTGCTAGTTAACATGCAGAACCTGTGAAAGAACTCTCCAGAGGACGACCCCAAGCGAGGTTCTATCATTAATCAACTTCAAGCAAACACAGCAAAGAGACACCATGATACATGCTTGAAACTCCAAATTAATGCATATTTTTACAAACTGTCAATAAGGCAAGAAAAGCCCTGCCAGGAAACACAAACGGAGAGGAAAAGGCTTGCTCAACACAACAATATGATAAGAAAGCAGAGGCCCAATCAGAATAATAACGCTGTCAGCTGTAAACAAGGCAAAACATGAGGCCCGGCTGGTAGCGGCCACCGGGACGCACGGGCTGCGATGAGATCTGCCAACTTTCTCATTATGGACTAGCGCTTGGTTCACACGAAGGGGACTGGGGGGATCACACAAACCCACTCCGATAACAATTGAGAAATGTTGTTCGGAAATCATATTTACAACAGATCCTTTGCAAATACAAATTACTTTCTGTTACAGGGCTTTTGATATGTAAAAGAACCATTCAAGTTCAAACAGTCCCATCTCTGGGACAGGCTTTGCAGAAGGGAGGATTCTTTAATTGACATTATCAAGTATTAGTAATAAGAGGTGGTACTGGGGATGGTTGGCTTCCTAAATAATTGATGCTGTATGCAAACCCCAAAGGCCCCTTGAACCATTTAAAAACAAACAGAGGAGTGCTTTGGACTGCCCTCTAAGACATGAGCCTTCAGAATCAATTGACTCTAAAATTAGCACAGCAGAGAGAGGGTTTGAGGGGCTCCGATGGCAGACAAATAGCTTTAAAAATATCATGCGTCTATTCTTTAAAAACTGTTTGCAAAACAAAACACAGCAAAGCTGTATTGTAGTACATTTTACATGGGGCTCTCCATGTATTTTTAATTTTTTGAAGGCATAAGACACAGAAATGGCTACTAATTTGTAGAGCCCACTGCAAACAGAAAATATAAGGTCCCTAGCTTGAAAACTGAAACAAGTGCTGTGGTCTTAGCATGGAACCCTGTTCTTGCAATGCACTGTACACCTGTGCAGTCAGTCATCCTGGTAGAATTTCCTGTATTCTTTTGGGAAGAATTAGGATATTGATTATTGTTCCTTAAAATTAGAGAAATAGCCAGTAGACCCCCTAATTGAGATCAGATTTTTGTTTTTTGCCTTTGTCTTCCCATTGTATGTCTTACATTGTAGATAAATAAATAAATAAATAAATCCCTGCTTTATTTTTTGCAACCTTGAAGTTATAATTTTAACAGTGATATGGGATTCCTCTGTGTATTAATACTGGGCACTTTTCATCCATCCTTTTTTTCCTTCTTTTTACTGTTAACATAAAGACCCATTTTATCCATTAATCTGTTTGTTGATTTACCTCTTTTGGATAAATGTCTGAGAATGGAATTGCTGGGGAAACGGTCCAAAACATCTTTAGGGTTCTTATGATATTTATTGCAATTATTAATTTCCAAAGTGGCTGTACCATTGTCTACTCAATCTCATCAGGACAACTAATCATACCTAAGCAACAAAATATTTTTTAAATATAAGATAAATTGAGGTTAATTAAAAAAAATGTGTTTCTTGAACTAATGACAATGGTGAACATTTCTTGACATTTCAGGATCATTGTAGAGAATTGTTACTTCATAATAGCCATTGGGTAAGAATTTTTATTTTACTTAGCCACGTACTGAGGTTCAAATTTCATTTTCTATATCAACATTTTCTCTTCACTTTTTAAACTATCTGAATTTTTTTTTCATACTTAGAAACCACAATCTGATGGCATAAGATAAAATCAAGCTTTGTGGGGAGATGGGAGAAGAAAAAGAAGTCATAATGTTAAGTTCTTGCTCTATAGTTTTGGACTTTGACAAATGTTTTGCTAAGCTAAGAAAACATTAGATACGTGGAAGGCTCCCACAAAACACAGTTGACAGCATCAGAGAATATTCCCCCTTCCTCCCAATACTGGCAGTGAAAATTGACAATTACGTACTATCCCAAAGACAGAGTGCTAGCTCTAACCCTGTGGATCCCCAACAAATACTAATGACTAGATCTGTGTGACAACCTGCCAACACAATCATGTTAGCTATTAATTTCAATTTCAGGACATTTCTCCAGACCAGCAGATATCTGAGTGGCAAATTTAGTGACAGAGGCCTGTAGTGATTCAGGGAGTGAGCAGAATAGATTTCCATGTCAGATAAGTTTCAGCTAAGACACAGACTCTGTAGGCTGCTGTGCTTCACCTACAAGCGCACCTTCTTCCCCGGCAGGCCCCTCCCCACCCCTACTTGGTTTCTCTAACACCTACCTCCAAAGGCCTAACCAGTGGGTAACTGCAAAGCCACACATTGCCCTTCCAATCCCCAACTGAGTAATTCCTTGGTTTAGCCACTCTGGGAAGACAAGAGTTTTTAAATAAAACTGACTAGTGTTCAAAGGCATTGTGTTCTGTGGGGGTGTCTGCATAGCATGGAATATATTGCTTTGTAGCTCCTATCAGGATAAAAGTAGGTGACTACTTTTATTGTCTAGAGACAAATGCAGTATAGTGTATTAGAGGGTCATGGATAAAGCAAGAATGAAGAGTTGAACTGTTGCAACAGATATTAGCTGGGCTGCCATCCTAACAAGGTCCTTTAAGCCCTGGTGTCATAGGCACAGGGAGTCTGCTGTTCACATAGTTACACTTAGCAAACCGTGTATGCCCATGATAGCTGAGCAACGCATTTTGACATCTTCATGGAGTTTCTTTTAAAAATGATGACTGCTGTAAAACACTGTTTTAACTCCAGTATCACTGAAGACAAAGTTGTTATGCAAATTAACTTTATAGTGATTTTATTTTGCACAGCAAAATTAGCATCACCTTACACTGTTGCCTGGGAGGCTTGTATTTAAACATCGTCCCTTTTTAAACAGCCAACCTTTGTGTCATAGAACAAGAACATACATCAGCTAACCCTCAGAGGTATACAGATTATGAGGACTAGTATCTTTCCCGTTCGGCAACTTTAGACATCTTGCTTTAATGAGTTTTTATGGAATTTGCTTATATGCCAGTTTACATTTTCTCTGAACTTCTTTAATATCTGAGTAAATACTTCTGTCATGAGAATGATTTAAAGATGAATCTGATTGTGATAACAATAAAGTCGGGGAGACAGCAGGTTGCTTTAGAAAGGATGAAACACAGCAGCAGCAGTGTGAAAGATAAACACAATCTTAAAATGTTGTGAAGGAAATGCTAAGAGACTGTTCATATCAATTAAAAATGATTATTGCCATGTTTCAAAGATCCTTTTCAAAGCACGTTGGGCATGAAATTCAAATGCTGGAAAATCAAATTTCAGATTCCCCTATACCCTCCAATTATGTTGGCAGATAGCATTTTTTGTCACTAGATGCCAGTTCATTCTGTTCCTAATTGCTACAGGTCATATTTTCCATTCGCATCACTCACATCTTAAAATAAGATGTTGATCAGTAATTCAGGAAGAATGGTAGACAAGAGGCCTGTTCGAGGAGCTGACACTATTGGAAATGTTGAATGGGCTTACTCCCTTAAAGTGGGCAAGAGTTTCCCGGAAACTGACTATAAGGAAGAATGTCCTTCCACACCACCCCCTGCAAATCAAGTCATTTGGGATAATAAGGTTTCTTTTCTCTCTTTTGAAGCTCTTCCTGGGCCACAGGGGGTTCTCAGCCTTGTGGCCTGGGCCGTTCCTGTGGTTTGCCTGATCCCGGTGCCATTCCCATTCAGCATGGGCAACCGCTGCCCATCACTTCAGTTATATGTGCACTCATTACACTGCCGTCTGCTGCTGTAATGCTCCTATTAATTTTCCTTTTGATATTTTAAGAGCAATCTATAAATCACGCCACCTTTCACTTGTGCCATCATTACTGCTTGGTGGTAATGCTGCAGTACTGCATTCTTGGTGAGGCTTATCACACGGAAAAGTAAACACCTTTACTCCCTGCTACATTCAGCACGCCTCAAAGGTGAACAGATTGCAAACTTTTGCATAGAGATACAAACTGGTTTTAGGAGAAAAAGGTAATGTGGCTTAAATAATGGCCTGAGATGTAAAACAGGGTGGAGCGGCAATAGTGCATTTATCTCCTGCTTTACTGTTGTATGCACTTTTAGGGCAGGATGAAACTATTTTTTATGGGAAAGTTAGCAGACTGTCCTTTTTCATACGTACACTGACCTAAACATTTCTTTCGAAGCACAAACTTTTACCTGGATCCTAGGAAATCAGAAATTATAAAACAGGCCTATGCAGAGGTCACAGGAAGGCTTGTGCGTACATAAAACAAAGCGGCTGGGTGGGGCCGGCCAGCCAAGGCTTTTCGAGTGGACAGTACTCACACGGCTTGCATAGGGGATCTGCCCGGACTGCTGTCGCTCTCGTTGCTGTTGGTATGCTCCATTGCCCCATTCAGTTCTTCCCGTATTGCGCTGGCTAAATTGCCCAGAGTGGGATTTCCCATGGAAGCAGTAGTGTATAGAGGTATACTATTCTCAGCCATCGAAGCCTGCCGTCAAACCAAAGGAAAACTTGTGAACACACAGGGTTATGCAATAGAAGGAAACTGAAATCTAGGCATATTTAACATCAGAGCACTGAAGCAAAGTCAAGTTTCTAATAGGTGTACAAGGATTTTCCTTTAACTGTGACTGGTGGTATATGTGGATTTTTAAAAATTGTTTTCATTTTAGGGCCTGGTGCTGTGGTGCAGTAGGTTAAGCCTCCGTCTGCAGCACCAGCATCCCATATGGGTGCCAGTTCTAGTCCTGGCTGCGCTCCTCTTCCAATCCAGCTCCTGCTATGGCCTGGGAAAGTGGTGGAAGATGGCCCAAGTCCTTGGGCCCCTGCGTGGGTAGACCTGTAGAAGCTCTTGGCATCTGGATCTGGATTGGCCCAGTTCTGGCTGTAGTGGCCATTTGCGGAGTGAACCAGCAAATGATGGGAGACCTCTCTCTGTCTGTAACTCTACTTCTCAAATAAATAAAATATTTTTAAAAAATGTTTCCCTTGGCCGGCGCCGTGGCTCAACAGGCTAATCCTCCGCCTTGCGGCGCCGGCACACCGGGTTCTGGTCCCGGTCGGGGCACCGATCCTGTCCCGGTTGCCCCTCTTCCGGGCCGGCTCTCTGCTGTGGCCAGGGAGTGCAGTGGAGGATGGCCCGGGTCCTTGGGTCCTGCACCCCATGGGGGACCAGGAGAAGCACCTGGCTCCTGCCATCGGAACAGCGCGGTGCGCCGGCCGCAGCGCGCTACCGCGGCGGCCATTGGAGGGTGAACCAACGGCAAAAGGAAGACCTTTCTCTCTGTCTCTCTCTCTCACTGTCCACTCTGCCTGTCAAAAAAAAAAAAAAAAAAAAAAAAAGTTTCCCTTTTATTTGAAAGGCAGAGAGTGAGATCTATCTTCCATTTGCTGGTTTCAACAGCCAGGCCGAAGTCCAGAGCCCAGAAACCCCTCTCAGTCTCCAAAATGTGTGGCAGGGACCCAAGTACTTGAGCCATCGTCTGCTGCCTGGGAGGGTATACATCCTGCAGAAAGTTGGATAAGAAGTGGAGGAGCTGGGACTTGAACCAGGTACTTATGCATCTCAGTGTCTTAAATGCTACCCCCAAGTGTGTGCCCTCCCCACCCAGATCAAAGCTTGGCTTTGAAGAGCTAACTGGGGGACCCACCTGCCTGTGGGGAAGAAAGACTCAATTTGGCCCCGCTTGGTAGAGTCACGTGGTTTAGACAAGGCTATCTAATACGAGGTTTATGTTTCAAGCCTTTTTTTTTTTTTCCAAGAAGAACTGAATATTTCCAAATCACAGTGAAATATAATGGAATTTTCATTTCTTTATCCATTTTGATGACTCCACTATTGGATATTAGAGATTTGATCAGATTATCCTGGCTGCACCACTCAAATTTATGAGAACTTCCATAAACATTTACCTCCTAGATCCTATAGAAAAGGAAGAGATTATAGAATTGGAATCAATTTTCATCTCCTCCAATCATTTCTGTTTTAATGATTCTTGAATCTGCTTAGTATATTTTGAGATAACCGGTTGAAGGTAACACCACACAGTCACTTGGGATTTTTAGAACTAAAGAAAAATTCTCTCACCAGAGGAAGCGCTAAATCATATTTGGTGCCTAAGTACATCGATATTAAAGGTGACAAAAGTCACTTCAAATGAGTGTCAGCAAAAAAAGTGTGGAAATGAAAAAAAAAATCCTAAACTGCAGGGAGGGATACTACTGTTCACTTCCTGTTCTCCTGTGTCTGAATACAGTACCCACCCACTCTGAGATGCAAACACCTGTCAATGATACCACTGGACTAAAGTATCCATATTTGTTTCATTTGAGTAGCGATAATGACCCAGTCAGTGACTTTTCATTTTATTCAAGAGGACAGACTTTCAAAACCTTGCAGCTGTGATCAGGCTAAGATTTACCAAAACTGTCCTCCTGCAAACTACACTATGCCTGGTTTTCCATCCTCAAGGAAAAAAAAAAAAGAACAATCACAAGACAATCTGGCATGGTGACTTTAACTGGCCAATCATACAAGAGTCCAAGCTACTCTAGAAATCCTGGCACTGTAGAGAAAACATGTGCCAAAAAGCAAGCAAAGCTGGGCTGCAGGGAGTCTGCCTATTATGACAATTGCAGCTTCACCCGTTGTCGAAGCCCCAAAGCCAGCAATGCTTTCTAGATACCAATTCTGTGTTAGAAAACCCATAAACATTCACCTAACCTGGTGTTGGCCAGTGGACTAGCCCATGGCTTTTCCTTCCCTCTCCTTGTGAATTTGTTTAATGGCCGCCTTTGAAAAAGTGGGGGTAGGATGTAGGGAGAAGAATTCTTCGTTTCCAAATGTGGTGAACTCATTTTGAAGAATAGCAATTCTGAACATTTCCCACTCTCCTCCAGTTTGTCAAATAATTTGTATCGAGTACTTTCTCTTGTAATTGCAATAAAGCATTTTTTGGGGGGCAGAGTATTTGCAAGAAGTGTGGTTTTTTGTTGTTGCAAACTGCAGCTGGACAAGCATCTTAACTGTCTTTATTTGAGAAGGTACAGTACTCACACCTCTCCGACCATGGAAGTTCTGAGACCACCAACCAAGCCTCTTTCTACTGGAAATACCACAAAGTCAGCTCTCACAAGTTACTTTTGCGACTATGCAGTCTTAATGAGGCAAAAGTGAGGCCATCACTAGATTGCTTTGTTAGCAAATTGTCAACCGACCAGACAAAATGTTTACGAGAATGTATTCATTGGGATGAGCTGTTCACCCTACAGACAGGGTTAACAGTCTTGGGGATGAGTATTCTCCTTGGCTCTCCAAGTATTCTAGGTCAAGGCCATTTCTGAATAGGATGGAATCATAGGATATGGGCCCAACAGCCACAGTGGTGAAGGGCATCCAAAGGCAAGCAAACTTATATTGATCCCTTGGTTCACAGACAAGAAAGATGTAACTGAAGAAAACCAGCCTTGTCCCTTTATAAAAGGATCAAAGGGGCTGCAAAGAGATCCCGGAGTCTGAGCCTCAACAGAGCCCCTCGTGAACACTCTTTGTTGAGCAAGTGATCAGAGCAACCCGCCCAAGGTTAGACAGATTTTCAGCAAATGCTTATACCTAACAAAGTAGTTCTTTTTTGTAGCTGATAATCTCTTAGGAGCAGGTGGGTTACAGTTTTTATAATGGACTTAATTATATAAATGCTTCTGTGCACAGTATGTGGCTTCATAGCAAACAGGCACCTCTGCCAAAAAAAGACGGTGCTTAAGTGATGGTGCACAAGTCCGTAAGTACCATCACTTCTGGAACATTAACCACTCTGAGATCCTCAGGGAAAAGGCAGTCTATAAATACGGAGCTTTATGGTTACCCTTAGTTACTCCACTTTTTCAGAGCATAATGCAATCTGTCCCAAGTCCCATGTTTTATTTCTGTAGTGAATTCTGCTGTCCTATTTTATAAATTGTATATCATGCATTATGTTGCTCTAGTAATTTTTTAAAAGATATTGTTCCACCATTATTTTTACTTGCCTTAAAAAATGGAAATGGGTGATAATGGAAAGGAAGGCCTGCTGGTTGAATCTTTATTTAATTTGCACAGCAGAAAGTCGTCTTGTGTGACTGCTGATCAAGGATCCAAACCCACAGAGGAGGGGAAAACAGGCCACCCCTCAACTGATGAATCTGTATCAGCATTTGCCTTGCCTCATTATGGCCCCCAAGAACACTTGGAAACCTGCAGGACAGTGTTGGGCTACCACAGGAAAGCAACGGTGCAGAGGATGCCAAAGACAAATGTGTTAAAGAGGCAACACGAACGGTTCTATAATGATCAAGTACACTAATTGAAACGAGTCACACAGTTAAGAGAATCCCGAGGACCGGAGGATCGTTGGTTTTTTTTTTTTTTTTTTTTCCTGCCTCATGAATGTAAAATGCACTTGTAATTTTAATACTATTCCAGATAGAGCAGCCTTTAAATTCACACTTCACAAGACTCCAGGGAAAATAAGTTACTAATGAATGGTATTTACAGTGGCGGCATCTAAGCACACTTTCATTTACTTTTCTAAAGTTACTGTGTAAATTACAAGTAATTAAAAGAAATGCAGAAAGTAGTTTCTTGTATTAAATTTGGTTCAGACTAAAAATAAATAAATAGAATTACTGAAACGCTAAGTTCAGTAAATTTGTCCCTAGAACCGAAACATTCTCGGGAGCCTTAAGACTGCTGGTGCTCTGTAGGACACAGGGCAGGTGCTCAGTAAATATGTATGTGATGGCTCCTAGAGCTCTGACAGGATCTCTTTCTCCACGTGTGCCCTCCTCTCCTGTATTATGGCCCTTGGGACGGGCACAAAACATTGTGGTATCTAAGAACCAACTTCAGTGGTGTGCCGCAGCTCCCACTGAAAATGCGTGCTGTCAAATGTCGCACTTGTCTATAGAATATGGCATTTAAATATTATCGGGATTCCCTTGACTTGTTGTCCAGAACAGCCTGGAGAGTATCCAAAACAAGGAGCTCTGGCCACAAAGACACCGCCCACTTAGGCACTCTTCAGGGGTACTTCAGTACCACGTTCAGGTACTTTAATGAAGTGACACTAGAATATTCCATTCACTGAAGAGGTGACTTTGCTGTTTAGTAACTGAGAAAGGCAAGAAATGACAGGCTTGCTAGACAGCAGGGCTGCTCCCATCTGGGCGTAATCTGCCTCCTGCTCAGAATCGGTGTCTCGGTTCCCTCAGGGTCATTGGTGATGTAACAAGTGCTTGGTTTGTAATGGGAAACAAACATTCTGTGCTAGGAGTGTAATCTGCTAGGAACCCAAAGAGTCGTCTTCAGCGCCTCTATTGTTTTAAAGAAAAACAGTGTACTTTTACAAAATGGAACAAACCCAGCTCCTCCCCCCTGGACAAAAGACAAGATGCTGAAAGCGACTTTAAAAGAAGAAGAAATACAAAGCTCTGCTTTCTCTTTAAACCCGTGAACAATAGAAGGTCATGTGATGCAGTGGCCTATCATCCAGCACATTAATAGCTGTGCTAGAGTAATTACACTTGTGGTATTTTTGCCTCAAGTGAAATTCTGAAATAAGAGGATGGAAATTATGATACTGCTGATAAATATTAATAAGTGAACTTTTAATTTTTTTGCCACAATATTCAAAATGCTAAGCATCCCGCTAATGCTGAAGCAGCCCGATGTGTTTGCCTCCAGGGAGTACGATGCTTTGTGCACTTAAGAAAAAAGTTTAACGGAATTAAAATTTAATATCTAATTAGAGCGAGGCTAATATATTTTGAAATGAGTGGGGGAGACATGTGCCTCTGCTGCATATTCAGGACGGCCATTAATCTTACCTGTAAAGCTGCATTGAGAGGTGTGCAGTAGGCGTGGCTGCTCTGCATGTTTTTAATAAGGGAAGGGTTACTGTATGAGAAAAAGATAAAAACTCAGAGTTAAATGCAGTCGACCCCGGAGTTCCTAGCTAAGTTGTTTTAAGCTGCCTGGTAGCCTTCCAAATCAGCAGTTTCCCTACTACCATAATCCGAAGTTGGGCTTTTCCTCCTCTCTCCTGTTTTACGGGGCCGGCCTGGGCGGACACCTCTGAGGACAGAGTTTGCTACTCAAGGACACTGAGCCTAGAAGTCTGGCTGAAGTAGCAGCGAGCCTAGGTACTCCCTCTAGAGACCTGTCTGCAATTTTGTACCAGGTGGCAGCGGAAGTGAGCTGGAAGAATCTGGACCTTTAAGCACCGTCCTGGCCTGGACTCTAGAATGACTGCTAGAGGGATGGCAGGAGGCTCTTAAGCTCTCCAGGGCGTGGTACTTATTGCCAGGAGACTGCACAATCAGATCTGGGAGGCGTGAGAACATTGGGTGCTGTCTCTGGTACCTGACCAAATGAAGCCAAGAGACCATTTTTGAGAAAACTTCTAGCTTAGTAAAATAAAAATACTAGAGGACTGCACAAGAGCTACTGAGGGAAAAGAATGGCTTCCAATAGGAAATTGCCAGCGTTTATGAGTAGCCTCTAAAGAAAATATTATCATCAGTTACTTTCCTATGCTGGGAACATTTTCATCATTCATTTCATTACAGTTACACTCTTAGCCAACTAATAAGAAATTTACCCCAGTAGATACACATGTTAATTCTATAAACAAGTATTCCTTTTTATTTGGAGGAATTAAAGGTTACACTAAAGTGCTTAGTGATAGGGTCGCTGTAAGCTGCTGAATCCAAATACAACCGATATTTGCATTAAAGACGTCAAAAAAGCATTATTCAAAGGCACTGGCGTTCCAAAGAGAAACAAGAGAAATACATGTACAAATCACACCATTCAGTTTCATTGCAGAAAGCTGTGGCACTGCTACTTGGTGAAATGCAAAACTACATGGGATGAGTCAACCATGCAAAGCCAAAGCAACAGCAGAAAAAAAAAACAAAAAGCAAGTAAAGGCTCTTACTGTGCGACAAGCTCGTCAAAGTTTTCATCGGGGCAGTATTTGCGAGGACGGCCTCGTTGAATATGGCGGCCACGTTTAAACTCTTCATCATCAACTGTCCAAAAGGACCCAAACTCATCCTCTACTCTGATAAAGCACTTATGCAGTGAGAGGTTGGTGCGAATGGCACCCTGGGATAGGAGCAGCAGCAAAGGAGATGAAGTGGCAACAAAAGGAGACGGGGTTGGGGGCAGAACAGACATCCAATACAGGGAACAGGAAAAAGAAAATAAAATGCAATAAGCATAAGCCAATGGTTTGTGAGGGTTAATATGCATTGCCACCTAAAAGCTACTAGCATGTGATGCAACAAAGACCAGCAAGCAGGGCAGGGGACTGGTGGGTATACAAAACAGGAGGGATGAAATGCTTTTTTGCTTCCCTTAACTGAGACAACGTGAAACCACTTCTTTGGTCTAACACCATCTAGCAGCCAAAGCCTCTACATTATACTTGTTAGCACAATCCAAGCTAGGCTAAGAAGTTCAAACATGGTGGACGTACCCACTGATCTTTTGTGGCCTTCGTTTTTGGAATTCTACTTCATCCACTGTCCATACTGCCCCTTTAACGTTTTCTACTCGCACAAAACACTTGTGAAGACTAAGATTATGACGCACTGCATTCTGCAGCAAGTATAAAAGAGAGAACATTTACATTTTCCATAAGAAAAGACTCCAAAAACAGCAGTAAATTCAGCCTAACAGTCCATATTCTGTAAACCCACCCCCCAGAGCTGCAACTGCCACCCCCGTGGAGGACATCCTTGTAGCTGAGGATGTCCTTTAAGTACTTGAAAAACCAAAATTAGGACTTTATGGCACTTTGGCATTTTAGCCTAGTCTGACAATATCTAAGCAGAGGAAATATTTTATAATAAGCATACAAGCCCAAAATAAGTTTCACTGTACAAATCTGCAATATTACTATGACTTCTAAATACAGAAACTTGTAAAGCATAAAATTGTCCATTTTAAACCCATCTACCTCCCATTTTGTAAAAAGAAAAAAGGTAGTTGGGGCTTTTCTTTTAAATCATTTTTAAAAATGGCATTAACACTGCTAAATACAAGACAGTTTCTGATTTTAAATATTTCCATGGGTCTTATTAAGAAGAATGCTAAATTGGATTTTACCATTGAGATTATTTCCTCTTGTAGCCAACAAGATCACTATCCACCCATCAAGCTATGTCTTACCTTCCCGAATACATATGAAAGTTGGCGCTTACTATGGATAAAGATCTTAATTAACTGAGTAAATGCCACAGGAACCAATGAATAGAAAGAACTCTCAATGACAAAATGATGACATTCCTGCAGTTAATGGTTTTCACTGGCACATGTTTCTTTCTTATGGTTCAGAGAAATTTCTAGTCACCCCTAAACTTAGACCTTTGACATCTATAATCCACTAAAAAGGAGGATGTGCACTCAAGGCTTGCGGGCTTTTAGTGTCTCTTCTCTCCTTTAAGGTTCAGAAAAATCCACCAAACCTTACTGGGCAGAGAAGCGAGCACAGCAGGGCTTGCTTTCTTTGGGCCTGGCTGGTTGAACTTACTGGTCCGGGCTCAACATTAGACATAAAGCTATGACAAAGGGATTCGTGTCATTTACTTGAAATTTTCTTCTTCTTTGGAATAAGTAGGGGATTCACTGGAGCACAAGAAGTTGATGCACTCACATCACACCTCACCTATCTTGTGAGCCTCTGCTCAATTCCAGTAACACTGCTAATGCGCTCATTTTGCACCTGCTCCCTTCTAGCACCTGTAGAATTTCCTTCCTGATTTGGCCTTGAAGTTGGCACATTCTGATGCTTTGAGAGCTGTTTCTGTGTTTGGATAATCACAGTTGCCTACTTTTTCTTTTCTGATATGGAACGCTTAGTATCGCCTGGTGTCATGAACTGCTTGCAAGCAGAGTCCACAGGAAAGATTCCCCTAGAGTTTTTTTTATAAAGTCAGCATATTTGGGGTAGGTTCCAAATACCCAGGTGACTACTAAAGGATACTTCTGATTCCAAAGGGTTTAATGGATTTGCTTACAAACAAGGCAAAAGTCTCTAAAACTGAGAACATTTGGAGTGTCAGTTATACCTGACTGGTAAAATTTCTTTGCATATAAATTTTTAGGCTAGGCTTGAACCATTTTCCTTTTTTTATATTGTACAAAAACATAGTGTGGGATGCTGAAGATCTCTTGTTATCACTTGGTGCAACATTAGGGAGGCATAAACAAATAAACCCTTTG
The DNA here is from genome assembly GCF_033115175.1 of Lepus europaeus. Classification (NCBI taxonomy): domain Eukaryota; kingdom Metazoa; phylum Chordata; class Mammalia; order Lagomorpha; family Leporidae; genus Lepus; species Lepus europaeus. The sequence continues at coordinate 45,383,531 of NC_084835.1, forward strand.
AAATTTCCTTTGAAAAATCCAGACAGCATCTATACATAGAGCAGACACAACTGGGAAAGAAAGCAACACCACTAGGCCTGATCATGTGCTAGTGTTTTAAAGTAAAGTACCAACATGAATAGAACCGAAAGAGCTCTAAGAAGCTACTTCTGATAAGGACGGCTGCAGACCTGGCTGAATAAGACAGCCGTGCCAGTAAAGACGCAAAGTCAAAACTTAAGTTTTGTTTTCCACAACTGCACAATGAAGCAGAAGGCAGCAAAAATATCAACAGTTTTCAAGAAAGATGAGTAAGCTCTTTTCAGTCATGACTTTAGCTGGGCATTTCATCTTTTGTCTAAGAGCACAGTACAAATAAGGACACGTAGAGAAAATTACACGTATTTATGAGTCATTAAGTACTTCATCTAGGGTTGTTTATATTAATGACACTTTTCCTGCAGTTTGCAAAAATGGAGAAGTTAAATCTGAAGATCTGAGCTTAAGTATTATATTTGCAACTGGTAATTATTTTTAAATTTGATCATTTGCTATTTATAAAAGGCAGTTTGAAGAAAATGTCTGCTTTATGCGTCTACTACCTGAATTTTTTTCAGCATTCTAAACATTCTTTCTTTGTATTTTATCTCCCAAGGCAGGCTAAGGGAAGGAGCGAAGATTTTGAACACAGGCATCCTTCAGCGCCCATGTGTCTTAATGGAAGCAGGAGGATAATTTGGGCCATAAACTGATGAATTAATTCTATGGTTATGTGCATTTTTCTTTTAAAATGCTAATTTGTCAAGGATTTAACAAAAAAATTGTGTTTTCTGGTTTTGCTTTTGTTTCTCTACCATATAAAATAAAAGGCATTTATTTCAAGCAAATCAAGTTTTCTTGGCATCCTGTAATAAATACCTATCCTGTTTACACTAATTACATGTAAAAATATCTTAAGATCTTTGCATTCAATATATCTAAATGTTTTGGAGTTTAGGGATTACAAAAATTTCAGGTAAAAAAAAAAATACAAATGTCAGCACGTACTTGCCCTCTTTTATATGCAAAAATAAGACACCAAGGTATTCAAAGTGGGAAATTTCAAACACTATTGCTTATCCTAATCCAATGGAATACATACTAATGGAATCTATGAATCAACTACTGAACTGGGAATGAGGTGTGCCATGTGATCCCAATTATTGTGGGCACCCAACAGATAACCATGGATGTGAGAATCAAGTTTCATAACTTAGAAGCATGCATGAACCTCTGAGGGGCAGTCTCATGATTAAATCCAATGAAAGCTGGGTCAAGTGTGTGGTTTCATTTCTCCAGGTTCTTAGTGGTGAGAAAGTGATCTCTGTATACATGCAAATATCAGCTGTGGTTAAAGACCTAACAGTATGAAGTTGGTGGGCAACAGTATCCTCTCCCTTTCCTAAATACTGCAACCAGAAAGAGGTGATTTTACTGGTTGTTCCATCCACACATCTGATGCCAGTGTAATGAGAGTCTTCCATCCAAGCATTTTAACCACAGTCAGACTATTTTCCCAAAAAAATAGGGGATACTTCAAAAAGTTTTGGAAAATGGAATTAAAACAGTTCATTTGGGTACAAAAAACTTTTGAAATTCATGAATAGTTTTTTGTCATAATACACATTTTCCAGTAACTTTTTGACATCTCACATATTCCTAGAGATTGCACACTTTGTGTGTATCCAAACAATATAAATGTAACTTCCTAGTAGACCAAAAACCGCATCTTATTAAAAACAGACTGTGCTATAAAAGTCAAGACCCAAGATGGACCAGGCCTGACAGAAGGCTTGCTTACCTTCCACGTGGCTGCGTTGCGCCGGAAGTAAGCAAACATGCGTGTGAACCAGTTATAAATTTCATTTAGTGTTAGCTGCTTTTCTGGAGATTCGAGAATGGCCTGTAAAGCACAAAGCAACAGCAGAAGGTAATTTATGACCAAATCAGCAAAATTGTTATTATACAGTTTTTTGAAAATATAAACTGTGATTCAGAGCTAAACCTTAAGAAAGGTTTCACAAAATGATCTAAGATTAATGGTTGTATTTAACAGTTCAATAGCAAAATTCAAAATGGAATTATCTAATTGTTTTGAGTTTTTATTTCTGTTTCCGTACAGAAATATTAATTTATTAGTCATTCATAAAGCAGAATCAAAGAGAAATGCAAAACATTTCACTAGCTGATTAAAGCTCAGTAATTATTTAGAGCTCAGATTAATTCTAGGGATCAGAGATTACTGTAGCTTGTGATAATTGACTTGCCATCTTTAAACAGGCTCATTTTCACTGTTGTGTGAAATGAATTTCCTAATAATCACATCGTATTGTAATACTTAATCAAAAGCAATTATGTTATATATTGCAGTTTTAAAAAACCTTATAGAAAGGGTTTTAGCATGCTTGCATACTAAACGGTTTTAAATCTACTTCATCAATATAATATATCCACGTACACGTACACCTTTTAGTATAATTTCACAAACCGCATTATTTACTTACCTGCCTAATTAAAGATGCGTATGTAAATGGTGGTCTAACTTCTGCATTCTTATAAAATTCTTGGTTCTGCGCAATATCTGCTAAATAAGAATCATTGTCCTATTAATTATCACTTTTTAAAAAGAGGCTGATCAACAAGAATTGCAGATTATACTTTGACACGAGGCAAACATGGAGTAGCTACCTGAAGAAATGGGCACGTTGTATTTGTCTGAGTACCGCCTGCGGATGGGCCCCACCGTGTGCATGCTGGTGGTGGTGATGACGGAGGGGCCTTGGGTGACGGGAGTGAGGGGGGCGGTGGGGGTCGTTGGAGTATGAGGTAAGCTCTGTGGAGAAGCCTCTGAGGCGGACTTGGAGAGCGTGACGCTTGACACCAGATTCAGCTGCGAGGGAAAGAACACTTATTAGGAAGACCTTTAGGGAAACACAGTAACCAAAACAAGAATAAGACAGAGGATGCCTGGCAGTGTGATTTTTCTAAGTAGCTATGTCTACAATCACCCGAAAGGCAAGGCGAGTGTGGAAACAATTCATTTAAGTATTTACTCTGAGAGGCTTCTTGCATTGTTCTCCCCTGTTTGCAGTGAGACAGGTGTTTTCCAAAAGCTGCTAAATGGGTGTTGACAGACACAGAAGGGTTACCCAGCCTAGTGAAATTATGAAGCGCTGCAGCACCGACAGTTCTGTAATCGTGACATCTCACCTTCTTTACTAGCCTGCCAAGCATGCTAAGCCTCAGAGGGAGGTGGCGTTCTCAGAGCCACTAGCAAAGACAGATATTTTAGGGAACACCGCTTGGAATGCATTGGTATAGACCTGGGCAGTCCAACAGAAAACTTTGTTATGGGCTGGCACATCTGAAAAGCCATTTTTACTTAATTGTAATTAAAATTAAACCCTGATGAAGCACAACAAGGTCACGTGACCTTGTAGCTACCACACTGGACAGCACAAGGATAAACTACTCAACTCCAGCACAGAGATTTCACGGATGATGGGACTGGCCTATGTCTCATATTGAATAGATTGGCACAGACCTGATAAGCCATCATTTCTATCAGTTGGCAGACACTGATATTTAAAAGCTTTATGTGTAATCTTCATTAGCCTCTATCAATATAGGATCGGAATCTATTCATTTTAAAAGGTGGCATATGAGAAATCCAGAATTGTTAAGTTTAAAAAAAAATTTCCCTTTCAATTGTGAACAGGCTGTAAAATGAAACAGTCTACATTAAGTAAGGAAATGAGTATTATTTACTTGGAATACTATTGAAGAAAATGAATGCTATTTTGATTTATCTATTTTACCTTTGCCTTCAAGTGCTATTTCTATGAATACTAGAAGGGATAGATAGCCCTTTTTCAAATTTTGTTGCAACAGAAATATTATGTTAAGCCTGGCAATGCTGAAGAACTGTTTTTAGCATATCTGTTACCATTTGCACAGAATTGTTATCTTAGATACATGGAAATCCAGGAATCTTCAGCCCTTCGTAACCTTTTCTCACTGCGGATTTTGCATCCCCGTAAAAAGTCGGGGTTTCACCACTGCTCCATTCAGTTTGAAGTACGGGCATTGCTTGCGTAAGGTACTCAAGATGAGATTCCTCTGAGACCACAACCAATGAAGAGGTTCAAAGAGTTCCACTGGTGGAGACGGTTTTTACTCCATACTCTCACAGTGAAAAGGCCAGCAGAATCCTCAATGAGGGGAGTTCCAAGGGAAGAAAACGACAATCAAACATAGCTGAGGAAACATTAATGGAAAGATCAACATGATGCTGGCAGTCGAGAACCCTGAGTTGTGCTTTCCTTCTGATTTTCAGCTTGGATTGTTCCCTCAGCAGAAACAGCAGACCTCAGTGCGGGAGGAGAGCAGGCTATGGAGATGGCACTACCTTCACAAATCCCCCAGGAGGCAGGGCATATGCTCGGAGTTGCTCTTTTCAATCGAGCTGGCACCCTGACTTCATGGCACACATTCGCAAACTAAGTGCTGGCAGTGCTGGGGAGCCAACCGACGGGAGCTGGGGCTGCCCCGGTCTGTGACACAGGCCTTCTTCACTGACCAGGTCCAAGGAAAGTACAAGTACACATCAGCACGAGCTGCGGGTCAACAAGACCCATGCAGAGAGGTCCTAAGTACATAACCTTTATCCTTCAGACGCTGCTGTGGAGAGTCACGGAGTACAGTCCCAGAACCCTGTTCTAGAACACCTGCCCTTTGTGGTTTCTTTCCTTTCTCATCCCATCACTGATATTTGAGGTGTTATTCCCCACATTTTACAGATAAGCACACTGAGGCTTGGAGAGATTAAAAACTTTCTCATGTTCCCAACTCAAACCCACAGTCAAACCGCAACGTGTGTGGTTCTTGTCCAGACTGATCATCTTATACTTGGTTAATGGGAAAAACAAACACTAACTGGTTTGATTTCTCTGTGTGCTCATTTGTGAAAAGGATTCAATGACTAGCTATTATCTCTGTTACAAATAACATTCAATAAGTATTACTGAGCAAATATAAGGCAGAAGGTCCTGTAATAATGGAAACAGGAATAAAACACATGACTGATATCCTTGAAGAGCTCACCATTAAAAGCAGAGATTGGTCAAAGACAAATGTACACGATAACCACAAAATATTCCCAGGACTGATTCCACTTCTTGGCTTCTCTTCAGCTTAAGAACATGATCCTAAACATTGTGGCCACCTTAAAAATGTAGTGAAAACTAGATAGAAATGTCCTTAACAAATATGGAGGTGGGCATAGTGAGCATGCCACAGCTTGGGATGCCCACCCCTATCAGCATGCCTGTCTCTGCTTCCGATCTAGCTTCCTGCCATGTGTGCAATCTGGGAGGCAGTAAGTGATGTTGCTCAAGTACTTTTGTGCCTGCCACCCACATGGGAGACCTGGATGGAGTTCCCAGCGTCAGCCTGGCCTGCCTCACCCCAACCTCCCCCCATCTCCCTCCCCACCCCCAGCTACTGCCGGCATGTGGGGAGTGAACCAGCAGCAGATCTCTCTCTTTCTCGAGGAAGATCACCACATCTAGTGTGTCAAAAATAAAGTCATGGAAACATTAAGCTGGGGCTGACTCATTTTGGGGGGTACTCATATCTAAGACCAACAGACAAACCCCCAGTATCAATCAAATGCAAAAAGAATTTGAGTCTTGTAAGTGTTTACAAAGGTCTCAGCACTAGGACTATTTCTACCAACAAAAGCAACAGAAAAAAAAAAAAAAATCCCTCCAGGTTAGCAGTCAACAAGGAGAAAGATGAGGAAGAATCTTCTGGATGCTTTGGAACCTAGGTAGCAAGTGGAAATAAACACTGAGCCAGAAGAGAGCAGAGAGGGGGTTTACCAGGCTTGACAAATGACACCATGATTCACACCCACTGCTGGGCTGTCTCTAATAAGCCACAGAGGAAGCAGCCAATCTCAGCTAATTACCAGATAAAAATGTATTGTAAGGACTCTAATTAGGAGACGCGGATGGAGGTGATCTAATGATTAAATGCTGCATTCGGCTGACCCCACCATCCATGTGCAGTGGCGCAAGATGTCACTGGAATATTTTGTAGAAACAGTAATTTTATTTCGAGGAGGGGAGGCAGTAATATTTGTAATGATGGCTATGAGGTAAACTAATTAAAAGACAGTTCCTGGAGGAAGAGGGTGGCTGAGAGCAGCTGTGGCCATTCCAAAATCAAGTGCCAAGTCTCAATAGAGGAGCTGCAGTCAAGTGGAAAATTTCTGCCTGACCTCTGCCCTCGCTATTAATTTGCAGGAAAACTAATGACACATATACATATTCCCACAAAATTGTTCTAATTGCTAATTTGCCAAAGGAGCCAAGATTCCAAATTAAACATGACTGTAGTCTGTGAGGGAAGGAAGGACAAAAAGCTGTAAACTCCAAATAGTGGGTGCTTTGCCACACAAAATCATCTGAAGGCTGAACCAACAAGTTAATGAAATGTCAACCTTGTCAACTGCTATAGAAGTTTCTTAACTTTTAAGCTTTCGTTTGATGATCATGTGCTTGTCTTGAGGAGAAACCATCTTCGAAGAGGGAGAGGAAGGGAGAGGGGATGGAGCCTGCATGGGGAAGGATTCAAAACAGGCTTTGTGTTCCAACCAAACCTGCTCTTTTAATTAAGTTCTCTCTGGAAAAAAAAAAAAAAAGTGGACCAAAAACATTAATGACAGATTTAGAACAAAAGAGCACATCGGGAAGGGTGTGGGTTTTGCTATTATCTTGAAATATTCATCTTAATTGTAAACTATTAAATCTTAATAAAATCATCAATTAGAAATGAAAGCATGTGTGCTTCGTGTGTCTGTCGTTAGGGTTTTAAAAGATTATGTTTTCTGGGGCAGGGAGCAGGAAGGGACTGGACTGGGAGGTTTCTTTTCCTGATGGAAGGCCTATTTTTCTTACTGTGTTCATTTTCTACTTAAAAAGAAATTGCTATGTTTAGAAAAGTTAGTAACTCTGATATTTTCTACATGGCAACTTTCCATCATGTGATGATTTCAGCAAAGATAATCTCTTTGAAACTCTGGCCAAAAGTTAAATTCTTATGTCACTTAAAATTGCCGGAGGCTTTTATTTTTTAAATTTATTTGGGCTTTCAAGCATCATCTTTGCCCTCCAGTCAGTCACAGAAGGGCTATCTTGGAAATCTTAGCCATCGAACTATTTGAACTCTATCAGCTACCCAATATTGGGCTTGATCCTTAAGAAAAAAGAAAATTAGTCTCTAGTTTTTAACAGTAATCTCCTCGCCCATTTAAAGATGAGTCACTCACATTAAAAAAAATAAATAAGCCACTGATGTAAACCCCAGACAGAAACAGACTTGTTGTAAGTATTCCCCTAAGAACTCATTTTTATTTTTGTTTATGCTCTTGCCTCACATGAAAACTGATTCTCAGAACAAAAGACAAACACGAAACCAAAACACCAAGGGACACAGGCGGGCGGGCGGCATCGTAGGGACTCTCAGGCTCCCAGGCCTTGTTTTTCTGCTGTTGGTTTTACTGGCCCGAGTGGCTCAAGCCCTGCTTGCAGTGTATGCTGGCATTTCTAGGCATGAATCAGCGAGTTCAGAGACGGCCTTTCTGAGGCTGCCGGGAGGTGACCAGCCCGGGGGCGGACAGGAGGGTGGGTGGCAGCTGGACGGCCCTGGGGAGGAGCCCTCCTTTTCCTATCTCGCTTGGCCCTGTAGAAGACTCAGAAGGTGGCGCAACTGGCAGTGACACTACACTACAAACAAAACCAAAAAAGCTTGTGCTGAGCTGACGAGGGAGAGACTCAAGGAAAGCCAGTCCATAAAGCAGCGTTTGTGTGTTGCGCTTAGGAATCTCTCTTTATGACTGTCTAATATTATTTCTCCAACTCGAAAGCAAGGCCCCGGCAGCCCAAACGATCGGCCATGCCTTGAAGAGTTAAAAAGACCCCTTTTTTTCAGAGGGTGGTGCTTTGTTTTTCTAGTAGCTAAAAACAATTTCAGAGCAGCCTTAATTGCTATGGTTAGAGTCAAAGAAAATGTGTAAAAGGGAAAATCTAATACTGCATTTCGTTCCAAATATGTTTTATAATATTTTCATAACGAAGGATACACTACCCACACCGTAATTACCTGCCCACCGAATGTGAAGAATGTGGTTTCTCCGGGATCAAGAGTTTGTTCTCTGATGTGCTGAACTACAGAACTACCCTAGAGCAAGGCCTGCACCTCTTGTACCCAGTACAATGAGCTATGATTTACCGTGTTTCCCTGGCATAATGGCAGTGAAACTTTTTTAAGAAATCCTTAACTTAATGAAGTCACAGCTCAGACAGGTTTCTTTTTGTTGTTGCTGTTGTTACACCTCCTCTTCAAGTAAATGTCTCAGCAAATTCTCCATGGAGACATTAACCTCTGCGCAGGACATTTTGATGTTTACTTTCAGGATGTTACCAAGTTTGGAACAGAAGAATACTAATTACTTTCATTAGGGCACTTTACTATTGTCTTGTTTTTTGCTTTCACTTCTCTTTCCATAGAAAACAGCAGAATCTTTTAAAACTTAAAAACACAGCAATTTTAGCACTTCTAAGAATACATCAAGAATTGCTTTTCCGCTCCATATATACAACTGCTAGAGCTTACTGCTGCTCGATAAACTTTTCCATATCCTTTCCATAGAGGGCCCAGCCTTAATAAAATTACGTATGAGAAGTTGATCTTAGCTGATCTCGGCAAGTCCTTTCCTTCCTCCACACTCATCCTCTTGACTCATCTTCCCTCCCAGCATCCTTCCTCGCAAACACAGGTACGCAGACCACACTTCACCCAGGGAGGGATCCATGAAGCTCACTCCTTACTAGTCATCTTTCAGGTCTCAGCTGACCTGCCCCTTCTCCCAGAAGCCTCCCATTCCAGGTCAGCTGTCTTCCTCACAGGCAGCACAGGCAGTGCCCAGAGATTGTGTGTGTTAGTGTGTGTGTGTGTGTGTGTGTGGCCATTGGCTATGCTGTTCCACAAGACCCCACGCACCTCCCTGGCAGGAGGTCTCTAAGTTGATTACTCTTTGTGTTCAGGAGGCAGTGTACTCAGTGAATGTGTGAAGAAACAGCTGGATTCTTAATGCAGGAATCTGCTACCCACAGAGAACCTGCACTCTGAGTCTGCGGTAGGATTCTGAGAAGAGTTTTTTTGAGGTTTCAAAGATGTGATGTGGGGGCCGTCGCTGTGGCATACCGGGAAAAGCGACCACCTGCAGTGTCGGCATCCCACATGGGTGCCAATTCAAGTCCTGGCTGCTCCACTTCTAACCCAGCTCTCTGCTGTGGCCTGGTAAAGCAGTAGAAGATGGCCCAAGTCCTTGGGCCCCTGCACCGGCATGGGAGAACCAGAAGAAGCTCCTGGCTCCTGGCTTTGGATCGGTGTACTCCAGCCATTGTGGCCATCTGGGGAGTGAACCAACAGATGGAAGACCTCTCTCTTTCTGTCTCTCTGTCTCTCTGCCTCTCTGTAACTCTGCCTTTCAAATAAATAAATAATCTTAAAAAAAAAAAAAAAAAAAAAAGATGTGACGGCAAGCAGGAAGACACACTCTTGGGGGAACTGGATGGACAGGAAGGCTATGGACCCCCATTTCCAGAGCACCCCACACTTCTGCGCAGCGTGGGGTGAGCTCAGATCCGCATCTAAACACTTGGGCACTGTCTCAAGATGAGCATATCCTCTAACTCTCCAAATCTGAAGATGAGTTCCACAACAGGATCCAGAAAACGCATCCCTGGGCTGACGTAAGAACCGTGCAAGAACGTTCTGGCAGTTTCCCTGGTTGGATGATTGGATACAACGAATGACACTTACCACCCAAATGGCATTTAGTGAAAGACAACGTTTACAGCAAAGCATTCTATCACTTAGTGACTAAGAATTTTTAAATAAACAACGAGGTTCCTTTTAAACAGAAATGGAAAAAGAAAAACTTCATAAACTTACTGGCAAGGTTGTAACATGAAAGTCCCCATCTATGGTTAGTTTTCAATCCCAATGACTGCTTGTTGCAAATCACAGATTCTAGGAGGATACTCATTCAAACACACACCAGGCACTCTATTATTTAGGGTGGGATAAATCAATCCCAGGCTATTGGGAATATGTTGCACATTACAATCAGTCACCAGATAGCTCTGGGCCCCTCAAGTTAAAGGCATCGAGGGCCTGCTGAATGTATGTGCCTCTCCCCCAGTGCAAGAAAGTGAAAATTTATGCAAAACATTACATGTCTACTTTTTATAATTAATTTTCCAATGCCTCACCTATACATATTTTAATAATTCCTGATTTATAAGATGGTATCTATAATAAAAATTTTCTATTTTCCAATAAATGAAAAGAAGGCAGGTTCACTCCGACAACAGAGTGTCACACAATATCTGCTTGTCAGGCACCAATTTTTACTTCTTACATGTAAGTTAAAGGATAAGGAATTTATAATGCTGCCTGTGAAGGGAACCACTTTTCATACACAAATGTGATCTTTTTTTTTTCAAAGGGTAATACAACAGTACATTTACATAAACTAATCCAAACAATCTATGTATTTGACAATGGCAAACCTCACACAGACGGCCTATTGTTGGTTTACATCTTGGAGTTCTTTATATTGGCTTGTAGCGCTGCTCTAGCTGTCAAAGGTTTGACTTGGACTCTAAATAAATGGTTATAGAAGTGCTGTGCAGCGATATTGGACTTCTTTGCAAAAGAAAACCTGCTGTGTATGAATTCAAAAGCTATTAATTTTTCAGTCAAAAATATTCGTGCCTATTTCTTTTAATAAAGAAATACTGTGCTGAGCTACTAAGAGATAATGTTGACTAGTGGTAGAGAATTTTCAATAGAGCAGTTAAAAATAAATTTAGTAGGAGGTCCCCTTCAAAGTTATAATTTTCTAGAATGTAAAACACTTTTTTAAAAAATACTAATCAAGACAAACCTTCCTTCCCTGTTCGTATCCCCCAGAACTGCTTTTCCCTGTTTATTGGTTGCTTAACACTGGCCCATGCGGACTTACAAACATGGTGCTCCCTGCCAACACCCAGCCCCATTGCTTGCCGGGTGCCCTCCTGTGTTTTGCAGTTTCTTGTCTTCAGATGTATCTCTCCTCCTCCCCACAAAGAGCCCCATAATACAAAACATTTCCAACGCCAGAGTGCTGAGTACAACATCTGTTCTATCGTCACCGTGTCTAATCCATGGAGGAAGGAGATAATCTCGTTCTCTCCCTTGTTGCTAGATGTAGGAACTCAAATCCTTCATCACCAGAAAAACAGGTCTCACCAAAGGCACTGGAAGACCTTCAGAGGGTTCCACAGTGTGCAGCGCCCTTTGCCACCAGGTGTGCCTGTTTGTAAAGTGAACCACGTCATCTCGGGGTGCCACCAACTTGCTTACCTGGATTCATGTATGGTCCAGTACCCTTCTTCAAAGGAGGGCCTGGCAGGAACAGCACAGGTGACTACTACTGATTCTATAATACTATACGACCTGGTTCCTTTTTTTTTCTTTCTTTCTGGTAGCCTATATATCCAGTCCTTCAGCCATTTACTGTGAAATACATGGAAACGAAGACCTCTTTCCTAGTAAAAATGGATGCGCGAAGTGTTTAATGATTTTATGTCCTATATCTCAGTAATGTGTTCTGTTTCAGACATTAATTTTGTCTGCCAACTGCATCTTGGCAGGCTACCATATTTGCTGGGTTAATAGTCTGACTCCGTTTTATTTCTATCACCATAAATCATACATATATGGGTGTATGTTTGCTTTATTTATAGAAAAAAATCAGTCAAAACAGATAAACCAATACTTTGCCATTATGCTGCATCATTGCATATTGATTAAAATTGCCGGTACTAACTATAGATTGTCAACGCTCAATTAATTTTCACACAGTGACTCCAAGCAAAATCAAATAAAGGCAGTGTACCTTTAAATTTTACAAATCTTAAAATCAAGAAGCAAAGCACTGTCTCCATTTTGAATAATCAGCTAAAGCTCCTAGATTTTTAACCAACATAAGAAGATGAGAAATACAACAGTTAAAGAGCTCAATTTATTACAAGGAATGAGGTCTAAGACAGGATTGGGGGTTCAGGTATCAGCCTTCTGCTTTGATATTAATTGCCTGAACTGGAAGGGCATCCTTTAAGGTCTCGTAAAAGGGAACGGGGCAAGAAAGAAGAGAGTCCTAAAAATTAAAGGTAATCTCAGTATACCACGTTTGGTCCCCTAACTTTTCACTTCCAGACTCCTTGGTAATCCTTAGATGCTGTCCATAATTTAGCCTCTAGCTATTCTGACAGTATGTAGTCTGTTTTTTCCCTCTGTTACCGTGAAACTGAATTGTTCCTTCCTCCTTTTCTCATACAACATGGGCTCTTGTCTTACCCAGGCTGAATTGCTGCTTTTCTCTGCTGTGATGTTCTGGCTGCCTTCTCTGCACTCCTACCAGTCACACAGCTTTTCTTTTTCCAGTGAGTTCTCATGACATGCTTCAGTACTTTGGTTTAGCACCAGTCATTCCATCCCAAGGAAGAGCCGGCTGCCTGGGCCTCGTGGGCAAGGACCATTTCTGAATCACCCCGCATCTTCCCAGATACCCAGCTCACGGCCTTCGTCACAAAAGGCAACCACCAGAGACCTTCAACACTCAAATACACAAAAGCAGGCTGCCCCCTCCCTGTGCTTGGAGTGAAGAGGCACAAGAGGAATATTGGACATTGGCTCTGATTTGCACCCCTTGATATGGATGAGTACTTACGGGCTGAGGGGCGGCTTTGGGTTCTGTAGACTTCACGTGCAGGTGGGTCATCATGGCTTGCAGGCGTTCTTTGTCTTTTGCAAGCTAGTAGGAAGAAAATGCTGTTTAATTTCTCTGAATACAGATGCATGACTATTTTAACACCTCAAATGATACATATTCCAACAAACTGTGGCACCATAACACATGACAAAACTCATTTTCATGGCTTCATCATTTTTGAAATCTATACGACCGTTGCCAAACTGCAACTAACTGGAGGTGTAGGTGTGAGATTTCTCAACACAAGATGCAGGAGACTTTAACTGGGAAGTTCTAGACCTGCTGGCACCAAGGAGTTCCATGTAATGTGGACAGCTAAAAGACAAACGTGAATCATGCCTATTAACCAACCTGAAGAAGCCAAAGGAAAATGAGCTAGGTAGCTCAAACTCATAACTGCATCTGTTGTGGTTGTGGAAGAAAAACTAGACAGATGGATATATTTATGCAAAATTAGCTTCCTCTTTCTTAACAGGTAGGCACAGATTACGATAGTGCTGGCTAGTGATAGCAGCAAGGCAGGAGTAGGGCTGCGAGAGTGCAAATGAATGGAGAGAGTAAGTTCGCTCCTTCATTTATTTAATACTTGTGTATCTGCTATATGCTATTTTCACTTGAGTTCACTCTATGAACACAGTATCTTCTGAAGTCACAGAGACTCTCATTGGATGTACACAGTAGGCTTTCAAGTACTAAGTGAATTCCACATTCTATGCTATGGATTGTTTTAACATGGTATTTTCAGTAGTTCAATGCAGCCGGGCATAGGAGACATACCATGATTACTTCTGAAAAAGAAGTGAAAAAATATACCCTCAGAAGATGAATGTATACTTAAGAGAACAGCTTTGGTATTTAGGAAAAAAGTACAAGAGATAAATTGGTGGAGGGACGGCTGAGGGGGGAGACGGGAAACACATACTGTCTTATTTCAGTACTTTTAAAGATTGTTTGTCCAAAATGATACCTTAGAGTTGAGGAGGGTCACATTTCTTCTGTGTCAACTTAAATTATCTTAAAATTCAATTAATTTAGTAAGTCTAAGATTATTCCACAATAAAAGATCAAATATGCCTCCACCGTTTTAATACTTCTTTTTAAGGAGAAAGGCGGGCAGGAGTTGGGGTTGGAAGAGAAAAGAGAAAGGGCAGAAAAGGCGAAGAGAAGCATCTTTCCGCTTATCCCAACTGATGACTCAGTCTCGAGCCCTATCACATTTGATTTCTTTCTTTTTATTCCCTTGTGGTTCAGGGAGGAATAAATTAAGAGAAGGAAAAAAAAAAAAAGCCTTACAGTGTTAGCATTTATCTTTCAACAAACAGGAAATGAAAACGATACCATATTAGGAGCCACTCTGTGTTATTCATCCTCTGTTCTTTAGTAAGTTATTGAACAGCCAAACTAAAAGATTTCTCTGAACACATAATGCTAAAGGAATTTAGTGTCCCAAAGTGTCTTGGACAATTAAAACCTTGGGAATGGCATTTTTCTACAGCTATTTATTTTTTTTATACAAGTGGCCTAAGCTTTCTGGTGTCAAAACAAAAATATTCTTAGATTTCAGAAAAAGGTTTTGCTTTAAAAAAAAAAAAATCCTCAGGCAGAAGGAATGGAGGCATATATGTTGCTCTCTATTTAAAAACTAGAAGTAATCTGCCATGTGAACAACCCAAATTAAAGGGTGAGAGGTGACATTTACTGAAGAGTCTGCTGAATATTAATTGTGACTTAATTTGGGGAAAAACAGTATTTATGTAGCAATTGCAGACTAAGTTTGGTAAAAGACAAATCCCAATTCCTAGCATCAAAATTGATCATTTTCTCCATGTTCCCTGCAAAGGTCTGTCAGGATGACCTTCTGCTTTTCAGTTCAAGGTGGACACAGCACACTGCAAACACACACCTAGGATGTGTAAACATAGCCACATCCATCACCTTCTGGGGTAACTGCCATAAGTAACATTCTCTTATTTTCCCAGCAGAACATTCCTTAGAATTCATCATCCATCCTGAGAATTATCCAGGAGTCTCAATTTTACCATTCTAGTTCTGCTTTTCTACAAGATGGTCAAGGTTACATAAAAAAGGCAAAAATCCAACTTTTTGGTTACAGCAAGTCAACAGTAATATCACATTTCTCAGATGAGCTTTAAATTGTTAATCAACTACACCTCTATTACAAGCAGTTTTAACAATTACAGGGGGTGGAGGGTTGGGGGAGGGAACCTTGCCAAATTTACTTTCTGTGTTTTTAGCCCCCCCCCCCCAAAAAAAAGGCTAAACATTCACACCCTTTGAAACCACATCCTCTCGCCACAACGGCTGTCTTGCATTTGTAATACTCACTGGCCCTTCAGAAAGCATTCAGCTTCTTGATTACTTTTAATGCCATCATTACATGAGCTCACCACCCCCATCCATATTCACGGCATCATTTCATTATTAGAATATGAGAAGACCAACATTTAATATGAGCAAGTGTATTCCAGCACTCCCTCCCACATTGTGAATCCCGTGAAAAGCAGAGAGAGGCGGACTGAGGAATTCAGTCCAAAGGTCAAGTAAAAATTTGGTAGGTAAATGAAACAACATTTTATGCGGTGATAGCAACACAGAATGACTCTGTAAAAGCTTTCCTGGTGAGTATGAAATGAGTATCTGGGATAAAAGGAAGAACAACAGGCTCCACATTAGAGGGAGCTGCCTGTGTGCAGGGACTGCTTTAATTACCGAGTTCCTTCACCCATTCTGTAGTATGATAGCAGAGTTAAAGACGTGGGCACAACAGTCATACGGTGCCGTGTTCAGATTCGGGCTCAGCGACTCTGGGCACATCATGTAACGGACCTGTTCAGCATTCAGTTTCTCCTGAATATGGGGTAACCATCTCAGCAGTCTGCAGGGCTTTTCTGACAAGGAGATGCGCACCTGCACACGACAGGCTTAGCATGGCAGCTAATGCTCCACCAGTTCGCAACACATCTGTTCTTGTTTGCTGAGCATATGAATGAGTCTAGCCTGGCTCAACTTCTGCTGACCGGCTCTATGTTTGGAATGTGGTTCCATGTGAACAGGGGTGCCATGGAGTTTCCAGTTAGGCTAACTAGGAAGAAAAATACTTTTCATGTTTTAAAGAACGGAAGAGAAAGCATAGGGAAGAGGGTTTATCTCTCTCAGTTCTTCCTGTATTTTCCCCTCAGCCTGGGCAGCTGTTTCTCCCCCTTGGCTGATATAGGTCATCCCCTCTTCTATTAGCCGTGGCTTCAAATTAGGTTTCAGAAGTCCAGGCTGCAAAGGATCAGAACTTGTGCACTGCTCCGGACTCACTGATAACTGCCGAAGGCTAGGAGCTCCACTCAACATCTTCAAAGATAAAAACTAAGAAGATTAAACTCATTCTTTTAGCAGGGAAAAGGGAACAAGCTTTTGGGTTCATTTAACATCACCATTTTATATGCTGTCAGAAGGACTAATCATTTTAAGGCCAATTTGGTGGTTCCCACTCATGAGAAACAACACTCTGCTAAAACAAATGGTTTTTCTATGTGTACAGATGCTAGAATTACTGATGTCAGACGAGAAGAAGGGCCTGAGCCCCTCATCTGATGCCACAGGAGCAACGAGTGTCGTGGCTCTTTGAAGTCCCCTGGTTTTGTTTCTAAGACTTACAGTAGAAGAAACCAAGGCCCACAGGGTGGACACATCGGAGGGCCTGGAGTCAGGAAAGGGAGGACGTGGACCAGAAGCCTGCCTGCATGATTTTGCTCCGATTTTCCCACACTGGATCACCTTGGATAAAAAGCGAGACCAGATTTGCCTCCCCTGCCAGCCACTGAACTACTGAGGCAGAACCTCAGGAAAAAGGTGGGGGATATGTAGTTTCAACAGGCATTCAACTTAGGAGTAGGCCAATCTGGATACTTCCAGTACAGCAACATCCCACATTTAACCACCAAGAGCCTCACCTAAGCTTGCTAACGCTCAAGGTTGGTTTTGTAGACAGTGATGATCCAAACAGACCGGCTGGACTCAGAGTGTATTTAGTTACTCAGACAAGATATGACCAGCTACACACCAGCTAATGCACATCTGATCTAAAGAAGAAAACCAGCCAGTAGGGGGGAGGAAAAGGGGAGCCACAACTGGAAGGAACAGAACTGACATTCTTCTACCAAACCGAGCATTTGGTTATTTTGACCCATTTTATCAAACGATGGTAATCCACATGCTTTCACAATCTAGCCCCAGTGAAAGCTTTTAAAGGATTCCTTTCCTACCACTGCAGCATTCAGGTGGTGGGCAATCTATGGCTCATTTCATCCCAGTGGAAGAATTTCCCTACTTTCATTGTGCTCTGTCACCATGTTAACATTCCTCCCATGTTGTTATTAAAGACTCTCTTGACATTTAAAGCAGACGCACACTAATACTCAGTCATAGTCTAGGAATTCTAATGCTCCCAGAGTTAGGCAGGATTTTAAATTATGAACAATAAGTGTCTTGGTTTTCAAAGGAGGACGTGCAAGTGAGAAACCTAGAGCCTCTCTCTCCTTTTTCTTGGCTCCAGTCTCAAAGCAGTGGCAATGGAAGCCACGCTGCCATGAGGACCTCTCCTTCCCCAGCATGCCTGGAGTCAGGAGACGCTGCGAGGCCGCCGCTGTGAGGAACTGTCCTGGCGATTGCCTCGAATGGGGTTAGAAAGGTTCAAAAGGGGATACATTACAGATAATATATTTGCTGAAGCCTAGCAAGCTGGTGTGATTACAAATAGCACCACTAATGGCAGAGTAATCACATGTAGAGTCCGTACAGTAATTGATTTGTGTTAGGATTAATGCCTCCCGGTGCTACTGAAGCGGGTACACTTTTCTTCCTGCTGACATTTCCTGAGCTTACAGTTCCTGGTGTAGAGGATGCAGAAAACTTTGGAGTGATCCTAGAAGCATAGGCCAGGGATTGCTCAGAAGAGAGCTCCATGAGGCTGGCAGGGGCTTGGCTGCACCATCCAGGGTTGAAAACCAGCAATTCACAGTTTTATGCATAGAACCCTCACTGATGGGAGCAGGCAACAACCCTCTGTGTACAGACCGTGCTGCGGCGTCCTCTGGTAAAAAGAGCACAGGCTACCAAGGCTGGGTTAGCCTCCAGTATTCACCACTGGTTTTCAACAAATGAATCTAAGCCTTGCTTTCTTTATCTCTAAGGTGGGACGGGGTGGGGGCACTGAAAATTACTTTGTTGACTCTAAGAGACCAGTGATTGTTAAGATCACTGTAGATTTAGTAATACCTTTTGCAGGTAACAAGAAACATAACATCATGCATGCTCATTAAATTTGACACATAAACATTCCCAACTGTCACATTTTTCTTTTTAAAACTGACTCTTAGAATCATGGAAACAGGGCTGTATCTACTCACAGAGGGCTGGTGAGGAAGGGTTTGATGCAGTTCGGGTACCCTGGCATGTAGTAGGAGCTCAATAAAGAGCTATTCAAATGGTGCTTGAGCTCCAAGATGACATAATTACAAGGAGAATATGGGCATCCAACAGTGTTCTTTTATAGCCAGTGGATTAAAACTGATGGTTACTGGAGACAAACTCATCCCAATTTGCCCAGAACTTTTCCAGTTTTGTAGCTGAAAATCCTGAATCCCAGGAATCCTCTCAGTCCCAGGCAAGCCTGGGGTGGTTGATCAGATAAATGAATTTTTGAAAACCAGTATGTTTTTCTGCTCTCTGGGAAAATTCTAAAGAGGCTCCCTTGCCTTGGAATGTCCTTACCAACGGCCCTTTCCGCCACCACCTCCATAAAGTCCTCCTCCCTTTGAGAAACACAGCCTGCGGGGAAGCTGGAGCGCACGCTGGTCTTACCCTATCTGCTAGGTTGCAAGTCACTGGAGGAAAAAAAAAAGCCACTTTCCTTGTCTATATCCAGGGATTTCAATACAGGAGGAGCTTGATAAAGACTGACTGAATGGAGTAAAATTATTAAAAATAAAAAGTACACACCTTTCTACTCCCATCTCTTTTCTAACAGGTCATCGTCAAGGTTTTTGGCATATTTTCCCCTTGCCTGATTTGAAAATTCACTTTAAAGGGTCTCCAGGCTGAGATGTCATAGGAAGCCTGCTCTCCTGACCAAGGTTTCTTTTTCTCTTTCATTCCAAACACATATGTATCCACCAGAGAGGATAGATGACAATTTAGCAATGCCACATGGCTGTAAAATGGATTGAAACCAAAATACTTGGGCAGAAAAGTGCACCTATGTCACTATTAACTCAGCTTTCTAAGAGAAATAAATTCTGTCATGCTTTTTTCTTCTCAGAGCAGAATTGTGGTCCAGCCACTGCGACATGCTGAGATATCCCATCCACAGCCTACAGGCTGAGTGCTCCATCAGCAGGTTCGGCAGAGCGAAGCCAGGGACCCTGGAGTGGTGTGGACTGCAGTCTCTAGGCCCCACACCCGTGCTTCAGGCACTTTCCCCACGCCCAGAAACAGTCCTGGCCATGGCAGCTGAGGTGGGCAATCTGTACTCTCATCACATCTCTGTCCTGGTGGGGACAGAGGCAAGAATGTCCATTTCATGACCTAGATAAGACCATGTACACTTCATCGTGGTACCCTTCCTTCTCTCCAAGTCATACTCAATTCTTAGTCCGCACATGCTTCCAAAAGAATCTGTCAAAAGAGAATCTCTAGTAGATAAAATATTAAAATAAATTCCCTGATCTCAAAAAGCCATATCCTTGACCCAAATGATTGTTGTGGCATCTGTCTTGCTGTTGTTGGATGTCTACGTATACAGTGTAAGGAGCTCACACAACATCTTGGGGTTTATAATGTCAGGCTTCCGAGTAATAGGGTTAACCTCCATCTAGAACACTGGTAAAACGTTAAGAAACCCTAACTGCCATTTTAATAACAAAATAGAGTAGGAGATAATTTAAAAAGGCAGAATGCCCACTTTGATGTCATCCTGACTCCTTTTCCCTCTCAAAGAGATCAGTAAAAAACTGCAACGTGGGTTGAGACCGGCATTGTGGCATGGCAGGTTAAGCTACCGCCTGCAATGCTGGCATCCCAAATGAGCACCAGTTCATGTCCCTGTTGCTCCACTTCTAATCCAGTTTCCCTAATAATGTACCTGGGAAAGCAGAGGAAAATGGCCCAAATACTTGGGCTCTTGCACCCACATGGGAGACCTGGAAGAAGCTCTGGGCTCCTGGCTTCAGCCAGGAGCAGCCCCAGCCATTGCGGCCATTTGGAAAGTGAACCAGTGGATGGAAGACTGATTCTCTTTTTCTCTCTCTCTCCCTTTGACTTTCAAATTTAAAAAGAGCAACATGAGAATGGAATTAAGCATTGCTTCTCTGTTAAACTGTAAATAAGCACTCCACTGTTAAGAAAATAGCATGTATTTTTATATCTTCCAATCATTTTAAAAATATAGGTATATTTTGCTTTTTGCTTTTAACTAATATGTCTATCAAGACTTTGGTTTGGGAATGAAGTCATATTTTAAATACCTGGGGATGGACAGCTCTCCTGCACTTCACTGGTCAGATAGGTCTAAGTCAGACTCTGAAACCCATCATTTTGATTTCTGCTTGAAATCTCACCATTAGAATCTTAAAGGCTTTTTAGTTTGATTCAAGAACAGTGTTGTAAAGACAGCTCTATGGAGGGAAATATCTCTACTTACTATCCCTAGGGCTAATAATGATTATTATTGTTTTTATATGCATCTAATTCTTTAGGGAAGTTTGAGTGATAGACCAGAGACACCAGGGCCTTCCATCTGGGCAGAGGAAGGCCTCTGAGGTTTTGACTCAATGTGGACTACAAAGGTACACAGGACAGCACTCATGTGACCTTCACCACCTCTGGGCACTCGCTGAGCTGACTGACCGTATCCTGTGAATTCTGCTGTTGAATCTTGTTATGATGACCATCCGTTTAAATATAACGTACCACCATCAATGCATGCTCTAAGTCCAATGTGAGTTTATTTGTTTACAGTGGGTGCCTCAGCCAGATACTAATACCAGAGGCTTAAGTAACTCTACAGAGAGAGAGAGAGGCCTTGAGTCTGGGGTTGATTCCTCCTCCTACTCTAATACGGGGGTCACCCCTGGGGAACTATGCAAACCTTAAATGCTCTTTCCTGCAGTGCTAAGTGGGACAAATGTTTATCAAATTCAAGTTAATCAATGGTAATTTGGAAGCATCCACTGAGACACTTGGAAGTTCAGGAATTTCCTGGACTAGGAAATGCCTACTTTAAGGGACAAAGAAGTCGTCCCTGGGTCAGTCAATGGGCAGGGCATCCCTTCCAGAGGAGGTATCCACCGGTCTGTGCTGAGTGAATGGGGGGCCATGGCCAAGGAAAATGCTAATAGAAAGGCTGAGCTCAAGCACATCACTTTCTCAGTATTTTTGCTACTCTGGGAACCTGATTCCCCCAATACCTCGGGTTTATGGGCTCAATGCCAGTCAGTTAAGTAAATTAAAAAGTACATTTCCAGATATAGGTGTGTGAAATGGGCAAATGTGATGGCACAATTGTGGAAACGCTGAACTTCATAGAAACAGGAAGCCTAAGAAGAAATCTAGCTAGCTCTGAGTAGGACTGCACCAGGTCCCCAGAGCCCTCCAATGTGCTAAGTCTGCAACCCAAAGACTCTCCAACCAGCCCTTGACAAGTGCTCCTCCTAACTCTACCTCAGGGAAAGAGTTCTTGAAATACTAATAAGGGTTCACTGTTTGCTGTGTATTTCATGTAATTGAATTAAATAACTAATAAATGAAATGTATTTTGATTTGACCCCTTTCTAGAATCGAAATCTTCTCTTGAGTACATTTCTGAGGTTGTCAAGAATCCTCTGGTGTCAGCCAGCACCACCCAATGAATGGACAGTACCCCTGGAAGATTATTTTGTCATCTACTTTTGTTTCTAGAATGTGTAAGAACTAGGAAGGCAGCCCTATCTGTGTTAATCACTGTTGTACTTCCTAATGGCTCCAGCAAGATGCCTGCTATTTAACTGGTTCTTGTTCATGTTTGCTAAACGAATGAGCAGGTGGAGAGATGTGAACGAACACCTCTTAGCCAGCTTTCTGTGGCCCCCAAGAATGGCACGCACTTGTCATGTGAAGCTGCTATTTGGGAAACCTGATCAGTGTGGTGACTGCACTGGTATTATACACCAAGGTTAAGAAAGCAGTTACAGAGAGGCGGGCAGAACTTCGGGTTGCCAGGAACCTGAGGAAACAAGCTGCTAATAACGTGATGCAAGCTGTTTTCTTCCGAACCTCTGGACCAGGGGTCGCCTGGCAAAATGTCTTTGTTGAGGGCCAGATCGCAAACATTTTCAGCCTTGCAGACCATACATACTAATTCTGTTGTAATTACTTAACTGTACTATTGTGGCAGCCATAGATGAGAGGTAAATGAATGGGGTCTAGGTATGGCCATGTTGCAATACAACTTTATGTATAGGCACTGAAATTTGAATACCAAAAAATCGTCATCAGTCATGAATTTGATATTTTTTTCCTCCCATTTAAAATGTAAAAACTTTTTCTTAGCTCATGAGATTTGTCCCAAGGATAGTAGTCTGTGAATCCCTGCTCTTGGCAAACAGTATGCCATTCTAACAACTCTCTCAAATTGGAAGAAACTGAACCTGGCAGAAATAGCCTGTTCCCTTTTCCATTAAAGTAAAATCCCAGGCAAAAAAATATTAATAGGAACATCACAGATAATGACCAGATCATAATGGCTGGCCATATCATCTTTTATTTCTATCACAAGTTAAAACAAAACAAAACAAAACAAAACCCGGCTCTTGATTTGATTTAGGGCTGGAAGATGAAAGTAAATCAAAGAATAAATGAAATCTACAAATAATCCAAAGAAACCTCGTATCACTTTATACTACTTCTAAGCCAAACCCACCAAAAAATATTCAAGCTGCTAAGAGATGACCACTTGCCGTACTCAGATATAACCTTTTTGCTACTCCTGATCTCTCCTTACAGAGAGTAAAGACTAATGACACAGATTCTCAGATCCTGAGTCTTTAACAGTGGCCCCACACTCAAATCTGTAGTCTGCAATGTCTACCTGAGCAAACCATGACAACTCTGATGAATAACTTAATTTCTTAGCCCAATGGCTAAGAATTTAATTTTATCAAATAAATAAAATTCACATTGTAAATATCACCACCAATACATTCAAATTCATGTAGTAACACTCATCTTCTGTTGAATCCAGTTTTTCAAAGGCTTACTGTGCTTTAATCATATGTGAACTTGGAGGGTCAGTTAAATTTTTTTCTACCCTTCATAAACATGTTAAAGATACTCCCAAAGACTCATAAAAAGTTGGAAATTTTATGATGTGCCCTTTGCTTGTACAAATATCTTGCAGTTCTAATAAGTTTATATCCATAGTTTGAATGAAAAAATATTAACTAGCTGGAGAAAATAACTTTTGAGAAAAATCCTACTAAAAATGTAATTTGTCATATAAGATGATAACTAATTAAAAAAAATCCTTTCTATCCCAAGAAGTCACAACAAAAAGTTTAAGTGTGTTTGGGCTGATTTTTCTCTGCAACTATTTGAAGCTGTAAATGACTTAACTCAGTAAAATTCCAAATGTAATTATCTTCTGTACTTAGCCTAGGGCTCTCCATATATCTCAGCATTGCTGTCTTGCATACAAAATAGGCTTTCCAATGGCTGGTAACAATATAATGTACAACATTGTTTTAATTTCCCCTAGTCTGCTAACCTCTTGCCTACACTAAACCAGCCAGAGGAAGAAGCCATAGTGAGTCATCAAGCACTCAAAAGCATTTTTGGAACTCGGTTGCATAAATGGGGTTTGCAAGGTCAGGCTTTTGCAATTGTAAATTTGAATAATCTCCATGTCTGACCCAATTTTTACTTTTTGAAGCTAATTTTCTATTAATTATACTAAGAACAGAATTATCGTTGAAATATGGTGGTTCATCAACAAGTTATACCCGGAAGTAAAATCCACATTAAAAATGTCCCCATCACTTGCAATTGTGATTCTGCAGGGAAAATCTGCACAAGTTTATTTTTCCTAGTAGAAAAATACATTCCACATAGCCCAATGCATTTTCAAATACCAGATCATATATATGTATATATATATAAAAAAATATATACACACACACACTCCATGTATTACATATATTTATTTGAATATGTGTATTGAAAATGTGTGCAGTAACTCTCAATTATTCTCACTGATAGAAAAGGGGTCAAAGAAAAATGAGAAATAAACCCTCATAAAACTTCTATTGTAACTTGGAAAATGTGCTTTTGTGTGTGCTCACTCGCCCAGTCTCACTCGCTCTTGCTCTCTGCATTCACATTCATTCTCTCTCAATCTCTCTCCCTGGCTTGTCTTCCTAGCTCCAGTTTCGCAGTATTAGCAACTTCAGGGACTTACCACCACCACCAGTTCACCAGAAAGCGAAAAGGAGGAGAGAGAAGGGAGGGGGAGTGAGAGAGAGATGGAAAAGCTGAAAGTGGTAACTGAGAATTGGCTGCACACACAGAAGTGCCCAGAACTTCGGAACATCTGAGCAGCACTTCCAAAGGAGTGAACTGAGGCTGAACTTGCCCAGAGAGTTAACAAAATTAAAATGAAATAAAGGACACCATCAGATATTGGACCTTCCATTCAATAATGAGTGCACAGGAACTCATTACAGAACACTACAGAGATCTGGAATTGGAGGAATACTGAGGTAATATTAAAAATAAATTTGGTTTTACCTGTAGCTCTAACTGCTGTACAACCTGCATTTGTACTCTACATTGGGCTGTACTTCTATCGTCCAGCGCATGCTCACTGTTGAGATGTCTGCAACAATACATAGAAAATCATTAAGTGAAATGGAGAAACAAAAAGTAAAATATAAGTTACTAGGATGCTTAAGCACAAACGAGGCAGTGAGCGAGACCCCCGCAGGTAGTTTAGTGGGTGGCCTGGCCTGCCCCTTCCAGCCCCCACCATTGGATCCTGACATCCCCACAGAAGTTGGCACATTGTCATCACCAAAGTAAAAGTCTTCCAGAGAGAAGTTCTGCAGGACATCTGGAGATAACCATTTACACATAAATAATACCATTTAACCACTGAAGGCAGGGCAGCACTTCAAGACCACCTCAATGGGCAGAGATCTGAGGCAGGGCCCATGAGATTTTTTTCACAAGAGGCTAATTCCTCTGGGTCTGAGTAGGATCATTTGTTCATGAGACCACTGATTTTTACAGAACTGAGGACACATCCTTATACTGAAAACACATTAACACAAACATCAGAAATGGCAAAGAGCAGAAAAAACAACTTTAAACTTAGGAAAC